>NW_028295510.1:0-582000 GCF_964341445.2 Mesoplodon mirus | reverse complement strand
TGTAAATGAAACCTGTCCTCAAAATGTCTTGAGGGAGGTAATGGCCAAAATATTCCTAAATGTCACACATACTTCGCGAAAACAACTTGAAGAGGTAAGCTGTACTCACAGTTTGAAGAGAAAAAGGGCATGCCAGAAAGCTCAATTTCAAGGGATTATGAGATGCATGCAAATCCAACCACAAAGAGGTATCAGCTCACACTAGTCAGAATAAACATCAGCAAAAATACTACAAGCAATAAATGGTGAAGGTGTTGTGGAAAAGTGCATACACTCAACTTTAAGAGGGAGGTAACCTGGTAAGAGCCACTAATGAGAACAGAATGGAGGTGCCTTTACAAGGTAAACATTTTGCTACCATATGATCCAGCAGGCCCACTCCAGGACCTATAACATAAGAAGACAGAATTGGAAAGACACAGGCAGGCAAATGTGCATTTCCGAAGCATTACAATAGCGAAGACATGGAAGCAACAAAAAGTCCATCATCAGATGAGTGGACAAAGAAGAACTGGTACATGTACAGATGGAATATTTGCCAAGGGAAAAAAGGACACAATGCCATGTGCAGCACAGTAGATGAGTCTAGAGGTAATCATGTGACTTGTAGTAAGTCAGAAAGAGGGAGACACTTATTGTATGAAAGCACTTATAGGTGTTACCTAAAAATAGATACCAGTGAAGATATTTCTACAGAGAAGGGCAATCACAGATTCATTAAAAAAACTTATGGTTCACCAATGGAAAGGTGTGAGGATTGGATACATTAGGATATTGGGGATAACAGACATATACAAACAAAGGTGACATATATAATCACCAAAGACCTACAGAATACCAAGTGAAGACTACTCAACATTCTGTTATAACGTACATGGGACAAGGATCCCAGGAAGTATAGATATATGTATATGTGTAAAAGGACCATATCTTGCACACCTGCAACATGCCAAATATTGTAATCAAACTTGCTGTGATAAAAAATAAAAATTAAATTAAAGAAAAGAACATGAAGTAGTGAGACATAAACATAAGGGGCTGTTTCCTGATACATTCCATTGTAAATTACAACCTAGAACACGACTTCCATTGAGGCTCTGTTGCCCTAGTAACCAGATTTGGTAAAGAAGAACGGCTGCCACCTTGTGGCCGTTTCACACAACAGCAGCCTTAATCCCAGCGCTAATGGTCAATTGATATTCAAAATAATTGAAGGCCTGTAAATCACACCGGCCCTGAAAACAAATCCTGGGTTCGTATATCAATTAAAACATTCAAAAGACGTCCACATTTCAAAACGACAGTTTCAAGAGGAATATTTTATGCACATTTGTCTTCTGTTTCTTCCTTGTTTGTTAAGAAAACAGGAATGGAAAAAGGCTGAAAATCAGGAATTAATAAAGCCATGCAAATCCAGTGTACAAAAAAGTTCACCTCACAGCCATCAGAATGATCATCAGCAAAAAAGTCTACAAAGAATAAATGCTGAAGGGGTTTTAGAGAACTGCGTACCCTTTAGCTGCTGGTGGGATATAACCTGGTAACAGCCAGTAGTGAGAGCAGAATGGAGGTACGTTTAAACATAAAAATGGAGCTACCATGTGTTCTGGTATGCCCACTCATTTGCCTTTCACCTGAGTGGACCAGGATCAAATAAACAGAGGGTGGCAATCACGCACTGCAGCAACATGTACCATAACCAAGACCTGGAAGAAACCAAAATGTCCATCAACAGAAAAATGCACCAAGAAGGAGTTGTCCATGTACACAATGGAATATTAGTTAAGAAAAAGCACGGAACCGTGCCGTTGGCACCACCATAGAAGGATATAGAGATAATCACCCAACTTGTAGTGAGAAAGAACGAGAAAGACAGACATCTTATGACATCACTTATAGGTGTTACCAAAAAATTGATACCCATGAAATAATTTTCAAGAGAAGGACACACATAGATTCAGAAAATCAAATTATGTTTAACCAAATAGAAATGTGTAAGGAATGTATGAATTAGGACATGGGGTTTAACAGACATGTACTAATACATATGAAATATATAATCACAAAATACCTATGTAATACAAAGAGAGGTCAACTGAACACTCTATAATAACATACACGGGAAAGGATCCAAAGAGGAATAGACAGATACATTGATAGGATGAACCAGAAACTGTACACCTAGGAGAATCTACATTTTTATCAAATTTGCTCTCATAACTAATAAAAATTAAATTTAAAAACAAACAACAATTTAGGAGATATAAGCTCTTGTGGGTTTGCACTGGCACATTCCACTCTAATTTGCAGCTTAGTAACACGATTTCCAGGAAATCTCAGTTGCCCAAAAATCCAGAGTTGGAAATGTAGAAATGCTGCTGCCTTGTGGCCATTTCCCACAAGAGAGGTTTTAAACTCCCAGGTAATGGTCACTTAACATTCACAAGGACTCAGGGCTGTAAAGGACACCTGCCCTAAATAATTGTGTGGAGGTAGGGAATGGCCCAAAAAAATCAAAACTGGCAAATTTTTCAAGGAGATTGTATGGAGGGGTAAGTTTTACTCACTCATTTTCAAAAAAGAGGAAAATGGATAAAAGCTCAACATCAGGAATTATTAGACTCATGCAAATCTAACCTCCAAAAACGGTTCAACTCACACATGTCAACTACCATGAGCTTAAATAATACAAACAATAAATGCTGAAGGGGTTTTAGAGAACTGTGTACCCTCTAGCTGCTGGTGAGGTGTAAAGTGGTAACAGCCAATAATGAGAACAGAACGGATCTGCATTGAAAAATAAAAATTGAGCCACCATTCCATTCAACAGGCCCATCGCTGAGTCTCTCACCTGAGAAGTCCAGAGTCGAGAATGCACAGGCTTCAACAGCCGCACTGTATGAATTTTCACAGTAGCCAACACACGGAAGCAACCAAAATGTCCATCACCAGATGAGTGGAAAAAGAAGAAGTGGTCCATGTACGCAATGGAATATTAGCCATGGAAAACAATGAAACACTGCTCTTTGAGACACCATAGTTGAGCCTAGAAATAATCACAGAACATGAGGTAAGTCGGAATGCAAAAGACATATCCTATGATATCACTTATAGGCTTATCTAACAACTGACACAAATGAACATATTTCCACAGAGAAAGACACTCACAGACTTAGAAAACAAACTATGCTTATCTAAAGGAAAAGTGAGGGGAATGGAAAAATTAAGATTACTGTTACCATACATGTACAAATACCTATTAAATACATGTATCATAAAGAACGACCATATAGCAAGGGAGGTCTATGGAACACTCTGCAATAATTTACATAGGAAGTGGCTCCGTACATGAATATATATATATATATATATATATATATATATATATATATATATATATATATATATATATATATATAATGCTATATATATATATATATATATATATATATATAATGCACATATATATAATGAATGCACAAATGAACCAGATTGTGTACACCTAGCACAAACAATATTCCAATAATTACCCCGATTAAAAATACTACAACAGGCTCCCTGACTTCAGACTATACTACAAAGCTACAGTAATCAAGACAGTATGGTACTGGCACAAAAACAGAAAGATAGATCAATGGAACAGGATAGAAAGCCCAGAGATAAACCCACAGACATATGGTCACCTTATCTTTGATAAAGGAGGCAGGAATGTACGGTGGAGAAAGGACAGTCTCTTCAATAAGTGGTGCTGGGAAAACTGGATAGGGACATGTAAAAGTATGAGATTAGATCACTCCCTAACACCATACACAAAAATAAGCTCAAAATGGATTAAAGATCTAAATGTAAGGCCAGACACTATCAAACTCTTAGAGGAAAACATAGGCAGAACACTCTATGACATAAATCACAGCAAGATCCTTTTTGACCCACATCCTAGAGAAATGGAAATAAAGACAAAAATAAACACATGGGACCTAATGAAACTTCAAACCTTTTGCACAGCAAAGGAAACCATAAACAAGGCCAAAAGACAACCCTCAGAATGGGAGAAAATATTTGCAAATGAAGCAACTGACAAATGATTATTCTCCAAAATTTATAAGCAGCTCATGCAGCTCAATAACAAAACAACAAACAACCCAATCCAAAAAAATGGGCAGAAGACCTAAATAGACATTTCTCCACAGAAGATATACAGACTGCCAACAAACACATGAAAGGATGCTCAACATCTTTACTCATTAGAGAAATGCAAATCAAAACTACAATGAGGGCCTCCCTGGTGGCGCAGTGGTTGAGAGTCCGCCTGCCGATGCAGGGGATACGGGTTCGTGCCCCGGTCTGGGAGGATCCCATATGCCGCGGAGCGGCTGGGCCCGTGAGCCATGGCCGCTGGGCCTGCGCGTCCGGAGCCTGTGCTCCGCAACGGGAGAGGCCACAACAGTGAGAGGCCCGCATACCGCAAAAAGAAAAAAAAAAAAAAAAAAAAAAAAAAAAAAAAAAAAAAAAACTACAATGAGATATCATCTCACAGCAGTCAGAATGGCCATCATCAAAAAATCTAGAAACAATAAATGCTGGAGAGGGTGTGGAAAAAAGGGAACACTCTTGCACTGCTGGTGGGAATGTGAATTGGTATAGCCACTATGGAGAACGGTATGGAGGTTCCTTAAAAAACTACAAATAGAACTACCATATGACCCAGCAATCCCACTACTGGGCATATACCCTGAGAAAACCATAATTCAAAAAGAGACATGTACCAAAATGTTCATAGCAGCCCTATTTACAATAGCCCGGAGATGTAAACAACCTAAGTGTCCATCATCGGATGAATGGATAAAGAAGATGTGGCACATATATACAATGGAATATTACTCAGCCATAAAAAGAAATGAAATTGAGCTATTTGTAAGGAGGTGGATGGAGCTAGAGTCTGTCATACAGAGTGAAGTAAGTCAGAAAGAGAAAGACAAATACTGTATGCTGACACATATATATGGAATTTAAGAAAAAAAGTCATGAAGAACATAGGCGTAAGACAGGAATAAAGACACAGACCTACTAGAGAATGGACTTCAGGATATGGGGAAGGGGAAGGGGAAGCTGTGACAAAGTGAAAGAGCGCATGGACATATATACACTACCAAACGTAAGGTAGATAGCTAGTGGGAAGCAACCGAATAGCACAGGGAGATCAGCTCGGTGCTTTGTGACCGCCTGGAGGGGTGGGATAGGGATGGTGGGAGGGAGATGCAAAAGGGAGGGGATATGGGAACATATGTATATGTATAACTGATTAAATTTGTTATAAAGCAAAAAAATAAAAAATCAAGAAAAATAATAATAAAAAATAATTTAAAAAATACTAAAACAACGAACATGAAGTAATGTGACATAAACTTACTGGGTTTTCTCCAGGCACATTCCATTTTAATTTACAACCTAGGAACAGGACTTCCAGAAAGGCACTGCTGCCCTAGTAACCAGATTTGGGAATGGAGAAAGGCTGCCACCTTGTGGCCGTTTCCCACAGCAGCAGCTTTAAACCCAGTGCTAATGGTCACTAAATATTCACACTCATTACAGGCCTGTGAATGACACCTGGCCTCAAAAACAATCCTGGGTTTGAATATTGACCAAAAATTCAAAAGAGGGCAACCATCCAAGGAGACAATTTCAAGAGTTTAACTGTACTTTCCTTTTTTTCTGTTTTTTTAACATAAATTTTAAAAAGGCGTGAAAAATGCTGAACAATAGGAATAATTAAAGACATGCAAATTCAAATTACAAAAAACTTATCAGCTCACACCAGTCAGAATGGCTATCAGCAAAAATTCTGCAAACAATAAATGCTGAACGGGTTGTGGAGAAGTGCCTACACTTGGTTCAACATCGTACCTAATAAGGGCCAGTCAGGAAAACTCAAAGGTGGTGCTTTCAAAGGTAAGTACTGAGCTACCATGCAGTGAAGCATATCCACTGTTGGGCCTAACACCTGAGAGAATTAGAATCAAAAAGGCACAGTCTGGGCTTCACTGGTGACACAGTGGTTGAGAGTCTTCTGCCGATGCAGGAGACACAGGTTCATGCCCCGGTTCGGGAAGATCCCACATGCTGCGGAGCGGCTGGTCCCATGAGCTACGGCTGCTGGGCCTGTGCATCCGGAGCCTGTGCTCTGCAACGGTAGGGGCCATGGCAGTGAGAGGTCCATGTACTGCAAAAAACAATGAACTAAATCAAAAGATACAGGCTGGCAATCCTGCACTCCGGTAATATTTACCATAGCCAACACTTGGAAGCTACAAAAATATCCAGCAACAGAAGAATGCACAAAGAAGAAGTGGTCCATGTACACAATGGAATATGACTCCAATAAAAAATATAAATTCAATTTAGAAAACAAACATAAGTAAGGAAACATCAGCATTTGGGGATTTATCTGGGCACATTCCACTCTAATTTTTAACAGAGTAACACCATTGCCAGGAAGGTCTGTTTCCGTAGTTACCAGATTGGGAAAAGCAGAAATGCTGACGCCCTCTGGCCATTACCTGCAACAGCAGCTTTAAAACCTGTGGTAAGGGTCACTTCATATGCACCAGTACTGGAGTGCTGTAAATGAAACCTGCCCTCGAAATGTCTTGAGGGAGGTAATGGCCAAAATATTTCTAAATGTCACACATACTTCACGAAAACAATTTGAAGAGGTAAGCTGTACTCACAGTTTGAAGCAAAAAAGGACATGCCAGAAAGCTCAATTTCAAGGGATTACGAGACGCAAGCAATTCCAACCACAAAAAGGTATCAGCTCACACCAGTCACAATAAACATCAGCAAAAAATCTACAAACATTAAATGGTGAAATTGTTGTGGAGAAATGCCTAATGTCAACTTTAAGAGGGACGTAACCTGGTAAGAGCCACTAATGAGAATAGAATGGAGGTGCTTCTAAAAGTTAAACATTTTCTACCATATGACACAGCCGGCCCACTCCTGGGCCTATAACCTACGAAGACAGAATTGGAAAGACACAGGCAGGCAAATGTGCATTGCCGCAGCATTACAATAGCCAAGACATGGAAGCAAAGAAGAAGTCCATCAACAGATGTGTGGACAAAGAAGAAATGGTACATGTACAGACGGAATATTAGCCAAGGAAAGAAAGGACACAATGCCATGTGCAGCACCGTAGATGAGTCTAGAGGTAATCACATGACTTGTAGTAAGTCAGAAAAAGAAAGACACATATCATATGATATCACTTAGAGGTGTTACATAAAAATTGATACCAGTGAAGATACTTCCACAGAGAAGGGCAATCACAGATTCATTAAACAAACTTATGGTTCACCAATGGAAACGTGTGAGGATTGGATACATTAGGATATTGGCGTTAAGAGACATATACAAACACAGGTGACATATATAATCACCAAGACCTACGAAATACCAAGAGAAGACTACTCAACATTCTGTCATAAGGTACGTGGGAAAAGGATCCCAGGAAGAACAGACATAGGTATATGTGTAAAAGAACCATATCTTGCACACCTACAACAAGCCAAACATTTTAATCAAACTTGCTGTGATATAAAAATAAAAATTAAATTTAATAATAATAATAATTCAAACCTGGCAAATTTTTCAAGTAAATTATATGAAGAAGTAAATTTGGCTCACTTTCTTTAAAAAACAAGGAAAATGGATAAAAGCTCAACCTCAGTAATTATTAAACTCATGCAAATCTAATCTACAAAAAGGTTTCAACTCACACCAGTCGACTGGCCATCAGCAAAATGTCTACAAACAATAAATATTAAAGGGGTTTTAGAGAACTCTGTACCCTGTAGCTGCCGGTGAGGTGTAAAGTCGTAACAGCCAATAATGAGAATAGAAGGGAGCTGCAATTAAAATAAAAATTGAGGTACCATTCAATCCAGCAGTCACACCACTGGGCCTCTCACCTGAGACCTGAATCGATAAGACTCAGGCTTCAAAACTTGCACTGCAGCCTTATTTACAATAGCCACGACAGTGAAGCAACCAAAATGTCCATCAACAGATGAATGGATAAAGAACAAGTGGTCTATGTATACAACAGATTATTAGCCATGGAAAACAATGAAACACTGCTATTTGAGGCACCATAGACGAGGTTGGAGATAATCACAGAACATGAGGTAAGTCAGAAAGCAGAAGACCTATATCCTATGATATCACTTATAGGCATTAACTAATAACTAACACAAATGAACATATTTCCACAGAGAAAGACACTCACAGACTTAGAAGTATGCTTATCTAAAAGGATAGGTGGGTGGAATGGTAAATTAAGATTAGTATTACCATACATGTACAAATACATATTATAACATATATCAAAAAGACTGACCCTATAGCAAGGTAGGTCTACAGAACTCTCTGTAATATTTTACATGGGAAGAGGATCTGAACATGAATAGACATATATATTGTACAAATAAACCAGATTGTGTACACTTGTACAAACAATATCTAATCATTACCCCCATTAAATATATTTTAAAAACCAAGAAGTAATGAGACATAAACTTATGGGCGTTTCTGCTGGCACATTCCATTCTAACTTACAACCTAGGAACATGACTTCCAGAAAGACTCTGCTGCCCTAGTAACCAGATTTGGGAATGGAGAAATGCTGCCGCCTCGTGGCCGTTTCCCACAAGAGCAGCTTTAAACCCAGTGCTCATGGTCACTAAATATTCACCAAACGTGCAGTTCTGTAATGACACCTGCCCTCCAAAATATCCTGGTGTTGAATATCGACCAAAAATTCAAGAGGGCAACCTTCCAAGAAGACAATTTCAAGAGATATATTGTACTCATATTTTTTTAACAGAAGAAAAAGGAATTGAAAAATCATGAATTTTAGGAATTTTTAAAGACATGCAAACCCAAATTACTAAAACCTTTCAGGTCACAGCAGTCAGAATGGCCATTAGCAAAAATGCTGCAAACAATAAATGCTGAAGGGATTGTGGAGAATTTCATACCCTCAGTTCTAAGGGGGACGTGGTAAGAGCCACTAATGAAAACACAGTGGAGGTGCTTTGAAAAGGTCAACATTGAGCTACTAGCCAATCAGTCACACCCACTGCTGGGCCTATCACCTGAGAAACTGAGAATCAAAAAGTCACAGGCTGGCAATCCTGCACTCCAGCAATATTTAAAGTAGCCAACACTTGGAAGCAAAAAAATGTCCATCAACAGAGGAATGCACCAAGAAGTTGTCCATATACCCAATGGAATATTACTCTAATAAAAATATAAATTAAATTAAAAAAACAAATAAAAGTAAGGAGATATCAGCTTTTGGGGGTTTATCCGGGCACATTCCACTCTAATTTATAACTGAGGAAGATCACTGCCTGGAAGGTGTGTTTCTCTAGTACCAGCATGAGGAATGAAGAAAGGCTACCGCACTCTGGCTGTTACCTACAAAAGCAGCTTTAATCCTGTGCTAATGGTCACTTCATGTGAACAAGTACTGCAGGGCTGTAAATGAAACCTGCCCTCAAAATGTCTTGAGGGATGTAATGGCCAATACATTTCAAAATGTGACACATACTTTAAGAAAACACTTTGAAGAACTAAGCTGTAATCACAGTATGAAAAATAAAAAGGACATGCCTTAAAGCTCAATTTCAACGGATTATGAGTCACATGCAAATTCAACCACAAAGATGTATCAGCTCACACCAGTCAGAATATCCATCAGCAAGAAAACTACAAACAATAAATGCTGAAGGTGTTGTGGAGATACACATACCCTGAACTTTAAGTGGGATGTAACCTGGAAAGAGCCACTAATGAGAACAGAATCGTGGTGCATTTAAAAGGTAAACCCTGAGATACCATATGATACAGGAGGCCCACTCCTGGGGCTATAACATAAGAAGACAGAATTGGAAAGACACAGGCAGGCAAATGTGCATTGCAGCAGTATTACAATAGCCAAGACATGGAGGCAACCAAAAAGTCCATCAAGAGGTGAGTGGACAAAGAAAAACTGGTACATGTACAGATGGAATACTAGCTAGGCAAAAAAATGAAACAATGCCATTTGCAGCACCGTAGATGATTCTAGAGGTATCAGGCAAATTGTACTAAGTCAGAGAGCAAAAGACACATATCCTATAATATCACTTATAGGTGTTAGCTAAAAATTGATACCAATGAAGATATTTCCACAGAGAAAGGCAATCACAGATTCATTAAACAAAGTTATGGTTCACCTTATGGAAAGGTGTGAGGATTGGATACATTAGGATATTGGGGTTAATATAGATATAGAAACACATGTGAAATATATAATCACCAGACACCTACGGAATACCAAGAGAAGACTACTCAACATTGTGTCATAACCTACATGAGAAAACGATCTGAAGAAGTATGGATGCATGTATATGTGTAAAAGAACCACATCTTGCACACCTAGAACAAACAAACCATTTTAATGAAATTTGCTCTGATTAAAAATATAAATTAAATTAAAAAAGGACCAAGAAGTAATGAGACATAAACTTAAGGGGCTTTTTTTCGGGCACATTGCATTCTAATTTACAACCAGAACATGACTTCCATTAAAGCTCTGTCATCACTAATAAAGCAGTTTTATAAGCAATTTTGAAGGTATCTTAAAAGAAGTCTCACTAATTATTGATAGTAACAAGAAAAAAAACAAAAATAAAAATCTCACTGAAAAAAACATACATAGAGTAAGGGTAGTAGATCAAACACTTATTAAACTTCTGTAAATTATAAAAAACAGTAGTATGTTCTGTTAAAAAGAGACGGCCCAAATAAATCAGAAGTGAAAGAGATGATGTTACAACAGCCACCACAGAAATACAAAGTATCCTAAGATACACACAGGGTAACTCAGGGCTCCGACTGGACAGAGCCCACTCTCCATTCCCCTGTACATAACTTACAGGGGCCTCAGGAACTGAGGAGGGGGTCCCTGAGGAGAGGAACAAGATAGAAGATGTTAGGCATTAACATGGCTGCATTCATCTTAAACGTGCCTGAACTACATTCACACAGGATGATTTTGTCCTGTATGTACATCGGCACCTCTCATCAGAACTGCAGATCTTTGGCTTCACCACCTCTACTGACAGCATTAGCTTCACCTGCTGTGGACCATCTCCTATAGGATTTTCAGAACCACAAAGCATCGAAGCTTCACAGGACCCAGAGTCTGGGCAACTCCACTCTGTGTCTCAGAGTCTCAACTGCACTCAGAGACTCAGAGTCTCAACAGAGACTCCACTCTTGGAGGGCACACACAAAGTAGTGTGCACATCAGGACCCAGGGGAAGGAGTAGTCACCCCATAGGCGAATGGCCATACCTAACTGCTAGTGTTAGAGGGTCTCCTGCAGAGGCAGGGAGTGGCTGTGGCTCACCATGGGGACAACGACACTGGCAGCAGAATTTCTGGGAAATACTCCTTGACGTGAGCCCTCCCAGAGTCCGTCATTAGCCCCACCAAGAGCAAGGTAGGCTCCAGTGCTGGGTCACCTCAGTCCAAACAAACAACAGGGAGGAAACCCAGCCCCATGCTTCAGCAGACAAGCAGATTAAACTTTTTATTAAAACTTTATTTAATCCACAGACAAGCAGATTAAAGCTCTGCCCACCAGAGCAACACCTAGCTTTACCCACCACCAGTCCCTCCCATAAGGAAGCTTGCACAAGCCTCTAAGATAGACTCAATCACTGGAGAGCAGACAGCCTAAACAAGAAGAACTACAATTCTGCAGCCTGTGGAAGGAAAACCACATTCACAGAAAGATAGAGAAAATGAAAAGGCAGAGGACTTTATACCAACTCAAGGAACAAGATAAATCCTTAGAAAAACAATGAAATGAGGTGGGGATAAGCAACCTTCCAGTAAAATAATTCAGAATAATGATAGTGAAGATGATCTAAGACCTTGGAAAAAGAATGGAGGCAAAGATCGAGAAGATACAAGAAATGCTTAACAAAGACCTAGAAGAACTAAGGAACAAACACCTAGAAAAAATAAAGAACAAACAAACAGAGATGAATAATACAATAACTGAAATGAAAAATACACTAAAGGGAATCAGTAGCAGAATAACTGTGGCAGAAGAACGGATAAGTGACCTGGAAGAAAGAAAGGTGGAAGTCACTGCCGTGGAACAGAATAAAGAAAAAGAATGAAAATAAATGAAGATACCCTAAGAAACCTCTGGGACAACAATAAATGCAACAACATTCACATTATAGGGGTCCCAGATGGAGAAGAGAGAGAGAAAGGACCTGAGAAAATATTTGAAGAGATTATAGTCAAAAACTTCCCTAGTGTGGGAAAAGAAATAGCCACCAAAGTCCACGAAGTGCAGAGAGTCCCAGGCAGGATAAACCAAAGGAGAAAAATGCTGAGACACACAGTAATCAAATTGACAAAAATTAAAGACAAAGAAAAATTATTGAAAGCAACAAGGGAAAAATGACAAATAACATACAACAGAACTCCCATAAGGTTAACAGCTGATTTCTCAGCAGAAAATCTACAAGCCAGAAGGGAGTGACATGATAAATTTAAAGTGATGAAAGGGAAGAACCTACCACCAAGAGTACTCCACCCAGCAAGGATCTCATTCAGATTTGACGGAGAAATCAAAAGCTTTACAGACAAGCAAAAGCTAAGAGAATTCAGCACCATGAAACCAGCTCTACAACAAATGCTAAAGGAACTTCTCTAAGTGGGAAACACAAGAGAAGAAAAGGACCCACCCAGACAAACTCATAACAATTAAGAAAATAGTAATATGCACATACATATCAATAATTACCTTAAACGTGAATGGATTAATGCTCCAACCAAAAGACACAGGCTCGCTGAAAGGATACAAAAACAAGACCCATATATATGCTGTCTATAAGAGACCCAATTCAGACCTAGGGAAACATACAGACTGAAAGTGAGGGGATGGAAAAATATAGTCCATGCAAAGGAAAATCAAAAGAAAGCTGGAGTAGCAATACTCATATCAGATAAAATATATTTTAAAATAAAGAATGTTACAAGAGACAAGGAAGGACACTACATAATGATCAAGGGATAAGTCCAAGAAGATATAACAATTATAAATATATATGTACCCAACATAGGAGCACCTCAATATATAAGGCAACTGCTAATAGTTATGAAAGAGGAAATCGACAGTAACACAATAATAGTGGGGGATTTTAACACCACACTTACACCAATGGAGATCACCCAGACAGAAAATTAATAAGGAAACACAAGCTTTAAATGACACAATAGACCAGATTGATTTAATGGCTATTTATAGGACATTCCATCCAAAAGCAGCAGATTACACGTTCTTCTCAATTGCACACGGAACATTCTCTGGGATAGATCACATCTTGGGTCACAAATAAAGCCTCAGTAAATTTAAGAAAACTGAAATCATATCAAGCAGCTGTTCCAACCACAATGCTATGAGATTAGAAATCAATTACAGGGAAAAAACATAAAAAACACAAAGACATGGAGGCTAAACAATACGTTACTAAATAACCAAGAAATCACTGAAGAAATAAAAGAGGAAATCAAAAACTACCTAGAGACAAATGACAACAAAAACATGATGATCCAAAACCTATGAGATGCAGCAAAAGCAGTTCTAAGAGGGAAGTTTATAGCAGTACAAGCGAACCTCAAGAAACCAGAAAAATCTCAAATAAACAATCTCAACTGACACCTAAAGGAACTAGAGAAAGAAGAACAAAACCCAAAGTTACTAGAAGGAAAGAAATCATAAATATCAGAGCCAAAATAAATGAAATAAAAGCAATAGCAAAGATCAATAAAACTAAAAGCTGGTTCTTTGAGAAGATAAACCAAAATGATAAACCTTTAGCCAGACTGAAGAAAAAGAGGGAGAGGACTCAAATCAATAATATTAGAAATGTAAAAGGAGAAGTTTCAACAGACACCACAGAAATACAAAGCATCCTAAGAGACTACTACAAGCAACACTATGTCATATAAAATGGACAACCTGGAAGAAATGGACAAATTCTTAGAAAGGTATAACCTTCCAAGACTGAACCAGGTAGAAATAGAAAATATGAACAGACAAATCACAAGTAATGAAATTGAAACTGTGATTAAAATCTTCCAACAAACAAAAATCCAGAACCAGATGGAATCAGAGGTGAATTCTATCAAACATTTAGACAAGAGCTAACACCCAACCTTCTCAAACTCTTCAGAAATTTTCAGGGTAAGGAACACTCCCAAACTCACTCTATGAGGCCACCATCACCCTGATATCAAAACCAGACAAAGATACTACAGAAAAAGAAAATTAGAGACCAATATCTCTGATGAATATAGATGTAAAAGTCCTCAACAAAATAGTAGGAAACAGAATTGAACAACACATTAAAAGGATCATACACCATGATCAGGTGGGGTTTATTCCAGGGATGCAAGGATTCTTCAATATACACAAATCAATCAATGTGATACACCATATCAACAAATTGTAGAATAAAAATATGATCATCCCAATAGATGCAGGAAAGCTTTGGGAAAAATTCAACACACATTTGTGATAAAAAGTCTACAAAATATGGGCAAAGAGGGAATCTACCTCAACATAATTAAGGCTGTATATGACAAACCCACAGCAAACATAATTCTCAATGGTGAAAAACTAAAAGCATTTCCTGTAAGATCAGGAACAAGACAAGGATGTCCACTCTCACCACTATTATTCAACAGAGTTTTGGAGGTCCCAGACACAGCAATCAAAGAAGATAAAGAAATAAAGGGAATACAAATTGTAAAAGAAGAAGTAAATTTGTCACTATTTGCAAATGACACGATACTGCACATAGTGAATCCTAAAGATGCCACCAGAAAACTACTAGAGCTAATCAATGAATTTGGTAAAGTTGCAGGATACAAAATTAATGCACAAAAATCGCTTGCATTCCTATACACTAACAATGAAAGATCAGAAAGAGAAATTAAGGAAACAATCCCATTCACCACTGCAACCAAAAGAATAAAATATGTAGGAATGAACCTACATAAGGAGGTAAAAGACCTGTACTCAGAAAACTATAAGACACTCCTGAAAGAAATCAAAGATGATATAAAAAGATGGAGGTATAAACCATGTTCTTGGATTAGAAGAATCAATATTTTGAAAATGACTATACTACCCAAAGCAAGCTACAGATTCAATGCAACCCCTATCAAATTAACAGTGGCATTTTCTACAGAACTAGAACAAAAGAACCTTAAAATTTGTATGGAGACACAAAAGACCCCGAATAGCCAAAGCAGTCTTGAGGGAAGTTAAAAGAGCAGGAAGAATCATACTTCTTGACTTCAGACTATACCACAAAGCTACAGTAGTCAAGACTATATGGTACTGGAACAAAAACATAAATATAGATCAATGGAAGAGGATAGAAAGCCCAGAGATAAACCCACGCATATATGGTCACCTTATCTTTGATAAAGGCAGCAAGAATGTACAGTGGAGAAAGGACAACCTCTTCAATAAATGTTCTTGGAAAACTGGACAGGTACATGTAAAAGTATGAGTTTACATGAGGGGGATGGACGTAGAGTCAGTCCTACACACTGAAGTAAGTCAGAAAAAGAAAAACAAATACCCTATGCTAACAGAGATATATGGAATCTACAGCAAAAAGGAAGAACCCAGGGGCCGGACAGGATTAAGGACACAGACGTAGAGAAAGCATTTGAGGACACAGGGAGGGGAAAGGGGAAGATGGGACGAAGTGAGGGAGTGGCATGGACATATATACATTACCAAATGTAACATTAATAGCTACAGGAAAGCAGCCACATAGAACAGGGAGTTAAGCTCGGTGCTTTGTGATCACCTAAAGGGGTGGAATAAGGAGGGTGGGAGGGAGATGCAAGAGGGTGGGGATATGGTGATATATGTATAAGTATAGATGATTTACTTTGTTACACATAAGAAACAAACACACTACTGTAAAGCAATTATACTCCAATAAAGACGTAAAAGGAAAAAAAAGCCCAGAGATACACCTACACAAATAAGGTCAACTAATATATGACAAAGGAGGCAAGACTATACAATGGAGAAGTCAGTCTCTTAAATCAGTGGTGCTGGGAAAAATGGACAACTACATTTAAAAGAATGAATCTAGAACACTCCGTAACACCATACACAAAAATAAATTCAAAATGGATTAGAGACCTTAATGTAAAACCGGACAGTATAAAACTCTTAGAGGAAAACATACGAAGAATACGCTGACAAAAATCACAGCAAGATCTTTTTTGATTCACCTCGGAGAGTAATGCAATAAAAAAGAAAACTAAACAAATGGGACCTAATCAAATGTAAAAGCTTTTGCAAAGCAAAGGAAACTACAAACAAGACGAAAAGACAACCCTCAGAAAGGGAGAAAATATTTGCAAAAGAATCAATGGACAAAGGTTTCATTTCCAATACACATAAACAGCTCATGCAGCTTAATATTAAAAAAACAAACAACCCAATACAAAAATGGGTAGAACATCTAAATTGACCTTTCTTCAAAGAAGACATAGAGATGGCCAGGACGCGCATGAAAAGCTGCTCAACATCACTAATTATTAGAGAAATGCAAATCCAAATTACAATAAGGTATCACCTCACACCTGTTAGAATGGGCATCATCAGAAAATCTACAAACAACAAATGCTGGGGAGGGTGTGGACAAAAGGAACCCTCTTCCACTATCGGTGGGAATGTAAATTGATACAGTCACTATGGAGAACAGTATGGACGTTCCTTAAAAAACGAAAAATAGAATTACCATATGATCCAGCAATCCCACTTCTGGGCACATACCCAGAGAAAACCATAAATCAAAAAGACACATTCACCACAATGTTCATTGCAGCACTATTTACAATAGCCAGGTAATGGAAGCAACCTAAATGCCCACAGACAGAGGAATGGATAAAGATGTGGTACATATATAAAATGGAATATTACTCAGCCATAAAAAGGAATGAAACTGGATCATTTGTAGAGACGTCGATGGACCTAGAGACTGTCATACAGAGTGAAGTAAGTCAGAAAGAGAAAAACAAATATTGTATATTAATGCATATATGTGGAACCTAGAGAAATGGTACAGATGAACAGGTTTGCAGGGCAGAAATAGAGACACAGAGGTAGAGAACAAACCTATGGACATCAAGGAGGGGAAGCCATGGGGTGGATGAGTTGGGAGACTGAGATTGACCTGTATACATGTATATGTATAATACAGATAACTAATAATAACCTGCTGTATAAAAAATAAACAAAATAAAATTTCAAAAATTTTTAAAATAAATAAAATTTAAAAATAAAACAGAAAAATGTTCTTCCCTTCACAAAGATGTATTTATATGAATGAATAATTTCCATGCTTATATCTATAAATACATTAAAGAGGAATAAAATCTACCTTGAACCAAAAAAGTAAAAAAAACCAGACACCACCAGTTATACACAGTAAAGTCTTATCAGGGCACTTGCTCCAGTGGTCAACAATTCTGAACATCTGCCATGCAGCCAGCAGCCCCCCGCAAGGAGCGTCCTCATTGCAAACCTGGGGAACCATGCCGAGGCGTCTGTGAGTAAACGTGAGTTGAGCCCCAGGCCAGCTGCTGCTGAAATGTCCCCACCCTTCCCAGGGAAAACACCTGAATATGTACAAGGACTTGAAAGCCTAGAGGAAGGGCCCTGGAGCCACACCAGCGACAGCACACAGGCCGACTTGGTGCCTGCAGTCCAGCCAGGATGGTCCTGGACCCGGGCGCTCTTCTGTAAGCTTTCCATTTCCCTGCCTGAGATACCCCTCCTGTCCCGGCCCCCACTGCATTTTTCCCTCCTCACCTCTGCCCGGGGAGCAATTCCAGCGATAGGTATGGGTGACACATCCTCTTCTTTAGCAGATGGCAGCCTGGCAACTCCTGCAGAAAGTCCAGCAGAGCCCCACTGACACCGGGCCTCCCACAAAGCTGTGGCCCCT
This sequence comes from Mesoplodon mirus, assembly GCF_964341445.2. Classification (NCBI taxonomy): domain Eukaryota; kingdom Metazoa; phylum Chordata; class Mammalia; order Artiodactyla; family Ziphiidae; genus Mesoplodon; species Mesoplodon mirus. Next base: position 563,884 of record NW_028295510.1, on the reverse strand, counting down.
CACTCACTCCCACCAGCACAGCCCCGAGACTGCTGACGGGGCAGAGAATATGGCGTCAGGCACAGCTGCAGGGGCTCTTGCTGCCTGGAGCGGTGTTTATATTGACCTCAACCCAGGCACACCTGGGGAGGGCTGGCCGGCAGGGTCAGGCTGCCCAGGTCAGCCAACCCTCACCCCTCAGGGGCTCACATTGCCGAAAATGGACCTCGCTGAACCGGCCACGTCCAAGGAACAGGTGTGGGCTCCTGAGAGTCACGATACACAAGGGGCTGCAGCTCCGGCTTGTTTTCTAATCATTTTATCTGGCCCATGAGTGGGACACAACTTCAAGAAGACCCTCTCCTAATGAGAGGAACTCAGGAGTCAGGGAGAGGAGGGGTGATGGGTGGAGACAGAGGCTTGGTGCCCCGGCTGCAGTGGAAGTCTCTGGAAGACCAGGCAGAGTGAAGCCACACAGAGTGAGGCCCAGGGTCACAGACTTGTCAGAGCTGCTGTTTGTTAGTTCAAGTCTGCTCTGAGGTGCTCTGTGTCAGCTCTGAGTGACAGGCGATCTGGGGTGCTCTGCAATGAGGGCTATGTGCATGGTTCCTGTGTGCCCAGCCCTGCGGGGGTACCTGCCCAGGGGAGCTCCGTATCCTGGGAAGGGCCTGACTATGAGAGCCCCATAGGCTGCTGGGTAGATGCACAGGTGAGCTCCATAACCTGGGAGTGGCCTGACCATGAGAGCCCGGTGGGCTGCTGGGGACATGCCCAGGTTAGGCCCATATCCTGGGAGGGGCCTGACTAAGAGAGCCCCATGTGCTGCTGGGTAGCTGCACAGGTGAGCTCCATAACCTGTGAGTGCCCTAACCATGAGAGCCCCGTTGGCTGCTGGGGACCTGCCCCGGTGAGCTCCATATCCTGGGAGGGGCCTGACCACGAGAGCCCCATGGGCTGCTGGGTAGATGCACAGGTGAGCTCCATAACCTGGGAGTGGCCTGACCATGAGAGCCCCGTGGGCTGCTGGGGACATGCCCAAGTTAGGCCCATATCCTGGAAGGGGCCTGACTACGAGAGCCCCATGTGCTGCTGGGTAGTTGCGCAGGTGAACTCCGTAACCTGGGAGTGGCCTGACCACCAGAGCCCCGTGGGCGGCTGGGGACCTGGTAAAGGATGTCAGGACAGTCAGTGAAGCCACCGAGGATATACATCCAGTAGTTCCTCATTCGTACACCCTGCTGCTCATTCTACCATCCACCAGGACATGGTATTCTGTATTAGAATTCAATGATGCCTTCTTCTGTATTCCATTGGTCCCAGAAAGGCTCTGCTGCCCTAGTAACCAGATTTGGGAATGGAGAAATGCTGCCGCCTTGTGGCCGTTTCACACAACAGCAGCTTTAAACCCAGTGCTAATGGTCACTAAATATTCACACTCATTGCAGGCCTGTAAATGACACCTGCCCTCCAAAACAATCCTGGGATCGAAAATTGACCACAAAATTCAAAAGAGGGCAACCATCCAAGAAGACAATTTCAAGAGGTTAATTGTACTCTCCGTTTTTTTCTGTTTTTCTGTAGCAGAAATTTTAAAAGGCGTGGAAAAATGCTGAATATTAGGAATAATTAAAGATATGCAAATCCAAATTACAAAAATCTATCAGCTCATACCAGCCAGAATGGGCATCAGCAAAAATTCTGCAAATAATAAATCCTGAAGGGGTTTTGGAAAAATGCTTACCCTTGGTTCAACGTGGGACATGAGCCAATAATGTAAAGGTAAATACTGAGCTACCATTCAATCAAGCATACCCACTGCTGGGCCTATCGCCTGAGGGGATGAGAATCAAAAAGACACAGGCTGAGCTTCACTGGTGGCGCAGTGGTGGAGAGTCCGCCTGCCAATGCAGGAGATATGGGTTCATGCCCCGTTTCGGGAAGATCCCACATGCAGCGGAGCGGCTGGTCCCGTGAGCTATGGCCGCTGGGCCTGAGCATCCGGAGCCTGTGCTCTGCAATCGGAGGGTCCACAGCAGTGAGAGCCACACGTACGATGCAAAAAAATAATAATAATAAAGACACAGGCTGGCAATCCTGCCCTCCAGCAATATTTACCATAGCCAACACTTGGAAGCTATGAAAATGTCCATCAACAGAGGAATGCACCAAGAAAAAGTGGTCCATGTACACAATGGAATATGACTCCAATAAAAAAATATAAATTCAATTTATAAAACTAACATAAGTAAGGACACATCAGGTTTTGGGCTCACATTCCACTCTAATATATAACCGAGGAACACCACTGTCAGGAGGGTCTGTTTCCGTAGTTACCAGATTGGGAAAAGCAGAAATGCTGACGCCCTCTGGCCATTACCTGCAACAGCAGCTTTAAAACGTGTGCTGAGGGTCACTTCTTATGCACCAGTACTGGAGGTCTGTAAATGAAACCTGCCCTCAAAATGTCTTGAGGGAGGTAATGGCCAAAATATTTCTAAATGTCACACCTACTTCACGAAAACAATTTGAAGAGGTAAGCTGTACTCACAGTTTGAAGCAAAAAAGGACATGCCAGAAAGCTGAATTTCAAGTGATTATGAGACGCATGCAAATCCAACCACAAAGTGGTATCAGCTCACATTAGTCAGAATAAACCTCAGCAAAAAAAATCTACAAACAATAAATGCTGAGGGTGTTGTGGAGAAGTGCATACCGTCAACTTTAAGTGTGACATAACCTGGTAAGAGCCACTACTGAGTACAGAATGGAGTTGCCGCTATAAGGTAAACATTTTTCTACCATATGATCCAGCAGGCCCACTCCTGGGCCTATAACCTAAGAAGACAGAATTGCAAAGACACAGGCAGGCAAATGTGCATTGCCGCAGCATTACAATAGCCATGACATGGAAGCAACCAAAAAGTCCATCAACAGATGAGTGGACAAAGAAGAACTGGTACATGTACAGACGGAATATTAGCCAAGGAAAGAAAGGACACAATGCCATGTGCAGCACCGTAGATGAGTCTAGAGGTAATCACATGACTTGTAGTAAGTCAGAAAAAGAAAGACACATATCATATGATATCACTTAGAGGTGTTACATAAAAATCGATACCAGTGAAGATACTTCCACAGAGAAGGGCAATCACAGATTCATTAAACAAACTTATGGTTCACCAATGGAAAGGTGTGAGGATTGGATACATTAGGATATTGGCGTTAACAGACATATACAAACACAGGTGACATATATAATCACCAAGACCTACGAAATACCAAGAGAAGACTACTCAACATTCTGTCATAAGGTACGTGGGAAAAGGATCCCAGGAAGAACAGACATAGGTATATGTGTAAAAGAACCATATCTTGCACACCTACAACAAGCCAAACATTTTACTCAAACTTGCTGTGATATAAAAATAAAAATTAAATTTAAAGAAAGAACAAGAATAGTGAGACAAACATAAGGGGCTTTCTCCTGGCACATTCCCTTCTAAATTACAACCTAGAACACGACTTCCATTGAGGCTCTGTTGCCCTAGTAATCAGATTTGGTAAAGGAGAACTGCTGCCACATTGTGGCCGTTTCACACAACAGCAGCTTTAATCCCAGCGCTAATGGTCAGTGGATATTCAAAATAATTGCAGGCCTGTAAATGACACCTGCTCTGAAAACAAATCCTGGGGTCGTATATCGACCAAAAATTTCAAGAGACGTCCACATTTCAAAACGACAGTTTCAAGAGACATATTTTATGCACATGTGTGTTCTGCTTCTTTTTCTTTCTTTCTTTTTTTGTTAAAACAACGGGAATGGAAAAAGGCAACCCTCAGAATGGGAGAAACTATTTGCAAACGAATCAATGGACAAAGGTTTAATCTCCAATATATATAAACAGCTCATGCAGCTTAATATTAAAAAAACAAACAACCCAATACAAAAATGGGTAGGACATCTAAATTGACCTTTCTTCAAAGAAGACACAGAGATGGCCAAGATGCACAGGAAAAGCTGCTCAACATCACTACTTATTAGAGAAATGCAAATCCAAACTACAATGAGGTATCACCTCACACCTGTTAGAATGGGCATCATCAGAAAATCTAGAAACAACAAATGCTGGGGAGGGTGTGGACAAAAGGAACCCTCTTCCACTATTGGTGGGAATGTAAATTGATACAGTCACTGTGGAGAACAGTATGGAGGTTCCTTAAAAAACGAAAAATAGAATTACCATATGATCCAGCAATCCCACTTCTGGGCACATACCCAGAGAAAACCATAAATCAAAAAGACACATTCACCACAATGTTCATTGCAGCACTATTTACAATAGCCAGGTAATGGAAGCAACCTAAATGCCCACAGACAGAGGAATGGATAAAGATGTGGTACATATATAAAATGGAATATTACTCAGCCATAAAAAGGAATGAAACTGGATCATTTGTAGAGACGTCGATGGACCTAGAGACTGTCATACAGAGTGAAGTAAGTCAGAAAGAGAAAAACAAATATTGTATATTAATGCATATATGTGGAACCTAGAGAAATGGTACAGATGAACAGGTTTGCAGGGCAGAAATAGAGACACAGAGGTAGAGAACAAACCTATGGACATCAAGGAGGGGAAGCCATGGGGTGGTGGTGGTGGGATGAGTTGGGAGACTGAGATTGACCTGTATACATGTATATGTATAATACAGATAACTAATAATAACCTGCTGTATAAAAAATAAACAAAATAAAATTTCAAAAATTTTTAAAATAAATAAAATTTAAAAATAAAACAGAAAAATGTTCTTCCCTTCACAAAGATGTATTTATATGAATGAATAATTTCCATGCTTCTATCTATAAATACATTAAAGAGGAATAAAATCTAACTTGAACCAAAAAAGAAAAAAAAAGAAACAGACACCACCAGTTATACAGAGGAAAGTCCTATCAGGGCACTTGCTCCAGTGGTCAACAATTCTGAACATCTGCCATGCAGCCAGCAGCCCCCCGCAAGGAGCGTCCTCATTGCAAAGCTGGGGGACCGTGCCGAGGCGTCTGTGAGTAAACGTGAGTTGAGGCCCAGGCCAGCTGCTGCTGAACTGTTCCCACCCATCCCAGGTAAAACACCTGAATATGTACAAGGACTTGAAAGCCTAGAGGAAGGGCCCTGGAGCCACACCAGCGACAGCACACAGGCCGACTTGGTGCCTGCAGTCCAGCCACGATGGTCCTGGACCCGGGCGCTCTTCTGGAAGCATTCCATTTCCCTGCCTGAGATACCCCTCCTGTCCCGGCCCCCACTGCTTTGTTCCTTCCTCACCTCTGCCCGGGGAGCAATTCCAGCGATAGGTATGGGTGACACATTCTCTTCTTTAGCAGATGGCAGCCTGGCAACTCCTGCAGAAAGTCCAGCAGAGCCCCACTGACACCGGGCCTCCCACAAAGCTGTGGCCCCTCGCTCACTCCCACCAGCACAGCCCCGAGACTGCTGACGGGGCAGAGAATATGGCGTCAGGCACAGCTGCAGGGGCTCTTGCTGCCTGGAGCGGTGTTTATATTGACCTCAACCCAGGCACACCTGGGGAGGGCTGGCCGGCAGGGTCAGGCTGCCCAGGTCAGCCAATCCTCACCCCTCAGGGGCTCACATTGCCGAAAATGGACCTCGCTGAACCGGCCACGTCCAAGGAACAGGTGTGGGCTCCTGAGAGTCACGATACACAAGGGGCTGCAGCTCCGGCTTGTTTTCTAATCATTTTATCTGGCCCATGAGTGGGAGACAACTTCAAGAAGACCCTCTCCTAATGAGAGGAACTCAGGAGTCAGGGAGAGGAGGGGTGATGGGTGGAGACAGAGGCTTGGTGCCCCGGCTGCAGTGGAAGTCTCTGGAAGACCAGGCAGAGTGAAGCCACACAGAGTGATGCCCAGGGTCACAGACCTGTCAGAGCTGCTGTTTGTTAGTTCAAGTCTGCTCTGAGGTGCTCTGTGTCAGCTCTGAGTGACAGGCGATCTGGGGTGCTCTGCAATGAGGGCTATGTGCATGGTTCCTGTGTGCCAAGCCCTGCCGGGGTACCTGCCCAGGGGAGCTCCTTATCCTGGGAAGGGCCTATGAGAGCCCCATAGGCTGCTGGGTAGATGCACAGGTGAGCTCAATAACCTGGGAGTGGCCTGACCTTGAGAGCCCGGTGGGCTGCTGGGGACATGCCCAGGTTAGGCCCATATCCTGGGAGGGGCCTGTCTACGAGAGCCCCATGTGCTGCTGGGTAGTTGCACAGGTGAGCTCCATAACCTGGGAGTGCACTGACCATGAGAGCCCCGTTGGCTGCTGGGTACCTGCCCCGGTGAGCTCCATATCCTGGGAGGGGCCTGACCCCGAGAGTCCCATGGGCTGCTGGGTAGATGCACAGGTGAGCTCCATAACCTGGGAGTGGCCTGACCATGAGAGCCCCGTGGGCTGCTGGGGACATGCCCAAGTTAGGCCCATATCCTGGAAGAGGCCTGACTACGAGAGACCCATGTGCTGCTGGGTAGTTGCGCAGGTGAACTCCGTAACCTGGGAGTGGCCTGACCACCAGAGCCCCGTGGGCGGCTGGGGACCTGGTAAAGGATGTCAGGATAGTCAGTGAAGCCACCGAGGATATACATCCAGTAGTTCCTAATTCCTACACCCTGCTGCTCATTCTACCATCCACCAGGACATGGTATTCTGTATTAGAATTCAATGATGGCTCTGCTGCCCTAGTAACCAGATTTGGGAATGGAGAAATGCTGCTGCCTTGTGGCCGTTTCACACAACAACAGCTTTAAACCCAGTGCTAATGGTCACTAAATATTCACACTCATTGCAGGCCTGTAAATGACACCTGCCCTCCAAAACAATCCTGGGGTCGAAAATTGACCACAAAATTCCAAAGGGGGCAACGATCCAAGAAGACAATTTCAAGAGGTTAATTGTACTCTCCGTTTTTCTCTGTTTTTCTGTAGCAGAAATTTTAAAAGGCGTGGAAAAATGCTGAACGTTAGGAATAATTAAACATATGCAAATCCAAATTACAAAAACCTATCTGCTCATACCAGCCAGAATGGCCATCAGCAAAAATTCTGCAAACAATAAATGCTGAAGGGGTTTTGGAGAAATGCCTACCCTTGGTTCAACGTGGGACATGAACCAATAATGTAAAGGTAAATACTGAGCTACCATTCAATCAAGCATACCCACTGTTGGGCCTATCGCCTGAGGGGCTGAGAATCAAAAAGTCACAGGCTGGGCTTCACTGGTGGCGCAGTGGTTGAGAGTCCGCCTGCCAATGCAGGAGACATGGGTTCATGCCCCGTTTCGGGAAGATCCCACATGCAGCGGAGCGGCTGGTCCAGTGAGTTATGGCCACTGGGCCTGAGCATCTGGAGACTGTGCTCTGCAATCGGAGGTTCCACAGCAGTGAGAGGCACACGTACGATGCAAAAATAATAATAATAATTAAGACACAGGCTGGCAATCCTGCACTCCAGCCATATTTACCATAGCCAACACTTGGAAGCTATGAAAATGTCCATCAACAGAGGAATGCACCAAGAAAAAGTGGTCCATGTACACAATGGAATATGACTCCAATAAAAAAATATAAATGCAATTTATAAAACTAACATAAGTAAGGACACATCAGGTTTTGGGCTCACATTCCACTCTAATATATAACCGAGGAACACCACTGTCAGGACGGTCTGTTTCCGTTGTTACCAGATTGGGAAAAGCAGAAATGCTGACGCCCTCTGGCCATTACCTGCAACAGCAGCTTTAAAACGTGTGCTGAGCGTCACTTCTTATGCACCAGTACTGGAGGTCTGTAAATGAAACCTGCCCTCAAAATGTCTTGAGGGAGGTGATGGCCAAAATATTTCTAAATGTCACACATACTTCACGAAAACAATTTGAAGAGGTAAGCTGTACTCACAGTTTGAAGCAAAAAAGGACATGCCAGAAAGCTGAATTTCAAGTGATTATGAGACGCATGCAAATCCAAACACAAAGTGGTATAAGCTCACATTAGTCAGAATAAACATCAGCAAAAAAAATCTACAAACAATAAATGCTGAGGGTGTTGTGGAGAAGTGCATACCGTCAACTTTAAGTGTGACATAACCTGGTAAGAGCCACTAATGAGAACAGAATGGAGGTGCCTCTATAAGGTCAACATTTTGCTACCATATGATCCAGCAGGCCCACTCCTGGGCCTATAACCTAAGAAGACAGAATTGCAAAGACACAGGCAGGCAAATGTGCATTGCCACAGCATTACAATAGCCATGACATGGAAGCAACCAAAAAGTCCATCAACAGATGAGTGGACAAAGAAGAACTGGTACATGTACAGACGGAATATTAGCCAAGGAAAGAAAGGACACAATGCCATGTGCAGCACCGTAGATGAGTCTAGAGGTAATCACATGACTTGTAGTAAGTCAGAAAAAGAAAGACACATATCATATGATATCACCTAGAGGTGTTACATAAAAATTGATACCAGTGAAGATACTTCCACAGAGAAGGGCAATCACAGATTCATTAAACAAACTTATGGTTCACCAATGGAAAGGTGTGAGGATTGGATACATTAGGATATTGGCGTTAACAGACATATACAAACACAGGTGACATATATAATCACCAAGACCTACGAAATACCAAGAGAAGACTACTCAACATTCTGTCATAAGGTACGTGGGAAAAGGATCCCAGGAAGAACAGACATAGGTTTATGTGTAAAAGAACCATATCTTGCACACCTACAACAAGCCAAACATTTTACTCAAACTTGCTGTGATATAAAAATAAAAATTAAATTTAAAGAAAGAACAAGAATAGTGAGACAAACATAAGGGGCTTTCTCCTGGCACATTCCCTTCTAAATTACAACCTAGAACACGACTTCCATTGAGGCTCTGTTGCCCTAGTAACCAGATTTCGTAAAGGAGAACTGCTGCCACCTTGTGGCCGTTTCACACAACAGCAGCTTTAATCCCAGCGCTAATGGTCAGTGGATATTCAAAATAATTGCAGGCCTGTAAATGACACCTGCTCTGAAAACAAATCCTGGGGTCGTATATCGACCAAAAATTTCAAACGACGTCCACATTTCAAAACGACAGTTTCAAGAGACATATTTTATGCACATGTGTGTTCTGCTTCTTTTTCTTTCTTTCTTTTTTTGTTAAAACAATGGGAATGGAAAAAGGCAACACTCAGAATGGGAGAAACTATTTGCAAACGAATCAATGGACAAAGGTTTAATCTCCAATATATATAAACAGCTCATGCAGCTTAATATTAAAAAAACAAACAACCCAATACAAAAATGGGTAGAACATCTAAATTGACCTTTCTTCAAAGAAGACACAGAGATGGCCAAGATGCACAGGAAAAGCTGCTCAACATCACTACTTATTAGAGAAATGCAAATCCAAACGACAATGAGGTATCACCTCACACCTGTTAGAATGGGCATCATCAGAAAATCTACAAACAACAAATGCTGGGGAGGGTGTGGACAAAAGGAACCCTCTTCCACTATTGGTGGGAATGTAAATTGATACAGTCACTGTGGAGAACAGTATGGAGGTTCCTTAAAAAACGAAAAATAGAATTACCATATGATCCAGCAATCCCACTTCTGGGCATATACCCAGAGAAAACCATAAATCAAAAAGACACATTCACCACAATGTTCATTGCAGCACTATTTACAATAGCCAGGTAATGGAAGCAACCTAAATGCCCACAGACAGAGGAATGGATAAAGATGTGGTACATATATAAAATGGAATATTACTCAGCCATAAAAAGGAATGAAACTGGATCATTTGTAGAGACGTCGATGGACGTAGAGACTGTCATACAGAGTGAAGTAAGTCAGAAAGAGAAAAACAAATATTGTATATTAATGCATATATGTGGAACCTAGAGAAATGGTACAGATGAACAGGTTTGCAGGGCAGAAACAGAGACACAGAGGTAGAGAACAAACCTATGGACATCAAGGAGGGGAAGCCATGAGGTGGTGGTGGTGGGATGAGTTGGGAGACTGAGATTGACCTGTATACATGCATATGTATAATATAGATAACTAATAATAACCTGCTGTATAAAAAATAAATAAAATTTCAAAAATTTTTAAAATAAATAAAATTTAAAAATAAAACAGAAAAATGTTCTTCCCTTCACAAAGATGTATTTATATGAATGAATGATTTCCATGCGTATATCTGTAAATACATTAAAGAGGAATAAAATCTACCTTGAACCAAAAAAGAAAAAAAAAACAGACACCACCAGTTATACAGAGAAAAATCCTATCAGGGCACTTGCTCCAGGGGTCAACAATTCTGAACATCTGCCATGCAGCCAGCAGCCCCCTCAAGGAGCATCCTCATTGCAAAGCTGGGGGACCGTGCCGAGGCATCTGTGAGTAAACGTGAGTTGAGCCCCAGGCCAGCTGCTGCTGAACTGTCCCCACCCTTCCCAGGTAAAACACCTGAATATGTACAAGGACTTGAAAGCCTAGAGGAAGGGCCCTGGAGCCACACCAGCGACAGCACGCAGGCCGACTTGGTGCCTGCAGTCCAGCCAGGATGGTCCTGGCCCCGGGCGCTCTTCTGGAAGCTTTCCATTTCCCTGCCTGAGATACCCCTCCTGTCCCGGCCCCCACTGCTTTGTTCCTTCCTCACCTCTGCCCGGGGAGCAATTCCAGCGATAGGTATGGGTGACACATCCTCTTCTTTAGGAGATGGCAACCTGGCAACTCCTGCAGAAAGTCCAGCAGAGCCCCACTGACACCGGGCCTCCCACAAAGCTGTGGCCCCTCACTCACTCCCACCAGCACAGCCCCGAGACTGCTGACGGGGCAGAGAATATGGCGTCAGGCACAGCTGCAGGGGCTCTTGCTGCCTGGAGCGCTGTTTATATTGACCTCAACGCAGGCACACTTGGGGAGCGCTGGCCGGCAGTGTCAGGCTGCCCAGGTCAGCCAATCCTCACCCCTCAGGGGCTCACATTGCCGAAAATGGACCTCACTGAACCGGCCACGTCCAAGGAACAGGTGTGGGCTCCTGAGAGTCACGATACACAAGGGGCTGCAGCTCCGGCTTGTTTTCTAATCATTTTATCTGGCCCATGAGTGGGAGACAACTTCAAGAAGACCCTCTCCTAATGAGAGGAACTCAGGAGTCAGGGAGAGGAGGGGTGATGGGTGGAGACAGAGGCTTGGTGCCCCGGCTGCAGTGGAAGTCTCTGGAAGACCAGGCAGAGTGAAGCCACACAGAGTGATGCCCAGGGTCACAGACCTGTCAGAGCTGCTGTTTGTTAGTTCAAGTCTGCTCTGAGGTGCTCTGTGTCAGCTCTGAGTGACAGGCGATCTGGGGTGCTCTGCAATGAGGGCTATGTGCATGGTTCCTGTGTGCCCAGGCCTGCCGGGGTACCTGCCCAGGGGAGCTTCTTATCCTGGGAAGGGCCTATCAGAGCCCCATAGGCTGCTGGGTAGATGCACAGGTGAGCTCCATAACCTGGGAGTGGCCTGACCATGAGAGCCCGGTGGGCTGCTGGGGACATGCCCAGGTTAGGCCCATATCCTTGGAGGGGCCTGACTACGAGAGCCCCATGTGCTGCTGGGTAGTTGCACAGGTGAGCTCCATAACCTGGGAGTGCCCTGACCATGAGAGCCCCGTTGGCTGCTGGGGACCTGCCCCGGTGAACTCCATATCCTGGGAGGGGCCTGACCACGAGAGCCCCATGGGCTGCTGGGTAGATGCACAGGTGAGCTCCATAACCTGGGAGTGCCCTGACCATGAGAGCCCCGTGGGCTGCTGGGGACATGCCCAGGTTAGGCCCATATCCTGGAAGGGGCCTGACTACGAGAGACCCATGTGCTGCTGGGTAGTTGCGCAGGTGAACTCCGTAACCTGAGAGTGGCCTGACCACCAGAGCCCCGTGGGCGGCTGGGGACCTGGTAAAGGATGTCAGGACAGTCAGTGAAGCCACCGAGGATATACATCCAGTAGTTCCTAATTCCTACACCCTGCTGCTCATTCTACCATCCACCAGGACATGGTATTCTGTATTAGAATTCAATGATGCCTTCTTCTGTATTCCATTGGTCCCAGAAAGTCTCTGCTGCCCTAGTAACCAGATTTGGGAATGGAGAAATGCTGCTGCCTTGTGGCCGTTTCACACAACAGCAGCTTTAAACTCAGTGCTAATGGTCACTAAATATTCACACTCATTGCAGGCCTGTAAATGACACCTGCCCTCCAAAACAATCCTGGGGTCGAAAATTGACCACAAAATTCCAAAGGGGGCAACCATCCAAGAAGACAATTTCAAGAGGTTAATTGTACTCTCCGTTTTTTTCTGTTTTTCTGTAGCAGAAATTTTAAAAGGCGTGGAAAAATGCTGAACGTTAGGAATAATTAAAGATATGCAAATCCAAATTACAAAAACCTATCAGCTCATACCAGTCAGAATGGCCATCAGCAAATATTCTGCAAACAATAAATGCTGAAGGGGTTTTGGAGAAATCCTACCCTTGGTTCAACGTGGGACATGAGCCAATAATGTAAAGGTAAATACTGAGCTACCATTCAATCAAGCATACCCACTGCTGGGCCTATCGCCTGAGGGGATGAGAATCAAAAAGACACAGGCTGGGCTTCACTGGTGGCGCAGTGGTGGAGAGTCCGCCTGCCAATGCAGGAGATATGGGTTCATGCCCCGTTTCGGGAAGATCCCACATGCAGCGGAGCGGCTGGTCCCGTGAGCTATGGCCGCTGGGCCTGAGCATCCGGAGCCTGTGCTCTGCAATCGGAGGGTCCACAGCAGTGAGAGGCACACGTACGATGCAAAAAAAAAATAATAATAATAAAGACACAGGCTGGCAATCCTGCACTCCAGCAATATTTACCATAGCCAACACTTGGAAGCTAAGAAAATGTCCATCAACAGAGGAATGCACCAAGAAAAAGTGGTCCATGTACACAATGGAATATGACTCCAATAAAAAAATATAAATTCAATTTATAAAACTAACATAAGTAAGGACACATCAGGTTTGGGGGGTCACATTCCACTCTAATATATAACCGAGGAAGACCACTGTAAGGATGGTCTGTTTCCGTAGTTACCAGATTGGGAAAAGCAGAAATGCTGATGCCCCCTGGCCATTACCTGCAACAGCAGCTTTAAAATGTGTGCTGAGGGTCACTTCTTATGCACCAGTACTGGAGGTCTGTAAATGAAACCTGCCCTCAAAATGTCTTGAGGGAGGTAATGGCCAAAATATTTCTAAATGTCACACCTACTTCACGAAAACAATTTGGAGAGGTAAGCTGTACTCACAGTTTGAAGCAAAAAAGGACATGCCAGAAAGCTGAATTTCAAGTGATTATGAGACGCATGCAAATCCAACCACAAAGTGGTATCAGCTCACATTAGTCAGAATAAACATCAGCAAAAAAAATCTACAAACAATAAATGCTGAGGGTGTTGTGGAGAAGTGCATACCGTCAACTTTAAGTGTGACATAACCTGGTAAGAGCCACTACTGAGTACAGAATGGAGTTGCCGCTATAAGGTAAACATTTTTCTACCATATGATCCAGCAGGCCCACTCCTGGGCCTATAACCTAAGAAGACAGAATTGCAAAGACACAGGCAGGCAAATGTGCATTGCCGCAGCATTACAATAGCCATGACATGGAAGCAACCAAAAAGTCCATCAACAGATGAGTGGACAAAGAAGAACTGGTACATGTACAGACGGAATATTAGCCAAGGAAAGAAAGGACACAATGCCATGTGCAGCACCGTAGATGAGTCTAGAGGTAATCACATGACTTGTAGTAAGTCAGAAGAAGAAAGACACATATCATATGATATCACTTAGAGGTGTTACATAAAAATCGATACCAGTGAAGATACTTCCACAGAGAAGGGCAATCACAGATTCATTAAACAAACTTATGGTTCACCAATGGAAAGGTGTGAGGATTGGATACATTAGGATATTGGCGTTAACAGACATATACAAACACAGGTGACATATATAATCACCAAGACCTACGAAATACCAAGAGAAGACTACTCAACATTCTGTCATAAGGTACGTGGGAAAAGGATCCCAGGAAGAACAGACATAGGTATATGTGTAAAAGAACCATATCTTGCACACCTACAACAAGCCAAACATTTTACTCAAACTTGCTGTGATATAAAAATAAAAATTAAATTTAAAGAAAGAACAAGAATAGTGAGACAAACATAAGGGGCTTTCTCCTGGCACATTCCCTTCTAAATTACAACCTAGAACACGACTTCCATTGAGGCTCTGTTGCCCTAGTAATCAGATTTGGTAAAGGAGAACTGCTGCCACATTGTGGCCGTTTCACACAACAGCAGCTTTAATCCCAGCGCTAATGGTCAGTGGATATTCAAAATAATTGCAGGCCTGTAAATGACACCTGCTCTGAAAACAAATCCTGGGGTCGTATATCGACCAAAAATTTCAAAAGACGTCCACATTTCAAAACGACAGTTTCAAGAGACATATTTTATGCACATGTGTGTTCTGCTTCTTTTTCTTTCTTTCTTTTTTTGTTAAAACAACGGGAATGGAAAAAGGCAACCCTCAGAATGGGAGAAACTATTTGCAAACGAATCAATGGACAAAGGTTTAATCTCCAATATATATAAACAGCTCATGCAGCTTAATATTAAAAAAACAAACAACCCAATACAAAAATGGGTAGGACATCTAAATTGACCTTTCTTCAAAGAAGACACAGAGATGGCCAAGATGCACAGGAAAAGCTGCTCAACATCACTACTTATTAGAGAAATGCAAATCCAAACTACAATGAGGTATCACCTCACACCTGTTAGAATGGGCATCATCAGAAAATCTAGAAACAACAAATGCTGGGGAGGGTGTGGACAAAAGGAACCCTCTTCCACTATTGGTGGGAATGTAAATTGATACAGTCACTGTGGAGAACAGTATGGAGGTTCCTTAAAAAACGAAAAATAGAATTACCATATGATCCAGCAATCCCACTTCTGGGCACATACCCAGAGAAAACCATAAATCAAAAAGACACATTCACCACAATGTTCATTGCAGCACTATTTACAATAGCCAGGTAATGGAAGCAACCTAAATGCCCACAGACAGAGGAATGGATAAAGATGTGGTACATATATAAAATGGAATATTACTCAGCCATAAAAAGGAATGAAACTGGATCATTTGTAGAGACGTCGATGGACCTAGAGACTGTCATACAGAGTGAAGTAAGTCAGAAAGAGAAAAACAAATATTGTATATTAATGCATATATGTGGAACCTAGAGAAATGGTACAGATGAACAGGTTTGCAGGGCAGAAATAGAGACACAGAGGTAGAGAACAAACCTATGGACATCAAGGAGGGGAAGCCATGGGGTGGTGGTTGTGGGATGAGTTGGGAGACTGAGATTGACCTGTATACATGTATATGTATAATACAGATAACTAATAATAACCTGCTGTATAAAAAATAAACAAAATAAAATTTCAAAAATTTTTAAAATAAATAAAATTTAAAAATAAAACAGAAAAATGTTCTTCCCTTCACAAAGATGTATTTATATGAATGAATAATTTCCATGCTTCTATCTATAAATACATTAAAGAGGAATAAAATCTAACTTGAACCAAAAAAGAAAAAAAAAGAAACAGACACCACCAGTTATACAGAGGAAAGTCCTATCAGGGCACTTGCTCCAGTGGTCAACAATTCTGAACATCTGCCATGCAGCCAGCAGCCCCCCGCAAGGAGCGTCCTCATTGCAAAGCTGGGGGACCGTGCCGAGGCGTCTGTGAGTAAACGTGAGTTGAGGCCCAGGCCAGCTGCTGCTGAACTGTTCCCACCCATCCCAGGTAAAACACCTGAATATGTACAAGGACTTGAAAGCCTAGAGGAAGGGCCCTGGAGCCACACCAGCGACAGCACGCAGGCCGACTTGGTGCCTGCAGTCCAGCCACGATGGTCCTGGACCCGGGCGCTCTTCTGGAAGCATTCCATTTCCCTGCCTGAGATACCCCTCCTGTCCCGGCCCCCACTGCTTTGTTCCTTCCTCACCTCTGCCCGGGGAGCAATTCCAGCGATAGGTATGGGTGACACATTCTCTTCTTTAGCAGATGGCAGCCTGGCAACTCCTGCAGAAAGTCCAGCAGAGCCCCACTGACACCGGGCCTCCCACAAAGCTGTGGCCCCTCGCTCACTCCCACCAGCACAGCCCCGAGACTGCTGACGGGGCAGAGAATATGGCGTCAGGCACAGCTGCAGGGGCTCTTGCTGCCTGGAGCGGTGTTTATATTGACCTCAACCCAGGCACACCTGGGGAGGGCTGGCCGGCAGGGTCAGGCTGCCCAGGTCAGCCAATCCTCACCCCTCAGGGGCTCACATTGCCGAAAATGGACCTCGCTGAACCGGCCACGTCCAAGGAACAGGTGTGGGCTCCTGAGAGTCACGATACACAAGGGGCTGCAGCTCCGGCTTGTTTTCTAATCATTTTATCTGGCCCATGAGTGGGAGACAACTTCAAGAAGACCCTCTCCTAATGAGAGGAACTCAGGAGTCAGGGAGAGGAGGGGTGATGGGTGGAGACAGAGGCTTGGTGCCCCGGCTGCAGTGGAAGTCTCTGGAAGACCAGGCAGAGTGAAGCCACACAGAGTGATGCCCAGGGTCACAGACCTGTCAGAGCTGCTGTTTGTTAGTTCAAGTCTGCTCTGAGGTGCTCTGTGTCAGCTCTGAGTGACAGGCGATCTGGGGTGCTCTGCAATGAGGGCTATGTGCATGGTTCCTGTGTGCCAAGCCCTGCCGGGGTACCTGCCCAGGGGAGCTCCTTATCCTGGGAAGGGCCTATGAGAGCCCCATAGGCTGCTGGGTAGATGCACAGGTGAGCTCAATAACCTGGGAGTGGCCTGACCGTGAGAGCCCGGTGGGCTGCTGGGGACATGCCCAGGTTAGGCCCATATCCTGGGAGGGGCCTGTCTACGAGAGCCCCATGTGCTGCTGGGTAGTTGCACAGGTGAGCTCCATAACCTGGGAGTGCACTGACCATGAGAGCCCCGTTGGCTGCTGGGGACCTGCCCCGGTGAGCTCCATATCCTGGGAGGGGCCTGACCCCGAGAGCCCCATGGGCTGCTGGGTAGATGCACAGGTGAGCTCCATAACCTGGGAGTGGCCTGACCATGAGAGCCCCGTGGGCTGCTGGGGACATGCCCAAGTTAGGCCCATATCCTGGAAGAGGCCTGACTACGAGAGACCCATGTGCTGCTGGGTAGTTGCGCAGGTGAACTCCGTAACCTGGGAGTGGCCTGACCACCAGAGCCCCGTGGGCGGCTGGGGACCTGGTAAAGGATGTCAGGATAGTCAGTGAAGCCACCGAGGATATACATCCAGTAGTTCCTAATTCCTACACCCTGCTGCTCATTCTACCATCCACCAGGACATGGTATTCTGTATTAGAATTCAATGATGGCTCTGCTGCCCTAGTAACCAGATTTGGGAATGGAGAAATGCTGCTGCCTTGTGGCCGTTTCACACAACAACAGCTTTAAACCCAGTGCTAATGGTCACTAAATATTCACACTCATTGCAGGCCTGTAAATGACACCTGCCCTCCAAAACAATCCTGGGGTCGAAAATTGACCACAAAATTCCAAAGGGGGCAACGATCCAAGAAGACAATTTCAAGAGGTTAATTGTACTCTCCGTTTTTCTCTGTTTTTCTGTAGCAGAAATTTTAAAAGGCGTGGAAAAATGCTGAACGTTAGGAATAATTAAACATATGCAAATCCAAATTACAAAAACCTATCTGCTCATACCAGCCAGAATGGCCATCAGCAAAAATTCTGCAAACAATAAATGCTGAAGGGGTTTTGGAGAAATGCCTACCCTTGGTTCAACGTGGGACATGAACCAATAATGTAAAGGTAAATACTGAGCTACCATTCAATCAAGCATACCCACTGTTGGGCCTATCGCCTGAGGGACTGAGAATCAAAAAGTCACAGGCTGGGCTTCACTGGTGGCGCAGTGGTTGAGAGTCCGCCTGCCAATGCAGGAGACATGGGTTCATGCCCCGTTTCGGGAAGATCCCACATGCAGCGGAGCGGCTGGTCCAGTGAGTTATGGCCACTGGGCCTGAGCATCTGGAGACTGTGCTCTGCAATCGGAGGTTCCACAGCAGTGAGAGGCACACGTACGATGCAAAAATAATAATAATAATTAAGACACAGGCTGGCAATCCTGCACTCCAGCCATATTTACCATAGCCAACACTTGGAAGCTATGAAAATGTCCATCTACAGAGGAATGCACCAAGAAAAAGTGGTCCATGTACACAATGGAATATGACTCCAATAAAAAAATATAAATGCAATTTATAAAACTAACATAAGTAAGGACACATCAGGTTTTGGGCTCACATTCCACTCTAATATATAACCGAGGAACACCACTGTCAGGACGGTCTGTTTCCGTTGTTACCAGATTGGGAAAAGCAGAAATGCTGACGCCCTCTGGCCATTACCTGCAACAGCAGCTTTAAAACGTGTGCTGAGCGTCACTTCTTATGCACCAGTACTGGAGGTCTGTAAATGAAACCTGCCCTCAAAATGTCTTGAGGGAGGTGATGGCCAAAATATTTCTAAATGTCACACATACTTCACGAAAACAATTTGAAGAGGTAAGCTGTACTCACAGTTTGAAGCAAAAAAGGACATGCCAGAAAGCTGAATTTCAAGTGATTATGAGACGCATGCAAATCCAAACACAAAGTGGTATCAGCTCACATTAGTCAGAATAAACATCAGCAAAAAAAATCTACAAACAATAAATGCTGAGGGTGTTGTGGAGAAGTGCATACCGTCAACTTTAAGTGTGACATAACCTGGTAAGAGCCACTAATGAGAACAGAATGGAGGTGCCTCTATAAGGTCAACATTTTGCTACCATATGATCCAGCAGGCCCACTCCTGGGCCTATAACCTAAGAAGACAGAATTGCAAAGACACAGGCAGGCAAATGTGCATTGCCACAGCATTACAATAGCCATGACATGGAAGCAACCAAAAAGTCCATCAACAGATGAGTGGACAAAGAAGAACTGGTACATGTACAGACGGAATATTAGCCAAGGAAAGAAAGGACACAATGCCATGTGCAGCACCGTAGATGAGTCTAGAGGTAATCACATGACTTGTAGTAAGTCAGAAAAAGAAAGACACATATCATATGATATCACCTAGAGGTGTTACATAAAAATTGATACCAGTGAAGATACTTCCACAGAGAAGGGCAATCACAGATTCATTAAACAAACTTATGGTTCACCAATGGAAAGGTGTGAGGATTGGATACATTAGGATATTGGCGTTAACAGACATATACAAACACAGGTGACATATATAATCACCAAGACCTACGAAATACCAAGAGAAGACTACTCAACATTCTGTCATAAGGTACGTGGGAAAAGGATCCCAGGAAGAACAGACATAGGCTTATGTGTAAAAGAACCATATCTTGCACACCTACAACAAGCCAAACATTTTACTCAAACTTGCTGTGATATAAAAATAAAAATTAAATTTAAAGAAAGAACAAGAATAGTGAGACAAACATAAGGGGCTTTCTCCTGGCACATTCCCTTCTAAATTACAACCTAGAACACGACTTCCATTGAGGCTCTGTTGCCCTAGTAACCAGATTTCGTAAAGGAGAACTGCTGCCACCTTGTGGCCGTTTCACACAACAGCAGCTTTAATCCCAGCGCTAATGGTCAGTGGATATTCAAAATAATTGCAGGCCTGTAAATGACACCTGCTCTGAAAACAAATCCTGGGGTCGTATATCGACCAAAAATTTCAAAAGACGTCCACATTTCAAAACGACAGTTTCAAGAGACATATTTTATGCACATGTGTGTTCTGCTTCTTTTTCTTTCTTTCTTTTTTTGTTAAAACAATGGGAATGGAAAAAGGCAACACTCAGAATGGGAGAAACTATTTGCAAACGAATCAATGGACAAAGGTTTAATCTCCAATATATATAAACAGCTCATGCAGCTTAATATTAAAAAAACAAACAACCCAATACAAAAATGGGTAGAACATCTAAATTGACCTTTCTTCAAAGAAGACACAGAGATGGCCAAGATGCACAGGAAAAGCTGCTCAACATCACTACTTATTAGAGAAATGCAAATCCAAACGACAATGAGGTATCACCTCACACCTGTTAGAATGGGCATCATCAGAAAATCTACAAACAACAAATGCTGGGGAGGGTGTGGACAAAAGGAACCCTCTTCCACTATTGGTGGGAATGTAAATTGATACAGTCACTGTGGAGAACAGTATGGAGGTTCCTTAAAAAACGAAAAATAGAATTACCATATGATCCAGCAATCCCACTTCTGGGCATATACCCAGAGAAAACCATAAATCAAAAAGACACATTCACCACAATGTTCATTGCAGCACTATTTACAATAGCCAGGTAATGGAAGCAACCTAAATGCCCACAGACAGAGGAATGGATAAAGATGTGGTACATATATAAAATGGAATATTACTCAGCCATAAAAAGGAATGAAACTGGATCATTTGTAGAGACGTCGATGGACGTAGAGACTGTCATACAGAGTGAAGTAAGTCAGAAAGAGAAAAACAAATATTGTATATTAATGCATATATGTGGAACCTAGAGAAATGGTACAGATGAACAGGTTTGCAGGGCAGAAACAGAGACACAGAGGTAGAGAACAAACCTATGGACATCAAGGAGGGGAAGCCATGAGGTGGTGGTGGTGGGATGAGTTGGGAGACTGAGATTGACCTGTATACATGCATATGTATAATATAGATAACTAATAATAACCTGCTGTATAAAAAATAAATAAAATTTCAAAAATTTTTAAAATAAATAAAATTTAAAAATAAAACAGAAAAATGTTCTTCCCTTCACAAAGATGTATTTATATGAATGAATGATTTCCATGCGTATATCTGTAAATACATTAAAGAGGAATAAAATCTACCTTGAACCAAAAAAGAAAAAAAAAACAGACACCACCAGTTATACAGAGAAAAATCCTATCAGGGCACTTGCTCCAGGGGTCAACAATTCTGAACATCTGCCATGCAGCCAGCAGCCCCCTCAAGGAGCATCCTCATTGCAAAGCTGGGGGACCGTGCCGAGGCATCTGTGAGTAAACGTGAGTTGAGCCCCAGGCCAGCTGCTGCTGAACTGTCCCCACCCTTCCCAGGTAAAACACCTGAATATGTACAAGGACTTGAAAGCCTAGAGGAAGGGCCCTGGAGCCACACCAGCGACAGCACGCAGGCCGACTTGGTGCCTGCAGTCCAGCCAGGATGGTCCTGGCCCCGGGCGCTCTTCTGGAAGCTTTCCATTTCCCTGCCTGAGATACCCCTCCTGTCCCGGCCCCCACTGCTTTGTTCCTTCCTCACCTCTGCCCGGGGAGCAATTCCAGCGATAGGTATGGGTGACACATCCTCTTCTTTAGGAGATGGCAACCTGGCAACTCCTGCAGAAAGTCCAGCAGAGCCCCACTGACACCGGGCCTCCCACAAAGCTGTGGCCCCTCACTCACTCCCACCAGCACAGCCCCGAGACTGCTGACGGGGCAGAGAATATGGCGTCAGGCACAGCTGCAGGGGCTCTTGCTGCCTGGAGCGCTGTTTATATTGACCTCAACGCAGGCACACTTGGGGAGCGCTGGCCGGCAGTGTCAGGCTGCCCAGGTCAGCCAATCCTCACCCCTCAGGGGCTCACATTGCCGAAAATGGACCTCACTGAACCGGCCACGTCCAAGGAACAGGTGTGGGCTCCTGAGAGTCACGATACACAAGGGGCTGCAGCTCCGGCTTGTTTTCTAATCATTTTATCTGGCCCATGAGTGGGAGACAACTTCAAGAAGACCCTCTCCTAATGAGAGGAACTCAGGAGTCAGGGAGAGGAGGGGTGATGGGTGGAGACAGAGGCTTGGTGCCCCGGCTGCAGTGGAAGTCTCTGGAAGACCAGGCAGAGTGAAGCCACACAGAGTGATGCCCAGGGTCACAGACCTGTCAGAGCTGCTGTTTGTTAGTTCAAGTCTGCTCTGAGGTGCTCTGTGTCAGCTCTGAGTGACAGGCGATCTGGGGTGCTCTGCAATGAGGGCTATGTGCATGGTTCCTGTGTGCCCAGGCCTGCCGGGGTACCTGCCCAGGGGAGCTTCTTATCCTGGGAAGGGCCTATCAGAGCCCCATAGGCTGCTGGGTAGATGCACAGGTGAGCTCCATAACCTGGGAGTGGCCTGACCATGAGAGCCCGGTGGGCTGCTGGGGACATGCCCAGGTTAGGCCCATATCCTGGGAGGGGCCTGACTACGAGAGCCCCATGTGCTGCTGGGTAGTTGCACAGGTGAGCTCCATAACCTGGGAGTGCCCTGACCATGAGAGCCCCGTTGGCTGCTGGGGACCTGCCCCGGTGAACTCCATATCCTGGGAGGGGCCTGACCACGAGAGCCCCATGGGCTGCTGGGTAGATGCACAGGTGAGCTCCATAACCTGGGAGTGCCCTGACCATGAGAGCCCCGTGGGCTGCTGGGGACATGCCCAGGTTAGGCCCATATCCTGGAAGGGGCCTGACTACGAGAGACCCATGTGCTGCTGGGTAGTTGCGCAGGTGAACTCCGTAACCTGAGAGTGGCCTGACCACCAGAGCCCCGTGGGCGGCTGGGGACCTGGTAAAGGATGTCAGGACAGTCAGTGAAGCCACCGAGGATATACATCCAGTAGTTCCTAATTCCTACACCCTGCTGCTCATTCTACCATCCACCAGGACATGGTATTCTGTATTAGAATTCAATGATGCCTTCTTCTGTATTCCATTGGTCCCAGAAAGGCTCTGCTGCCCTAGTAACCAGATTTGGGAATGGAGAAATGCTGCTGCCTTGTGGCCGTTTCACACAACAGCAGCTTTAAACTCAGTGCTAATGGTCACTAAATATTCACACTCATTGCAGGCCTGTAAATGACACCTGCCCTCCAAAACAATCCTGGGGTCGAAAATTGACCACAAAATTCCAAAGGGGGCAACCATCCAAGAAGACAATTTCAAGAGGTTAATTGTACTCTCCGTTTTTTTCTGTTTTTCTGTAGCAGAAATTTTAAAAGGCGTGGAAAAATGCTGAACGTTAGGAATAATTAAAGATATGCAAATCCAAATTACAAAAACCTATCAGCTCATACCAGTCAGAATGGCCATCAGCAAATATTCTGCAAACAATAAATGCTGAAGGGGTTTTGGAGAAATCCTACCCTTGGTTCAACGTGGGACATGAGCCAATAATGTAAAGGTAAATACTGAGCTACCATTCAATCAAGCATACCCACTGCTGGGCCTATCGCCTGAGGGGATGAGAATCAAAAAGACACAGGCTGGGCTTCACTGGTGGCGCAGTGGTGGAGAGTCCGCCTGCCAATGCAGGAGATATGGGTTCATGCCCCGTTTCGGGAAGATCCCACATGCAGCGGAGCGGCTGGTCCCGTGAGCTATGGCCGCTGGGCCTGAGCATCCGGAGCCTGTGCTCTGCAATCGGAGGGTCCACAGCAGTGAGAGGCACACGTACGATGCAAAAAAAAAATAATAATAATAAAGACACAGGCTGGCAATCCTGCACTCCAGCAATATTTACCATAGCCAACACTTGGAAGCTACGAAAATGTCCATCAACAGAGGAATGCACCAAGAAAAAGTGGTCCATGTACACAATGGAATATGACTCCAATAAAAAAATATAAATTCAATTTATAAAACTAACATAAGTAAGGACACATCAGGTTTGGGGGGTCACATTCCACTCTAATATATAACCGAGGAAGACCACTGTAAGGATGGTCTGTTTCCGTAGTTACCAGATTGGGAAAAGCAGAAATGCTGATGCCCCCTGGCCATTACCTGCAACAGCAGCTTTAAAATGTGTGCTGAGGGTCACTTCTTATGCACCAGTACTGGAGGTCTGTAAATGAAACCTGCCCTCAAAATGTCTTGAGGGAGGTAATGGCCAAAATATTTCTAAATGTCACACCTACTTCACGAAAACAATTTGGAGAGGTAAGCTGTACTCACAGTTTGAAGCAAAAAAGGACATGCCAGAAAGCTGAATTTCAAGTGATTATGAGACGCATGCAAATCCAACCACAAAGTGGTATCAGCTCACATTTGTCAGAATAAACATCAGCAAAAAAAATCTACAAACAATAAATGCTGAGGGTGTTGTGGAGAAGTGCATACCGTCAACTTTAAGTGTGACATAACCTGGTAAGAGCCACTAATGAGAACAGAATGGAGGTGCCTCTATAAGGTCAACATTTTGCTACCATATGATCCAGCAGGCCCACTCCTGGGCCTATAACCTAAGAAGACAGAATTGCAAAGACACAGGCAGGCAAATGTGCATTGCCGCAGCATTACAATAGGCATGACATGGAAGCAACCAAAAAGTCCATCAACAGATGAGTGGACAAAGAAGAACTGGTACATGTACAGATGGAATATTAGCCAAGGAAAGAAAGGACACAATGCCATGTGCAGCACCGTAGATGAGTCTAGAGGTAATCACATGACTTGTAGTAAGTCAGAAAAAGAAAGACACATATCATATGATATCACCAAGAGGTGTTACATAAAAATTGATACCAGTGAAGATACTTCCACAGAGAAGGGCAATCACAGATTCATTAAACAAACTTATGGTTCACCAATGGAAAGGGGTGAGGATTGGATACATTAGGATATTGGCGTTAAGAGACATATACAAACACAGGTGACATATATAATCACCAAGACCTACGAAATACCAAGAGAAGACTACTCAACATTCTGTCATAAGGTACGTGGGAAAAGGATCCCAGGAAGAACAGACATAGGTATATGTGTAAAAGAACCATATCTTGCACACCTACAACAAGCCAAACATTTTACTCAAACTTGCTGTGATATAAAAATAAAAATTAAATTTAAAGAAAGAACAAGAATAGTGAGACAAACATAAGGGGCTTTCTCCTGGCACATTCCCTTCTAAATTACAACCTAGAACACGACTTCCATTGAGGCTCTGTTGCCCTAGTAACCAGATTTCGTAAAGGAGAACTGCTGCCACCTTGTGGCCGTTTCACACAACAGCAGCTTTAATCCCAGCGCTAATGGTCAGTGGATATTCAAAATAATTGCAGGCCTGTAAATGACACCTGCTCTGAAAACAAATCCTGGGGTCGTATATCGACCAAAAATTTCAAAAGACGTCCACATTTCAAAACGACAGTTTCAAGAGACATATTTTATGCACATGTGTGTTCTGCTTCTTTTCCTTTCTTTCTTTTTTTGTTAAAACAACGGGAATGGAAAAAGGCAACCCTCAGAATGGGAGAAACTATTTGCAAACGAATCAATGGACAAAGGTTTAATCTCCAATATATATAAACAGCTCATGCAGCTTAATATTAAAAAAACAAACAACCCAATACAAAAATGGGTAGGACATCTAAATTGACCTTTCTTCAAAGAAGACACAGAGATGGCCAAGATGCACAGGAAAAGCTGCTCAACATCACTACTTATTAGAGAAATGCAAATCCAAACTACAATGAGGTATCACCTCACACCTGTTAGAATGGGCATCATCAGAAAATCTAGAAACAACAAATGCTGGGGAGGGTGTGGACAAAAGGAACCCTCTTCCACTATTGGTGGGAATGTAAATTGATACAGTCACTGTGGAGAACAGTATGGAGGTTCCTTAAAAAACGAAAAATAGAATTACCATATGATCCAGCAATCCCACTTCTGGGCACATACCCAGAGAAAACCATAAATCAAAAAGACACATTCACCACAATGTTCATTGCAGCACTATTTACAATAGCCAGGTAATGGAAGCAACCTAAATGCCCACAGACAGAGGAATGGATAAAGATGTGGTACATATATAAAATGGAATATTACTCAGCCATAAAAAGGAATGAAACTGGATCATTTGTAGAGACGTCGATGGACCTAGAGACTGTCATACAGAGTGAAGTCAGTCAGAAAGAGAAAAACAAATATTGTATATTAATGCATATATGTGGAACCTAGAGAAATGGTACAGATGAACAGGTTTGCAGGGCAGAAATAGAGACACAGAGGTAGAGAACAAACCTATGGACATCAAGGAGGGGAAGCCATGGGGTGGTGGTGGTGGGATGAGTTGGGAGACTGAGATTGACCTGTATATATGCATATGTATAATATAGATAACTAATAATAACCTGCTGTATAAAAAATAAATAAAATTTCAAAAATTTTTAAAATAAATAAAATATAAAACTAAAACAGAAAAATGTTCTTCCCTTCACAAAGATGTATTTATATGAATGAATGATTTCCATGCGTATATCTGTAAATACATTAAAGAGGAATAAAATCTACCTTGAACCAAAAAAGAAAAAAAAAAAACAGACACCACCAGTTATACAGAGAAAAATCCTATCAGGGCACTTGCTCCAGGGGTCAACAATTCTGAACATCTGCCATACAGCCAGCAGCCCCCCCAAGGAGCATCCTCATTGCAAAGCTGGGGGACCGTGCCGAGGCATCTGTGAGTAAACGTGAGTTGAGCCCCAGGCCAGCTGCTGCTGAACTGTCCCCACCCTTCCCAGGTCAAACACCTGAATATGTACAAGGACTTGAAAGCCTAGAGGAAGGGCCCTGGAGCCACACCAGCGACAGCACGCAGGCCGACTTGGTGCCTGCAGTCCAGCCAGGATGGTCCTGGCCCCGGGCGCTCTTCTGGAAGCTTTCCATTTCCCTGCCTGAGATACCCCTCCTGTCCCGGCCCCCACTGCTTTGTTCCTTCCTCACCTCTGCCCGGGGAGCAATTCCAGCGATAGGTATGGGTGACACATCCTCTTCTTTAGGAGATGGCAACCTGGCAACTCCTGCAGAAAGTCCAGCAGAGCCCCACTGACACCGGGCCTCCCACAAAGCTGTGGCCCCTCACTCACTCCCACCAGCACAGCCCCGAGACTGCTGACGGGGCAGAGAATATGGCGTCAGGCACAGCTGCAGGGGCTCTTGCTGCCTGGAGCGCTGTTTATATTGACCTCAACGAGGCACACTTGGGGAGCACTGGCCGGCAGTGTCAGGCTGCCCAGGTCAGCCAATCCTCACCCCTCAGGGGCTCACATTGCCGAAAATGGACCTCACTGAACCGGCCACGTCCAAGGAACAGGTGTGGGCTCCTGAGAGTCACGATACACAAGG
Source organism: Mesoplodon mirus (assembly GCF_964341445.2). NCBI lineage: Eukaryota > Metazoa > Chordata > Mammalia > Artiodactyla > Ziphiidae > Mesoplodon > Mesoplodon mirus. The sequence continues at coordinate 536,503 of NW_028295510.1, read as the reverse complement.
GGCTGCAGCTCCGGCTTGTTTTCTAATCATTTTATCTGGCCCATGAGTGGGAGACAACTTCAAGAAGACCCTCTCCTAATGAGAGGAACTCAGGAGTCAGGGAGAGGAGGGGTGATGGGTGGAGACAGAGGCTTGGTGCCCCGGCTGCAGTGGAAGTCTCTGGAAGACCAGGCAGAGTGAAGCCACACAGAGTGATGCCCAGGGTCACAGACCTGTCAGAGCTGCTGTTTGTTAGTTCAAGTCTGCTCTGAGGTGCTCTGTGTCAGCTCTGAGTGACAGGCGATCTGGGGTGCTCTGCAATGAGGGCTATGTGCATGGTTCCTGTGTGCCCAGGCCTGCCGGGGTACCTGCCCAGGGGAGCTTCTTATCCTGGGAAGGGCCTATCAGAGCCCCATAGGCTGCTGGGTAGATGCACAGGTGAGCTCCATAACCTGGGAGTGGCCTGACCATGAGAGCCCGGTGGGCTGCTGGGGACATGCCCAGGTTAGGCCCATATCCTGGGAGGGGCCTGACTACGAGAGCCCCATGTGCTGCTGGGTAGTTGCACAGGTGAGCTCCAAAACCTGGGAGTGCCCTGACCATGAGAGCCCCGTTGGCTGCTGGGGACCTGCCCCGGTGAGCTCCATATCCTGGGAGGGGCCTGACCACGAGAGCCCCATGGGCTGCTGGGTAGAGGCACAGGTGAGCTCCATAACCTGGGAGTGCCCTGACCATGAGAGCCCCGTGGGCTGCTGGGGACATGCCCAGGTTAGGCCCATATCCTGGAAGGGGCCTGACTACGAGAGACCCATGTGCTGCTGGGTAGTTGCGCAGGTGAACTCCGTAACCTGAGAGTGGCCTGACCACCAGAGCCCCGTGGGCGGCTGGGGACCTGGTAAAGGATGTCAGGACAGTCAGTGAAGCCACCGAGGATATACATCCAGTAGTTCCTAATTCCTACACCCTGCTGCTCATTCTACCATCCACCAGGACATGGTATTCTGTATTAGAATTCAATGATGCCTTCTTCTGTATTCCATTGGTCCCAGAAAGGCTCTGCTGCCCTAGTAACCAGATTTGGGAATGGAGAAATGCTGCTGCCTTGTGGCCGTTTCACACAACAGCAGCTTTAAACTCAGTGCTAATGGTCACTAAATATTCACACTCATTGCAGGCCTGTAAATGACACCTGCCCTCCAAAACAATCCTGGGGTCGAAAATTGACCACAAAATTCCAAAGGGGGCAACCATCCAAGAAGACAATTTCAAGAGGTTAATTGTACTCTCCGTTTTTTTCTGTTTTTCTGTAGCAGAAATTTTAAAAGGCGTGGAAAAATGCTGAACGTTAGGAATAATTAAAGATATGCAAATCCAAATTACAAAAACCTATCAGCTCATACCAGTCAGAATGGCCATCAGCAAATATTCTGCAAACAATAAATGCTGAAGGGGTTTTGGAGAAATCCTACCCTTGGTTCAACGTGGGACATGAGCCAATAATGTAAAGGTAAATACTGAGCTACCATTCAATCAAGCATACCCACTGCTGGGCCTATCGCCTGAGGGGATGAGAATCAAAAAGACACAGGCTGGGCTTCACTGGTGGCGCAGTGGTGGAGAGTCCGCCTGCCAATGCAGGAGATATGGGTTCATGCCCCGTTTCGGGAAGATCCCACATGCAGCGGAGCGGCTGGTCCCGTGAGCTATGGCCACTGGGCCTGAGCATCCGGAGCCTGTGCTCTGCAATCGGAGGGTCCACAGCAGTGAGAGGCACACGTACGATGCAAAAAAAAATAATAATAATAAAGACACAGGCTGGCAATCCTGCACTCCAGCAATATTTACCATAGCCAACACTTGGAAGCTACGAAAATGTCCATCAACAGAGGAATGCACCAAGAAAAAGTGGTCCATGTACACAATGGAATATGACTCCAATAAAAAAATATAAATTCAATTTATAAAACTAACATAAGTAAGGACACATCAGGTTTGGGGGGTCACATTCCACTCTAATATATAACCGAGGAAGACCACTGTAAGGATGGTCTGTTTCCGTAGTTACCAGATTGGGAAAAGCAGAAATGCTGATGCCCCCTGGCCATTACCTGCAACAGCAGCTTTAAAATGTGTGCTGAGGGTCACTTCTTATGCACCAGTACTGGAGGTCTGTAAATGAAACCTGCCCTCAAAATGTCTTGAGGGAGGTAATGGCCAAAATATTTCTAAATGTCACACCTACTTCACGAAAACAATTTGGAGAGGTAAGCTGTACTCACAGTTTGAAGCAAAAAAGGACATGCCAGAAAGCTGAATTTCAAGTGATTATGAGACGCATGCAAATCCAACCACAAAGTGGTATCAGCTCACATTAGTCAGAATAAACATCAGCAAAAAAAATCTACAAACAATAAATGCTGAGGGTGTTGTGGAGAAGTGCATACCGTCAACTTTAAGTGTGACATAACCTGGTAAGAGCCACTAATGAGAACAGAATGGAGGTGCCTCTATAAGGTCAACATTTTGCTACCATATGATCCAGCAGGCCCACTCCTGGGCCTATAACCTAAGAAGACAGAATTGCAAAGACACAGGCAGGCAAATGTGCATTGCCGCAGCATTACAATAGGCATGACATGGAAGCAACCAAAAAGTCCATCAACAGATGAGTGGACAAAGAAGAACTGGTACATGTACAGATGGAATATTAGCCAAGGAAAGAAAGGACACAATGCCATGTGCAGCACCGTAGATGAGTCTAGAGGTAATCACATGACTTGTAGTAAGTCAGAAAAAGAAAGACACATATCATATGATATCACCAAGAGGTGTTACATAAAAATTGATACCAGTGAAGATACTTCCACAGAGAAGGGCAATCACAGATTCATTAAACAAACTTATGGTTCACCAATGGAAAGGTGTGAGGATTGGATACATTAGGATATTGGCGTTAAGAGACATATACAAACACAGGTGACATGTATAATCACCGAGACCTACGAAATACCAAGAGAAGACTACTCAACATTCTGTCATAAGGTACGTGGGAAAAGGATCCCAGGAAGAACAGACATAGGTATATGTGTAAAAGAACCATATCTTGCACACCTACAACAAGCCAAACATTTTACTCAAACTTGCTGTGATATAAAAATAAAAATTAAATTTAAAGAAAGAACAAGAATAGTGAGACAAACATAAGGGGTTTTCTCCTGGCACATTCCCTTCTAAATTACAACCTAGAACACGACTTCCATTGAGGCTCTGTTGCCCTAGTAACCAGATTTCGTAAAGGAGAACTGCTGCCACCTTGTGGCCGTTTCACACAACAGCAGCTTTAATCCCAGCGCTAATGGTCAGTGGATATTCAAAATAATTGCAGGCCTGTAAATGACACCTGCTCTGAAAACAAATCCTGGGGTCGTATATCGACCAAAAATTTCAAAAGACGTCCACATTTCAAAACGACAGTTTCAAGAGACATATTTTATGCACATGTGTGTTCTGCTTCTTTTCCTTTCTTTCTTTTTTTGTTAAAACAACGGGAATGGAAAAAGGCAACCCTCAGAATGGGAGAAACTATTTGCAAACGAATCAATGGACAAAGGTTTAATCTCCAATATATATAAACAGCTCATGCAGCTTAATATTAAAAAAACAAACAACCCAATACAAAAATGGGTAGAACATCTAAATTGACCTTTCTTCAAAGAAGACACAGAGATGGCCAAGATGCACAGGAAAAGCTGCTCAACATCACTACTTATTAGAGAAATGCAAATCCAAACGACAATGAGGTATCACCTCACACCTGTTAGAATGGGCATCATCAGAAAATCTAGAAACAACAAATGCTGGGGAGGGTGTGGACAAAAGGAACCCTCTTCCACTATTGGTGGGAATGTAAATTGATACAGTCACTGTGGAGAACAGTATGGAGGTTCCTTAAAAAACGAAAAATAGAATTACCATATGATCCAGCAATCCCACTTCTGGGCACATACCCAGAGAAAACCATAAATCAAAAAGACACATTCACCACAATGTTCATTGCAGCACTATTTACAATAGCCAGGTAATGGAAGCAACCTAAATGCCCACAGACAGAGGAATGGATAAAGATGTGGTACATATATAAATTGGAATATTACTCAGCCATAAAAAGGAATGAAACTGGATCATTTGTAGAGACGTCGATGGACCTAGAGACTGTCATACAGAGTGAAGTAAGTCAGAAAGAGAAAAACAAATATTGTATATTAATGCATATATGTGGAACCTAGAGAAATGGTACAGATGAACAGGTTTGCAGGGCAGAAATAGAGACACAGAGGTAGAGAACAAACCTATGGACATCAAGGAGGGGAAGCCATGGGGTGGTGGTGGTGGGATGAGTTGGGAGACTGAGATTGACCTGTATATATGCATATGTATAATATAGATAACTAATAATAACCTGCTGTATAAAAAATAAATAAAATTTCAAAAATTTTTAAAATAAATAAAATATAAAACTAAAACAGAAAAATGTTCTTCCCTTCACAAAGATGTATTTATATGAATGAATGATTTCCATGCGTATATCTGTAAATACATTAAAGAGGAATAAAATCTACCTTGAACCAAAAAAGAAAAAAAAAAACAGACACCACCAGTTATACAGAGAAAAATCCTATCAGGGCACTTGCTCCAGGGGTCAACAATTCTGAACATCTGCCATACAGCCAGCAGCCCCCCCAAGGAGCATCCTCATTGCAAAGCTGGGGGACCGTGCCGAGGCATCTGTGAGTAAACGTGAGTTGAGCCCCAGGCCAGCTGCTGCTGAACTGTCCCCACCCTTCCCAGGTAAAACACCTGAATATGTACAAGGACTTGAAAGCCTAGAGGAAGGGCCCTGGAGCCACACCAGCGACAGCACGCAGGCCGACTTGGTGCCTGCAGTCCAGCCAGGATGGTCCTGGCCCCGGGCGCTCTTCTGGAAGCTTTCCATTTCCCTGCCTGAGATACCCCTCCTGTCCCGGCCCCCACTGCTTTGTTCCTTCCTCACCTCTGCCCGGGGAGCAATTCCAGCGATAGGTATGGGTGACACATCCTCTTCTTTAGGAGATGGCAACCTGGCAACTCCTGCAGAAAGTCCAGCAGAGCCCCACTGACACCGGGCCTCCCACAAAGCTGTGGCCCCTCACTCACTCCCACCAGCATAGCCCCGAGACTGCTGACGGGGCAGAGAATATGGCGTCAGGCACAGCTGCAGGGGCTCTTGCTGCCTGGAGCGGTGTTTATATTGACCTCAACCCAGGCACACCTGGGGAGGGCTGGCCGGCAGGGTCAGGCTGCCCAGGTCAGCCAATCCTCACCCCTCAGGGGCTCACATTGCCGAAAATGGACCTCACTGAACCGGCCACGTCCAAGGAACAGGTGTGGGCTCCTGAGAGTCACGATACACAAGGGGCTGCAGCTCCGGCTTGTTTTCTAATCATTTTATCTGGCCCATGAGTGGGAGACAACTTCAAGAAGACCCTCTCCTAATGAGAGGAACTCAGGAGTCAGGGAGAGGAGGGGTGATGGGTGGAGACAGAGGCTTGGTGCCCCGGCTGCAGTGGAAGTCTCTGGAAGACCAGGCAGAGTGAAGCCACACAGAGTGATGCCCAGGGTCACAGACCTGTCAGAGCTGCTGTTTGTTAGTTCAAGTCTGCTCTGAGGTGCTCTGTGTCAGCTCTGAGTGACAGGCGATCTGGGGTGCTCTGCAATGAGGGCTATGTGCATGGTTCCTGTGTGCCCAGGCCTGCCGGGGTACCTGCCCAGGGGAGCTTCTTATCCTGGGAAGGGCCTATCAGAGCCCCATAGGCTGCTGGGTAGATGCACAGGTGAGCTCCATAACCTGGGAGTGGCCTGACCATGAGAGCCCGGTGGGCTGCTGGGGACATGCCCAGGTTAGGCCCATATCCTGGGAGGGGCCTGACTACGAGAGCCCCATGTGCTGCTGGGTAGTTGCACAGGTGAGCTCCAAAACCTGGGAGTGCCCTGACCATGAGAGCCCCGTTGGCTGCTGGGGACCTGCCCCGGTGAGCTCCATATCCTGGGAGGGGCCTGACCACGAGAGCCCCATGGGCTGCTGGGTAGAGGCACAGGTGAGCTCCATAACCTGGGAGTGCCCTGACCATGAGAGCCCCGTGGGCTGCTGGGGACATGCCCAGGTTAGGCCCATATCCTGGAAGGGGCCTGACTACGAGAGACCCATGTGCTGCTGGGTAGTTGCGCAGGTGAACTCCGTAACCTGAGAGTGGCCTGACCACCAGAGCCCCGTGGGCGGCTGGGGACCTGGTAAAGAATGTCAGGACAGTCAGTGAAGCCACCGAGGATATACATCCAGTAGTTCCTAATTCCTACACCCTGCTGGTCATTCTACCATCCACCAGGACATGGTATTCTGTATTAGAATTCAATGATGCCTTCTTCTGTATTCCATTGGTCCCAGAAAGGCTCTGCTGCCCTAGTAACCAGATTTGGGAATGGAGAAATGCTGCTGCCTTGTGGCCGTTTCACACAACAGCAGCTTTAAACCCAGTGCTAATGGTCACTAAATATTCACACTCATTGCAGGCCTGTAAATGACACCTGCCCTCCAAAACAATCCTGGGGTCGAAAATTGACCACAAAATTCAAAAGAGGGCAACCATCCAAGAAGACAATTTCAAAAGGTTAATTGTACTCTCCATTTTTTTCTGTTTTCCTGTAGCAGAAATTTTAAAAGGCGTGGAAAAATGCTGAACGTTAGGAATAATTAAAGATATGCAAATCCAAATTACAAAAACCTATCAGCTCATACCAGTCAGAATGGCCATCAGCAAAAATTCTGCAAACAATAAATGCTGGAGGGGTTTTGGAGAAATGCCTACCCTTGGTTCAACGTGGGACATGAGCCAATAATGTAAAGGTAAATACTGAGCTACCATTCAATCAAGCATACCCACTGCTGGGCCTATCGCCTGAGGGGATGAGAATCCAAAAGACACAGGCTGGGTTCCACTGGTGGCGCAGTGGTTGAGAGTCCCCCTGCCAATGCAGGAGACATGGGTTCATGCCTCGTTTCGGGAAGATCCCACATGCCGCGGAGCGGCTGGTCCCGTGAGCTATGGCCGCTGGGCCTGAGCATCCGGAGCCTGTGATCTGCAATGGGAGGGTCCACAGCAGTGAGAGGCACACGTAAGGTGCAAAAAAATATAAATAAATAAAGACACAGGCTGGCAATCCTGCACTCCAGCAATATTTACCACAGCCAACACTTGGAAGCTACGAAAATGTCCATCAACAGACGAATGCACAAAGAAAAAGTGGTCCATGTGCACAATGGAATATGACTCCAATAAAAAAATATAAATTCAATGTATAAAACAAACATAAGTAAGGACACATCAGGTTTTGGGGTCACATTCCACTCTAATATATAACCGAGGAACACCACTGTCAGGATGGTCTGTTTCCGTAGTTACCAGATTGGGAAAAGCAGAAATGCTGACGCCCTCTGGCCATTACCTGCAACAGCAGCTTTAAAACGTGTGCTGAGGGTCACTTCTTATGCACCAGTACTGGAGGTCTGTAAATGAAACCTGCCCTCAAAATGTCTTGAGGGAGGTAATGGCCAAAATATTTCTAAATGTCACACATACTTCACGAAAACAATTTGAAGAGGTAAGCTGAACTCACAGTTTGAAGAAAAAAGGACATGCCAGAAAGCTGAATTTCAAGTGATTATGAGACGCATGCAAATCCAACCACAAAGTGGTATCAGCTCACATTAGTCAGAATAAACATCAGCAAAAAAAGTCTACAAACAATAAATGCTGAGGGTGTTGTGGAGAAGTGCATACCGTCAACTTTAAGTGTGACATAACCTGGTAAGAGCCACTAATGAGAACAGAATGGAGGTGCCTCTATAAGGTCAACATTTTGCTACCATATGATCCAGCAGGCCCACTCCTGGGCCTATAACCTAAGAAGACAGAATTGCAAAGACACAGGCAGGCAAACGTGCATTGCCGCAGCATTACAATAGCCATGACATGGAAACAACCAAAAAGTCCATCAACAGATGAGTGGACAAAGAAGAACTGGTACATGTACAGACGGAATATTAGCCAAGGAAAGAAAGGACACAATGCCATGTACAGCACCGTAGATGAGTCTAGAGGTAATCACATGACTTGTAGTAAGTCAGAAAAAGAAAGACACATATCATATGATATCACCAAGAGGTGTTACATAAAAATTGATACCAGTGAAGATACTTCCACAGAGAAGGGCAATCACAGATTCATTAAACAAACTTATGGTTCACCAATGGAAAGGTGTGAGGATTGGATACATTAGGATATTGGCGTTAAGAGACATATACAAACACAGGTGACATATATAATCACCAAGACCTACGAAATACCAAGAGAAGACTACTCAACATTCTGTCATAAGGTACGTGGGAAAAGGATCCCAGGAAGAACAGACATAGGTATATGTGTAAAAGAACCATATCTTGCACACCTACAACAAGCCAAACATTTTAATCAAACTTGCTGTGATATAAAAATTAAATTTAAAGAAAGAACAAGAATAGTGAGACAAACATAAGGGGCTTTCTCCTGGCACATTCCCTTCTAAATTACAACCTAGAACACGACTTCCATTGAGGCTCTGTTGCCCTAGTAACCAGATTTCGTAAAGGAGAACTGCTGCCACCTTGTGGCCGTTTCACACAACAGCAGCTTTAATCCCAGCGCTAATGGTCAGTGGATATTCAAAATAATTGCAGGCCTGTAAATGACACCTGCTCTGAAAACAAATCCTGGGGTCGTATATCGACCAAAAATTTCAAAAGACGTCCACATTTCAAAACGACCGTTTCAAGAGACATATTTTATGCACATTTGTGTTCTGCTTCTTTTTCTTTCTTTTTTTGTTAAAACAACGGGAATGGAAAAAGGCAACCCTCAGAATGGGAGAAACTATTTGCAAACGAATCAATGGACAAAGGTTTAATCTCCAATATATATAAACAGCTCATGCAGCTTAATATTAAAAAAACAAACAACCCAATACAAAAATGGGTAGGACATCTAAATTGACCTTTCTTCAAAGAAGATACAGAGATGGCCAAGATGCACAGGAAAAGCTGCTCAACATCACTACTTATTAGAGAAATGCAAATCCAAACTACAATGAGGTATCACCTCACACCTGTTAGAATGGGCATCATCAGAAAATCTAGAAACAACAAATGCTGGGGAGGGTGTGGACAAAAGGAACCCTCTTCCACTATTGGTGGGAATGTAAATTGATACAGTCACTGTGGAGAACAGTATGGAGGTTCCTTAAAAAACGAAAAATAGAATTACCATATGATCCAGCAATCCCACTTCTGGGCACATACCCAGAGAAAACCATAAATCAAAAAGACACATTCACCACAATGTTCATTGCAGCACTATTTACAATAGCCAGGTAATGGAAGCAACCTAAATGCCCACAGACAGAGGAATGGATAAAGATGTGGTACATATATAAAATGGAATACTACTCAGCCATAAAAAGGAATGAAACTGGATCATTTGTAGAGACGTCGATGGACCTAGAGACTGTCATACAGAGTGAAGTAAGTCAGAAAGAGAAAAACAAATATTGTATATTAATGCATATATGTGGAACCTAGAGAAATGGTACAGATGAACAGGTTTGCAGGGCAGAAATAGAGACACAGAGGTAGAGAACAAACCTATGGACATCAAGGAGGGGAAGCCATGGGGTGGTGGTTGTGGGATGAGTTGGGAGACTGAGATTGACCTGTATACATGTATATGTATAATATAGATAGGTAATAATAACCTGCTGTATAAAAAATAAACAAAATAAAATTTCAAATTTTTTTAAAATAAATAAAATTTAAAAATAAAACAGAAAAATGTTCTTCCCTTCACAAAGATGTATTTATATGAATGAATAATTTCCATGCTTATATCTATAAATACATTAAAGAGGAATAAAATCTACCTTGAACCAAAAAAGAAAAAAAAAACAGACACCACCAGTTATACAGAGGTAAATCCTATCAGGGCACTTGCTCCAGTGGTCAACAATTCTGAACATCTGCCATGCAGCCAGCAGCTCCCCGCAAGGAGCGTCCTCATTGCAAAGCTGGGGAACTGTGCCGAGGTGTCTGTTAGTAAACGTGAGTTGAGGCCCAGGCCAGCTGCTGCTGAACTGTTCCCACCCTTCCCAGGTAAAACACCTGAATATGTACAAGGACTTGAAAGCCTAGAGGAAGGGCCGTGGTGCCACATCAGCAACAGCACGCCCGCTGACTTGGTTCTTGTAGGGCAGCCAGTATGGTCCTGGACCTGGGCGCTCTTCTGGAAGCTTTCCATTTCCCTGCCTGAGATACCCCTCCTTTCCTGGCCCCCACTGCTTTTTTCCTTCCTCACCTCTCCCCGAGGAGAATTTCCAATGGAAGGTATGGGTGACACATCCTCTTTTTTAGCAGATGGCGGCCTGCCAACTCCTTCAGAAACTCCAGCAGAGCCCCACTCACAACGGGTCACCCACAAAGCCATGGTCCCTCACTCCCTCCCACCAGTCCAGCCCCGACACTGCTTACGGGGCAAATAATATGGCATCAGGCACAGCTGCAGTGGCTCTTGCTGCCTGGAGCGGTGTTTATATTGACCTCAAGCCAGGCACACCTGGGGAGGGCTGGCCGGCAGGGTCAGGCTGCCCAGGTCAGCCAATCCTCACCCCTTAGGGGCTCACATTGCGAAAATGGACCTCGTGAACCGGTCAGGTACAAGGAACATGTTTGGGCTCCTGAGAGTCATAATACACAAGGGGCCGCAGCTCTGGCTTGTTTTCTAATCATTTTATCTGGCCCATGAGTGGGAGACAACTTCAAGAAGACCCTCTCCTAATGAGAGGAACCCAGGGGTCAGGGAGAGGAGGGGTGATGGGTGGAGACAGAGGCTTGGTGCCCCGGCTGCAGTGGAAGTCTCTGGACGATCAGGCAGAGGGAGGCTCCACCTAGTGATGCCCAGGTTCACAGACCTGTCAGAGCTGCTGTTTGTTAGTTCAAGTCCTGCTCTGAGGTGCTCTGTGTCAGCTCTGAGTGACAGGTGATCTGGGGTGCTCTGCAATGTGGGTTATGTGAATCGTTCCTGTGTACCTAGACCTCTCATGGTACCTGCCCAGGGGAGCTCCGTATCCTTGGAGGGTCTTGACCACTGGAGCCACATGAGCTGCTGGGTACTTGCACAGGTGAGCTCCATAACCTGGGAGTGACTTGACCACGAAAGCATTGTTGGCTGCTGGGGTCCTGCCCCGGTGAGCTCCATATCCTGAGATTGCCCTGACCACGAGAGCCCTGTGGCCTGCTGGGGACCTGGTAAAGGATGTCAGGAGAGTCAGTGAAGCCACCGAGTGTATACATCCAGTAGTTCCTAATTCCTACACCCTGCTGGTCATTCTACCTTCCACCAGGACATGGTATTCTGTATTAGAGTTCAATGATGCCTTCTTCTGTATTCCATTAGTCCCAGAGTCACAATAAATTTTGGCTTGTGAGTGGCAGGACTCAACATACAACAAAAACAATAGTGCTGGGCCGTCCTGCCCCTAGGGTTCAAAAATTCCCACACCATCTTTGGTGAATCGTTATCTAAAGACCTAAAAGTTCTACCTCTGGAAAAGGGAATGCTTCTTCATTATGCAGATGACATTCTGATTGCCAGCCCTACTAAGGAGGTCTCTGAACTACCTAGGCAATAAAGGATAGAAGGTGTCCAAGAAAAGGGCTCATATATCACAGGCTAAGGTGACCTGCCTGGGCTTCATTCTCACGGAAGGTCGGAGAAACCCATCCCAGGATAGGAAAGAAGGCATTTGCAGCCTTACCCTTTCTAAAACTTGAAGACAGCTTACAGGTTCCTGGGGAGGTCGGGATCCTTAACTACAGTCTAATAGCTGGGCCTCTATATGAAACACTGAAAGGAAAAGTTGATGATCCTTTTGAATTGAATCCAGAAGTGGCCTTTCAAGAATGGAAAGAGCAGTCAATTCAGACCCTTGCCCTGGAACTCCCTAATTTAGCTAAACCCTTTGACCTTTACATTCCCGTTCAAAGGTGAATCGCTCTTGGAGTATTAGTGCAAAAACTGGGACCACTTGAAATGGAAAAATGCAAGAATGCCCTCCAGGTAGGATAACCTACTGTCACCAAGGGCTTGGCCCACCGCCCCATCCGGCCTGGATACTGGGGGTATCTAAAAACTTGGAAATCAGCAGCCCGCAAGGCCAGCTCCCTCCTAAGGGAATAGGACCCCACGTGGTGATCCTAACCACCCACCATGCCCTGAAGTTTCAGGGGTCGCTCCATGGGGACACAGACCTTGAGAGAGGAGGCCCTGCAACTCCAACCTCCAGAGAGACAACCGGGGGCTACAGGCTCCCATGACGACTCGTGTGACCATCATTTGACCTGAAGCTTCTCTCGGAAAACAATAAGATTGTGCCCCAAAAGAGCAGACTACTGCTTGCAGGACTTACTTCACCCAGATGGGAGCTAATAAGCTTCGTGGGGGAACCATGTATCACGCTGTCACCAAAGAAAAGCCTACAGACACCGTGGTGACAGCAGCCAATAAGACCGGCTGGACTCCTGGCTACTTCAAAAGACCATTGACTCAGTGGCCGCCATGGCCCTGGATCACCACCGACCCTGGACTGTCTGGGAGTTGAGCGGGCAGTGCTCTAACACCTGGTGCTGTTTGTACATTAATTCAGGGGCCTAACTGAAGAAAGCGCAGACTACTGGTCAGAATATCTAGGCTGGCAGAAACTGTCAGCCTAAGGTGGCCAAACAAATGTGGGGTGTAGTAAAACCGCCCCCCAGCCTCTCTGCATATCTCTTTCCTGGACCCTTAAAGGTCATTAGAATCTATAACACTTCCAATGCTGGTGCTCAGGCGGACGAGCAGTGAGGCAGGAGGCCTGGGGACAATCAACCTCACCTGGAGGCTGCTGGGGAGAAGTTCTGCCCCTCCCCCCCCGGTTATGAGGCCTCCCAACTCAGCACAAAGCAGTTACAAAAGAAGGGTCTGCACACTCAGAACCCCAAGAATGAGGAACAGGCCAAAAGGTGGAGGAGTGGTTTGTCACCGGCAAAGCCCATGAAAAATACCTGGGATATAAAAATAGAACCTGGGCAATAAAATAAAGTCTAACCTTTTTTTCCTTTGTGCTTTGTCTAATTTCATGTGCTCCTAGGGTTCCGCATGCAGAGGTCCCACACCCGGCACTTCAGACCCGATTTCCTAGTGCAGAGTGGCTGGGTGGACACCTTAGCTTGCCGGGCCCCATGCAGACTCCGCGACATAGAGCCTGAGCTGCAGCCAACCTGGCCTTCGAGAGATCCGTCCCCTTCCTCCCGCTGATGCTGCCAGGATCCCTACACAGAAGGCCCGCCCACAGCCCGTGGGGGACCACACGCTTTCACCTCTCCATTCTCTGATCAAAATATAAAGTTTCCTTTGCTTCTGAACCAAACTCAGTCTCGGTCTGTTGGCTCCAATGACACTGGGCAGGGTGGCCCTTGTTGGGGCCCACTCTGGAGGATCAGTAACAGAAATTGAGAACATTGTAACTTCACTGAACAGATGTGTGAGCCAAACTGTAATTAACATAGAGCAGTGTATAAGGCTCGGGTAAAATAAGATGTTTCTAACACTTCCATTTGATATTTCTATCACTTTATTATAAGCAAGTTCAGTGAAGAGGTTTGTCTTATTTGTCAGGTCAACATTAGAGAAATGAAGTGATTTCTTTCCAAGGATGTATATCTAATAATCTTGGCTGAAGCTTCAATATTGGTTTGAATGTTTTTCCATTAGAAATGATACCTCTCTTACAGCTCCCCCATTTCTGAGAAGTATAAAATCTTATAATTTATTATTACCAAAGAGGAAAGGTGGGAGGAGGGATGAATTAACAGGTTGGGATTAACACATACACACTGCTATGTATAAAAAAGATCATCAACAAGGAACTACTGTATAGCACAGGGAACTACACTCAATATTTTGCAATAACCTATAAGGGGAAATAATCTGAAAAAGAATAGATATTTTTATCGACATCATCTATCAATGACAGATAAAATGTAACCTACAGGAAGCTGATGGTGAGCGCTTCTGATCCTGAAGACTTCAATCATCTAAATTTCGGACTCTGCCTACTTCCCAAGGCCCTTAATGACTACATGTGTAGCTGTAGCTTAAAACATCCCCAGTTTGGGGTTCGGGGAGACACTGATTTGGAAAAATCCCTCGTGTTCTTCTTACATGCACGGGACCCTTCCTACGGCTAAAACATGCCTGTCACACCCAGAGGATGGTACACCATTTGATCGGGAAGAGTTTGGAAAAGGCATCTCATCTCCTCATCTCTTGGTGCTCGGGTTCACTCCTCCAGCGTCTTTCCTAACAATCTCCCTACTTGCGGATGTCAGCATCATCAACATCCTGTTGCTCACAGTTTGGAATTTGTCCAGAGGATGAAGCAGAAGGATGAGAAACAATGAGAGACAAGTCCTAGGTGTTCGGAGAGGCACATGTCACTCTAATTTCCAATTAGGAAGACGAATTGACCAAAGGTTAGGATTGCCCATGGAAACAGAATAGGGCTTGAGGAAATCCCGCTGTTTTGTGGCCAGTTCCCAAAAAAGCAAGTTGAAAAATGGAACTCAGGGGCACTAAAATCCATGAAACTGCAGAGTTGAAAATACCTATCGTCGATTAATGTCTTTAGGTAAGTCACCGAAAAGGACTTGTAAGCAAGGGAGAATGGCAGGTAGGGAATTTGAAGAGGTAGAAAGGACTCACCATTAAAGCACAAGAAAAGGGGCTGAACATCGGCAACGATGCAGTTGGCCAGAAAGGGCATATGCATTTTTCTGAATATATTCAAGAAAAGGGCATACAGCCCTTTTAGCCAACCAAACAGGTGGGCACTGGAAATCAATACTACAAGAGGTGTCACTAAGCATCAGTCAGAAGAGCCATCCTCATAAAGTGTAAACACCAGAAATGCAGGACAGGGTGAAGAGAAAAGGGAGCCCTGTGAGGCTTATAGTGGAAATGTAAATTGCCAACGGCCACTCGGGAGAAGTCTATTGTGTTTACTAAAACACCTAAAAAATGAGCTACAGAGCATAGGGCATTTCCACTCATGGGCGTATATCTTGGGAAAAACAAAAATAGACAGGACACAGCCACCCCAACATTTACCGCCTCTCTGTTTAAAAGAACCTCAACTTGGATATAACCTTAATGTCCCTGGAAGGAAAAAATGGATAAAAGAGATGTGGTACTTATGTAGAGTGGAATATTACTCCTCCTGGAACTCAATGAAATAAGGCCAGTTGCAACAACTCCAAAGGAGTTACGTACAATCGTTCTAAGTGACATAAGTCAAAAAGAAAAAGATACATATCATAAGATATCACTTAAAGGTGGAATCAAAAATGGCTAGACATTAAGTAAATTACAAAAGAGAAACATAGTCAACTATGTAGAAAACACACATAAGGCTGATAAACGGGAAAGGTGGGGAGAGGTGAGGCATTATCCAGGAGGTTGAAATTAGCAAAGATACCGTTCCAAATACCAAATTGATAATAGATAAGGACTACACGGTACCTCTGAGGACTGCACTCAGCACACTCAAGTCACCAGAAAAGAATATATACGACTGATAAAATTCTGAAAAAGAATGTATTGATGTCTCTCTGTACGTGGATCAAGTGGTTGAATAGAAGCAAGAAACAGACCATTGAAAATCAGCTGCAACCAATATAATAATAAATTTAAAAAAATAAAAGACAATGAGACACAAAAATTCTTACAACTTTTGCACAGGGGCTGTGATGCAACGTGGATTGAACACATCTAGACCCACAACAGGATGAGACATAAGGCTGGAAACTGTTCGCACTAAGAGAACTAGTGAGGTTGGGTGAGGAAATGCAGACCCTTTAAAGTAATACTGCCTGGTACCCATTCCGTGGGTCCTAAATCTGCAGGTTCAAGGGAAGCTTCCTACAGTGAAAATATGCATGGGAAACCCAGAGGAATGTACACCATGTGAAGGGGAAAGGCGTCTGAAATACACTTCATTTTTCATCTCCTGGTGCTCAGGTTCGCCATTCCAGACACTTTACTAAAAATCTCCCCACTTGGAGATTCAGGGCCTTTAAGCTCCTGTTTCACACAGTTCACAATGTGTGTGGAGGATGAACGGGAAGAGGGGGAACCACAGAGAGACTAGTAGTAGGTGTTTCGACAGGCACATGTCAGTCTAATTTCCCATCAGGTAGAAGAATTAAACAAAGTATCAAACTGCCAACACAGAAACAGAATAGGGCCTGAAGCAACCTGCAGATTTTCAGCCAGCTCACAAAAAAAGAGAGTTGAAAAATGGAGCTAGGGGCAGTGCAATTGCCAAACATGCAGAGTGAGAAAGGACAACTATCATCCAAAAATATATTAATGTAAGGAAACAAAGAGGATTTGAAACCAAGGCAGAATTGCAGGAAACAGATTTCAAGAGGCAGATTGGAGTCCCCTATAAAGCACATGAAAAGCAGAAGAACTTCGACCATGATGCAGTAGACCAAAAAGCAAGTGGGCAATGCAAATCTACCCTACAAAGAAGTCTTACTTCCCACCGGTCAAAAGGGCCATAAGAAAAAAGTGTTAAAACCAGAAAGTCAGGGCAGGCCATGGAGAACAGGGAGCATTTTTTTGCTGATGGGAGGAATGTAAATCGCCAACAGCCACTCTGGAGAAGTGCATGGTGTTTCCTGAAACATCTAAAAAACAAAGCTATAGAGCATAGGGCACTTCCACTCATGGGCGTATATCTTGGTAAAACTAAAAATCAACAAGGCACTGCCACCACAAAATTTATGGTTGCTCTGTTTACAAGAACCTCTATTTCTGTACATCTTAAATGGCCCAGGAAAGAGAAAAATGGATAAAGAAGTTGTGGTAGTTTTGTACAATGGAATATCACTCAGCCATGAAATCAATGTAATAAGGCCAGTAACAGCATAATGAGTGGATTTAGGTACGATGATTCTAAGGGAAATAAGTCTCACAGAAAAAAAAATTATCATAAGATATCACTTAGAGAGTGAATGTAAACATGGGTACACATGAGCTGAATTACAAAGCAGAAAACAGTCTTACATTTAGAAAACCCACTTATGCCTGCTTACGGGGAAAGGTGAGGTGGGATGATGCATAAAACCAGAGTTTGAAATTAGCACAGACACCGTTCCATAAACCAAATTTGTAATAGATGAGACCTACTCCTTGCTCAACGAACTGGACTCAACACCCACTAGTCAGCACATAGGAATATAACTGACTAGAAAGAATCTTAAAACCTATGTATTTATATCTCTCTTTCACTGAACTGAGTGTGCGTAGAGAGGCATAAGCACAGCAGTGAAAATCAGCTAAACCCCATTATAAAAAAATTTCAAAAACAAAATGAAAACACGGTGAAAGAAAGAGGAATTCTTACAAAATTCGTTCAGGAGCTGTGACACAACCTGGATTGACATCTACACCCACAGCTGGATGAGACATAAGGCTGGACACTTGGGGCTAAGAGGATTGGTGAGGTTTGGTGAGTAAATGCAGACCCTTTAAAGCAATAATCGTGCCACCCATTCCATGGGTCCCAACTCTCCACGTTTAAGGGAATCTTCCAAGAGCCATAATATACATGGGAAACCCAGAGGATGGTACACCGTGTGATAGGGAAACCTTTCTAAAACGCACCATATTTTACCTCTTCTGGTGCTAGGTTTCGTCATTGCAGATGCTTTACTAAAACTCTCACCACTTGGAGAGTCAGCACCTTTAACCTCCTGTTCTGCACAGTTTGCAATTTGTGCAGAGGATGAACGGGAAAAGGGGGAACCAATGACAGACTAGCTGTAGGTGTACGGAGGGGAACATGGCACTCTAATTTCAAATAAGGAAGAAGAATTAAACAAAGGCTCAGGCTGCAGCCACAGAAACAAAATAGGACCTGAAGCAATCCTGTGGTTTGCGGCAAGCTCACAAAAAAGAGAGCTGAAAAATGGAGCACAGTGGCACAGCAATTCACAAACCTTCAGAGTTTTACAGGACAACTATCATCCAAATATCTGTTGAGGGAAGGCAACGAGGAGGACTTGAAAGCGAGGCAGAATTGCAAGAAACAGATTTCAAGGGGTAGATTGGAATCGCCTTTAAAGCACATGAAAAGTGGCAGAAGTCCGACAATAATGCACTTGGCCAAAAAGGGCGCATGCGTTTTTTCCTGAATATATTCAGGAAAAAACGCATGCCAACCAAGCAAGTGGGCAATGCAAATCCACACTACAAAGAAGTCTCACTTCCCATCAGTCAAAACGGAATTCCGAAAAAAGTTTAAAAACCAGAAAGGAATGACAGGCCATGGGGAACAGGGAGCCTTGTTATGCTAATGGAAGGTATGTAATTTGCCAAGAGCCACTCTGGAGAAGTGCATGGTGTTTCCTAAAACATCTAAAAAACAGAGCTACAGTGCCTAGGGAACTTCGACACATGGGCGTATACCTTGGAAAAACTGAAAATCAACCAGAAACAGCCTTCCCAAAGTTGAGGGATGCTCTGTTTACAAGAACCTCGACTTTGGTATATCTTAAATATCCCAGGAAAGAGAAAATGGATAGAGGAATTGTGGTACTTACGGACGATGGAATATCCCTCAGCCATGAAATCAATGTCATAAGGCCAGTAGCAGCATAATGAATGGACTTAGGAACGATTATTCTAAGTGAAATAGGTCACACAGAAAAAGAAACTTATCCTAAGATATCACTTATAAAGGGAATGTAAACATGGCTACACATGAACTGAATAAGAAAACAGAACAGAGTCTCACATTTACACAACACTCTTCTGCCTGCTTAAGGGGAAAGGTGAGGTGGGGTGATGAATAAAACCAGAGTTTGATGTTAGCACAAGTACCATTCCATAAACCAAATATGTTATAGACAAGACCTCCTCCTTGCTCAGTGAACTGGACTCAGCACCCCCTATTCACCACAGAGGAATATATCTGTCTAGTAAGAATCATAAAACCTATGTATTGATATGTCTCCATAAGGGAATCAAGTGTGACTAGAGCAGCATAAGCACAGCAGTGAAAATCAGCTCAAGCCCACTATAAAAATAAATTTCAAAAACAAAACACAAAAACTGCGAAATTCTTACAAAGGTCCTTCAGCGGCTCTGATGCAACCTGGATAGACCCCATCTACACCCACAGCTGGATGAGACATAAGGCTAGACACTTGGGGCTGAGAGGATTGGTGAGGTTGGTGAGTAAATGCAGACCCTTGAAAGCAATAATCGTGCCACCCATTCCATGGGTCCCAAGTCTCCAGGTTTAACGGAATCTTACTACAGCTGAAACACGCATGGGAAACCCAGAGGATGGGACACCGTGTGATCAGGAAAGGTTTCTAAAACACACCTCATTTTTCCTCTCCTGGTCCTCGGATTGCCATTCCAGCCGCTTTACTATCAATCTCCCCACTTGGAGAGTCAGCGCCATTAACCTCCTGTTTTGCACTGTTTGCAATTTGTGCAGAGGATGAAAGGGAAGAGGGGGACCAATGAGAGATTAGCCGTAGGCATTTGAACCCACCCATGTCACTCTAATATCCCATAAGGACGAATCATTAATCAAAGGCTCAGCCTGCCACCCCGGCACCAGAATAGGGCCTGAAGCAATTCTGCCGTTTTGGGGCCAGCTCACAAAAAAACGAGTTGAGAAACGGAGCTCAGCGCCTCAGCAATTCACAGACCTGCAGAGTTTTACAGGACAAGTGTCGTCCACAAATCTGTTGAGGGAAGGCAACAAGGAGGACTTGAAAACGAGGCAGAACTGCAGGAAACAGATTTCAAGCGGTAGATTGGAATCGCCTTTAAAGCACATGAAAAGCGACAGAAGTTCGACAATGATGCACTTGGCCAAAAAGGGTGTATGCGTATTTTCCTGAATATATTCAAGAAAAAAAGCACACGCCCTTTTTAGGCGACCAAGCAAGCGGCCAATGCAAATCCGCACTACAAAGAAGTCTCACTGCCCACCGTTCAAAAGGGAATTCCGAAAACATTCTAAAAAATTGAAAGGCAGGACAGGCCTTGGGGATCAGGGAGCCTTGTTATGCTAATGGGAGGGATGTAAATTGCCAAGAGCCACTCTGGAGAAGTGCATGGTGTTTCCTAAATCATCTAAAAAACGGAGCTACAGAGCCTAGGGCACTTCCACTCATGGGTGTATAACTTGGGAAAAACGAAAATCAACAAGAGACAGCCATCCTAAAGTTTAGGGCTGCTCTGTATACATCAATCATGACTTCGGTACACCTTAAATATCCCTGGAAACAAAATGGATAGAGAAGTTGTGGTACTTATGTACAATGGAATATCCCTCAACCATGAAATCAATGTCATAAGGCCAGTAGCAACATAATGAATGGACTTAGGAACGATGATTCTAAGTGAAATAAGTCACACAGAAAAAGAAACTTATCCTAAGATATCACTTATAAAGGGAATGTCAACATGGCTACACATGAACTGAATTAAAAACAGAGCAGAGTCTCACATTTAGACAACACTCTTCTGCCTGCTTATGGGGAAAGGTGAGGTGGGGTGATGAATAAAACAAGAGTTTTATGTTAGCACTAGTACCATTAAATAAACCAAATATGTAATAGACAAGACCTACACCTTGCTTGGTGAACTGGACTCAACAGCCCCTATTCACCGCAGAGGAATATTTCTGACTATTAAGAATCATAAAACCTATGTATTGATATGTCTCCGTAAGGGAATCAAGTGTGTCTAGAGCGGCGTAAGCATGGCAGTGAAAATCAGCTCAAGCCCACTATAAAAATAAATTTCAAAAACAAAACACAAAAACTGCAAAATTCTTACAAAGGTCCTTCAGCAGCTCTGATGCAACCTGGATAGACCACATCTACACCCACAGCTGGATGAGACATAAGGCTGGACACTTGGGGCTGAGAGGATTGGTGAGGTTGGGTGAGTAAATGCAGACCCTTGAAAGCAATAATCGTGCCACTCATTCCAAGGGTTCCCAACTCTCCAGGTTTAAGGGAATCTTACCACAGCTAAAACACGCATGGGAAACCCAGAGGATGCGACACCGTGTGATCGGGAAAGGTTTCTATAACGCACCTCATTTTTCCTCTCCTGGTGCTCGGATTTGCCATTCCAGCCACTTTACAATCAATCTCCCCACTTGGAGAGTCAGCGTCTTTAACCTCTTGTTTTGCACTGTTTGCAAATTGTGCAGAGGATGAAAGGGAAGAGTGGGACCAATGAGAGACTATCCGTAGGCATTTGAAACTGCACATGTCACTCTAATTTCTGTCAGGACGAAGAATTAATCAAAGGCTCAGCCTGCCACCCCGGAACTAGAATAGGGACTGATGCAAGTCTGCCGTTATGGGGTCAGCTCACAAAAAAGCGAGTTGAAAAACGGAGCTCAGCGGCTCAGCAATTCACAAACCTGCAGAGTTTTACACGCCAACTCACTTCCAAAAATCTGTTGAGGGAAGGCTACTAGGAGGATTTTAACGTGAGACAGAATTGCAGGAAACAGATTTCAAGCGGTAGATTGGAATCACCTTTAAAGCACATGAAAAGCGGCAGAAATTCGACAATGATGCACTTGGCCAAAAAGGGCACATGCATTTTTTCCTGAATATATTCAGGAAAAAACGCATGTGCCCTTTTTGGACTACCAATCAAGCGAGCAATGCAAATCCGCACTACAAAGAAGTCTCACTGCCCACCGGTCAAAAGGGAATTCCGAAAACAATCTAAAAAATTGAAAGGCAGGACAGGCCTTGGGGACCAGGGAGCCTTGTTATGCTAATGGGAGGGATGTAAATTGCCAAGAGCCACTCTGGAGAAGTGCATGGTGTTTCCTAAATCATCTATAAAACAGAGCTATAGAGCCTAGGGCACTTCCACTCATGGGCGTATAACTTGGGAAAAATGAAAATCAACAAGAGACAGCCAACCCAAAGTTTAGTGCTGCTCTGTTTACATCAACCATGACTTCAGTACACCTAAAATATCCCAGGAAACAGAAAATGGATAGAGACATTGTGGTACTTACGGACGATGGAATATCCCTCAACCATGAAATCAATGTCATAAGGCCAGTAGCAGCATAATGAATGGATTTAGGAACGATTATTCTAAGTGAAATAAGTCACACAGAAAAAGAAACTTATCCTAAGATATCACTTATAAAGGGAATGTAAACATGGCTACACATGAACTGAATTAGAAAACAGAAGAGAGTCTCACATTTAGACAACAATCTTCTGCCTTCTTAAGGGGAAAGGTGAGGTGGGGTGATGAATAAAACCAGAGTTTGATGTTAGCACAAGTACCATTCCATAAACCAAATATGTAATAGATAAGACCTCCTCCTTGCTCAGTGAACTGGACTCAACACCCCCTATTCACCGCAGAGGAATATATTGGACTAGTAGGAATCATAAAACCTATGTATTGATATGTCTCCATAAGGGAATCAAGTGTGTCTAGAGCAGCATAAGCACCACAGTGAAAATCAGCTCAAGCCCACTATAAAAATAAATTTCAAAAACAAAACACAAATCCTGCAAAATTCTTACAAAGGTCCTTGAGCGGCTCTGATGCAACCTGGATAGACCACATCTACACCCACAGCTGGATGAGACATAAGGCTGCACACTTGGGGCTGAGACGATTGGTGAGGTTTGGTGAGTAAATGCAGACCCTTTAAAGCAATAATCGTGCCACTCATTCCAAGGTTCCCAACTCTCCAGGTTTAAGGGACTCTTAATACAGCTAAAACAGGCATGGGAAACCCAGAGGATGGGACACCATGTGATCGGGAAAGGTTTCTAAAACGCACCTCATTTTTCCTCTCCTGGTGCTCGGATTCGTCATTCCAGCCGATTTACTATCAATGTCCACACTTGGAGAGTAGTGCCTTATCTTCCTGTTTTGCACTGTTTGCAATTTGTGCAGAGGATGAAAGGGAAGAGGGGGAACCAATGAGAGAATAGCCGTAGGCATTGGAACCCACACATGTCACTCTAATTTCCCGTCAGGATGAAGAATTAATCAAAGGCTTAGCCTGCCGCCATGGAACCAGAATAGGGCCTGAAGCAATTCTGCCATTTTGGGGCCAGCTCACAAAAACGCGAGTTGAGAAATGGAGCTCAGCGGCTCAGGAATTCACAAACCTGCAGAGTTTAACAGGACAACTGTCGTCCAAAAATCTGTTGAGGGAAGGCAATGAGGAGGACTTGAAAGCAAGGCAGAATTGTAGGAAACAGATTTCAAGCGGTAGAATGGAATTGCCTTTAAAGCACATGAAAAGCGGCAGAAGTTCGACTATGATGCACTTGGCTAAAAACAGCGTATGTGTTTTCTCCTGAATATATTCAGGAAAAAACGCATACGCACTTTTTGGCCAACCAAGGAAGCGGGCAATGCAAATCCTCACTAGAAAAAAGTCTCAGTACCTACAGGTCAAAAGGGAAAAGGGAATTCCGAAAACATTGTAAAAAATTGAAAGGCAGGACAGGCCATGGCAATCAGAGAGCCTTGTTATGCTAATAGGAGGGATGTAACTTGCCAAGAGCCACTCTGGAGAAGTGCATGGTGTTTTCTAAATTATCTAAAAAACAGAGCTAGAGAGCCTAGAGCACTTCCACTGATGGGCGTATAACTTTGGAAAAACGAAATCAAAAAGAGATAGCCATCCCAACGTTTAGGGCTGCTCTGTTTACAACAACCTCGACTTCAGTACACCTTAAATATCCCAGGAAACAGAATATGGATAGAGAAATTGTGATACTTACATACGATGGAATATTCCTCAGCCATGAAATCAATGTCATAAGGCCAGTACCAGCATAATGAATGGACTTAGAAACGATGGTTCTAAGTGAAATAACTCACAGAGAAAAAGAACCTTATCCTACTATATCACTTATAAAGGGAATGTAAACATGGCTACACATGAATTGAATTAGAAAACAGAACAGAGTCTCATATTTAGACAACACTCTTTTGACTGCTTAAGGGTAAAGGTGAGGTGGGGTGAAGAATAAAACCAGAGTTTGATGTTAGCACAAGTACCATTCCATAAACCAAATATGTAATAGACAAGACCTCCTCCGTGCTCAGTGAACTGGACTCAACACCCCCTATTCACAGCAGAGGAATATATCTTACTAGTAATTATCATAAAACCTATATATTGGTATGTCTCCATAAGCAAATCAAGTGTGACTAGTGCGGTGTAAGCACGGCAGTGAAAATCAGCTCAAGCCCACTATAAAAATTAATTTCAAAAACAAAACACAAAAACTGAGAAATTCTTACAAAAGTCCTTCAGCGGCTCTGATGCAACCTGGATAGACCCCATCTACAACCACAGCTGGATGAGACATAAGGCTGGACACTTGGGGCTGAGTGGAGTTGTGAGGTTGGGTGAGTAAATGCAGACCCTTGAAAGCAATAATCGTGCCACCCATTCCATGGGTCACAACACTCCAGGTTTAAGGGAATCTTAACACAGCTAAAACACACATGGGAAACCCAGAGGATGGGACACCGTGTGATCGGGAAAGGTTTCTAAAACGCACCTCATTTTTCCTCCCCTGTGCTCGGTTTCGCCATTCCAGCTGCTTTACTGTCAATCTCCACACCTCAGAGTCAGCGCCTTTAAACTCCTCTTTTGCACTGTTTGCAATTTCTGCAGAGGATGAAAGGGAAGAGGGGGAAACAAAGAGAGACTAGCCATAGGCATTGGAACCCACATATGTCACTCTAATTTCCCATCAGGATGAAGAATTAATCAAAGGCTCAGCTTGCCACCCAGGAACCAGAATAGGGCCTGAAGCAATTCTCCCGTTTTGGCACCAGCTCACAAAAAAGCGAGTTGAAAAATGGATCTCAGTGACTCAGCAATTCACAAACTTGAGGAGTTTTACAGGAAAACTGTCGTCCAAAAATCTGTTGAGGGGAGGCAACGAGGAGGACTTGAAAGCGAGGCAGAATTGCAGGAAACAGATTTCAAGAGGTACATTGGGATCACCTTTAAAACACAGTAAGAGGGGCACAACTTCGAAAACGATGCACTTGGCCAAAAAGGGCATATGCGTTTTCTCCTGAATATATTCAGAGGAAAACGCATACACCCATTTTGGCCAAGCAAGCTAGCAGGCAATGCAAATCGGCACTACAAAGAGGTATCATGTCCCACCGCCCAAAAGGGACATCCGCAAAATGTGTAAAAACCAGAAAGGCAAGACAGGCCCTGGAGAACAGGGAGCCTTTTTATGCTGAAGGGACGGATGTAAATTGCCAACTGCCTCTCTGGAGGAGTGCATTGGGTTCCCTAAAACAATTAAACAACAGAGCTACAGAGCCAAGGGCACTTCCAGTCTAGGGAATATACCGTGGGAAAACTGAAAATCAATAAGAAAGAGCCACCCCAAAATTTAGGGCTGCACTGCTTACAAGAACCTCAACTTGGGTACACCTTAAATATCCCAGGAAATAAAAAAATCGTTCAAAAAATTGTGGTACTTACGTACGATGGAATATCCCTCAGCCATGAAATCAATGTCATAAGACCAGGAGCAACAAAATGAGTGGATTCAGGTATGATGATTCTAAGTGAAATAAGTCACACAGAAAAAGAAACTTATCATAAGATATCACTTATGAAGGTCCTGTAAACATGGCTACACATGAACTGAGTTAGAAAAGAGAACACAGTCTCACATTGAGAAAACACTCTTATGCCTGCTTAAGGGGGAAAGAGAGGTAGGGTGATGCATAAAACCAGAGTTTGATATTAGCACAAGTACAGTTCCAAAAACCAAAAACGGAATAGACAAGACCTACATCTTCCTAAGTGGAAGGGACTCAAAACCGCATATTCCCTGCAGGGGAATATATCTGAGAAGCAAGAATCTTCAAACCTATGTATTGATATGTCTCCGTAAGGGAATCAAGTGTGTCTAGACTGGCATAACCATGGCAGTGAGAATCAGCTCAAACCCACTATGAAAATGAATTTCAAAAAGAAATGAAAAAAACAGGGGAATTCTTTACAATTCCTTCAGGGGCTCTGATGAAACCTCGAATGACCGTATCTACAACGACAGCTGGATGTGGCATAAGACTGGATACTTGGGACTGAGAGGATTGGTGAGGTCGGGTGAGCAAATGAAGACCCTTTAAAGCAATAATGTGTGGCGTCCATTCCATGTGTCCCAACTCTCCAGGTTGAAGCGAATATTACTACAGCTATAACATGTACGGGAAACCTAGAGAATGGACACACTGTGAATATGAAAGGTTACTAAAACTCAACAAATAGTCCCACTCCTGGTGCTCCGTTTTGACTTTCTAACTGCTTTACTATCATTCTCCTAACTTGGAGACACAGCCCCTTTAACCTCCTGGTTCGCAAAGGTTTCCTATTTTGCAGAATATGAAAGGGAAGAGGGAGAACAAATGAGAGAGTAGCTGTTAGGCATTTGGACGGGCACATGTCACTCTAATTTCTCATAAGGAAGAAGAATTAACCAAAGTCTCAGCCAACCGCCGGGAACCAGTATAGGTCCTGAACCAAAATTTTGGACTTGCGGTCAGCTCACAAAAAACGAGTTGAAAAATGGAGCTCAGGGGCACAGCAATTCACAAACTGGCAGAGTAATAAAGGACAACTATCGTCCAAAAATCTGTTGAGGGAAGGCAACGAGTCGGGCTTGAAAGCGAGGCAGAATAGCAGGAAACAGATTTCAAGAGGTACGTTGGAATCGCCTTTAAAGCACAGGAAGAGGGGCACAAATTTGACAATGATGCACTTGGCCAAAAAGGGCGTATGCGTTTTCTCCCGAATATATTCAGGAGAAAACACATACGCCCATTTTGGCCAAGCAAGAAAGCAGGCAATGCAAATCTGCAATACAAAGAAGTATCACTTCCCACCGCCCAAAAGGGACATCCGCAGAATGTGTAAAAACCAAAAAGGCAAGACAGGCCCTGGAGAGCAGGGAGACTTGTTATGCTGAAGGGCCGGATGTAAATTGCCAACTGCCTCTCTGGAGGAGTGCATTGTGTTCCCTAAAACAAGTAAACAACAGAGCTACAGAGCCAAGGGCACTTCCAGTCTAGGGAATATACCTTGGGAAAACTGAAAATCAATTAATCAGAACCACCTCCAAAATTTTGGGCTGCACTGCTTACAAGAACCTCAACTTGGGTACACCTTAAAAATCCCAGGAAAGAAAAAAATGGTTCAAGATATTGTTTTACTTGCGTATGATGGAATATCCCTCAGCCATGAAATCAATGTCATAAGACCAGGAGCAGCAAAATGAGTGGATTCAGGTACGATGATTCTAAGTGAAATAAGTCACACAGAAAAAGAAACTTATCATAAGATATCCCTTATGAAGGTCCTGTAAACAAGGCTACACATGAACTGAGTTAGGAAAGAGAACAGAATCTCACGTTTAGAAAACACTCTTATGCCTGCTTAAGGGGGAAGGAGAAGTGGGGTGGTGCATAAAAGCAGAGTTTGATATTAGCACACGTACCGTTCAAAAACCAAATACAGAATAGACAAGACCTACACCTTCCTCAGTGAAAGAGACTCAACACCCCATATTCCCCGCACGGGAATATATCTGAGAAGCAAGAATCTTCAAACCTATGTATTGATATGTCTCCGTAAGGGAATCAAGTGTGTCTAGACTGGCATAAACATGGCAGTGACAATCAGCTCAAACCCTCTATAAAAAGGAATTTCAAAAACAAAACAAAAAAACAGGGGGGGGCTTCCCTGGTGGCGCAGTGGTTGAGCATCCGCCTGCTGATGCAGGGGACACGGGTTTGTGCCCTGGTGCGGGAAGATCCCACATGCCACGGGGCAGCTGGGCCCGTGAGCCATGGTTGCTGAGCCTGCGCATCCAGAGCCTATGCTCCGCAACGGGAGAGGCCACAACAGTGAGAGGCCCGCGTATCGAAAAAAAAAAAAAAAAAAAAAACCAGGGAAATTCTTTACAATTCCTTCAGGGTCTCTGATGAAACCTGGAATGACCCTATCTACAACGACAGCTGGATGTGGCATAAGGCTGCACACTTGGCACTGAGAGGATTGGTGAGATTGTGTGAGCAAATGCAGACCCTTTAAAGCAATAATGCATGGCACTCATTCCATGGGTCCCAACTCACCAGGTTGAAGGGAATATTACTACAGCTATAACATGTACGGGAAACCTAGACAATGGACACACTGTGAATACGAAAGGTTTCTAAAACTGAACTAATAGTCCCTCTCCTGGTGCTCTGGTATGACATTCCAACTACTTTATAATCAATCTGCCAACATGGAGAGACAGCCACTTTAACTTTCTGGTTCGCACAGGTTGCCATTTTGCAGAGGAGGAAAGGGAAGAGGGAGAACCAATGAGAGAGTAGCTGTTAGGCATTTGGACGGGCACATGTCACTCTAATTTCTCATAAGGAAGAAGAATTAACCAAAGTCTCAGCCACCCACCGGGAACCAGTATAGGTCCTGAACCAAAATTTTGGACTTGCGGTGAGCTCACAAAAAACGAGTTGAAAAATGGAGCTCAGGGGCACAGCAATTCACAAACTGGCAGAGTAATAAAGGACAACTATCGTCCAAAAATCTGTTGAGGGAGGGCAACGAGTCGGGCTTGAAAGCGAGGCAGAATAGCAGGAAACAGATTTCAAGAGGTACGTTGGAATCGCCTTTAAAGCACAGGAAGAGGGGCACAAATTTGACAATGATGCACTTGGCCAAAAAGGGCGTATGCGTTTTCTCCCGAATATATTCAGGAGAAAACACATACGCCCTTTTTGGCCAAGCAAGAAAGCAGGCAATGCAAATCTGCAATACAAAGAAGTATCACTTCCCACCGCCCAAAAGGGACATCCGCAGAATGTGTAAAAACCAAAAAGGCAAGACAGGCCCTGGAGAGCAGGGAGACTTGTTATGCTGAGGGGCAGGATGTAAATTGCCAACTGCATCTCTGGAGGACTGCAGTGTGTTCCCTAAAACAATAAAACAACAGAGCTACAGAGCCAAGGGCACTTCCAGTCTAGGGAATATACCTTGGGAAAACTGAAAATCAGTAAGACAGAGCCACCCCAAAATTTTGGGCTGCACTGCTTACAAGAACCTCAACTTGGATACACCTTAAATATCCCAGGAAAGACAAAAATGGTTCAAGAAATTGTGGTACTTACGTACGATGGAATATTCCTCAGCCATGAAATCAATGTTATAAAGCCAGTAGCAGCAAAAGGAGTGGATTCAGGTACGATGATTCTAAGTGAAATAAGTCTCACAGAAAAAGAAACTTATCATACGATATCCCTTATGAAGATCTTGTAAACATGGCTACACATGAACTGAGTTAGGAAAGAGAACAGAGTCTCACATTGAGAAAACACTCTTATGCCTACTTATGGGGGAAGGAGAGGTGGGGTGATGCATAAAACCAGAGATTGATATTAGCACAGATACTATTCCAAAAACCAAATACGGAACATGCAAGACCTACACCTTCCTCAGTGAAAGGGAATCAACACCCCATATTCCCCAAAGAGGAATATATCTTACTAGTAAGAATCGTAAATCCTATGTATTGATATGTTTCTGTAAGGGAATCAAGTGTGTCAAACAGGCATAAACATGGCAGTATGAATCAGGTCAAACCCACTCTAAAAATCAATTTCAAAAACAAAACAAATAAACAGGGAAATTCTTTACAATTCCTTCAGGGTCTCTGATGAAACCTGGAATGACCCTATATACAAGGACAGCTGGATGTGGCATAAGGCTGGACACTTGGGACTGAGAGGATTGGTGAGATTGGGTTAGCAAATGTAGACCCCGTAAAGCAATAATGCGTGGCACCCTTTCCATGGGTTCCAACTCACTAGGTTGAAGGGAATATTACTACAGCTATAACATGTACGGGAAACCTAGAGAATGGACACACTGTGAATACGAATGTTTTCTAAAACTCAATGAATAGTCTCTCTCCTGGCGCTCCGGTTTGATTTTCCAACTGATTTACTATCAATCTCCGAAGTTGGAGTGACAGCCCCTTTAACCTCCTGGTTCTAAAAGGTTTCCAATTTTGCAGAGGATGAAAAGGAAGAGGGAGAACCAATGAGAGAGTAGCTATTAGGCATTTGGATGAGCACATGTCACTCTAATTTCCTGTCAGGAAGAAGAATTAACCAAAGTGTCAGCCACCCGCCAGAACCAGTATATGTCCTGAACCAAAATTCTGGACTTTCGGGCAGCTCACAAAAAACGAGTTGAAATATGGTGCTCAAGGGCACAGCAATTCAAAAACTGGCAAAGTAATAAACGACAACTCTCATCCAAAAATCTGTTGAGGGAAGGCAACGAGGCAGCCTTCAAAGCGAGGCAGAATAGCAGGAAACAGATTTCAAGAAGTACGTTGGAATAACCTGTAAAGCACAGGAAGAGGGGCACAACTCCAACAATGATGCACTTGGCCAAAAATGGCGTATGCATTATCTCCTGAATATAATCAGGAGAAAACGCATACGACCTTTTTGGCCAAGCAAGCAAGCGGGCAATGCAAATCAGCACTACAAAGAATTTTCACTTCCCACTGGTCAAAAGGGACATCCGCAAAATGTGTAAAAACCAGAAAGGCAAGATAGGCACTGGAGAACATGGAGCCTTGTTATGCTGAGGGGCGGGATGTAAATTGCCAACTGCCTTTCTGGAGGAGTGCATTGTGTTCCCTAAAACAAATAAACAACAGAGGTAAAGAGCCAAGGGCACTTCCAGTCTAGGGAATATACCTTGGGAAAACTGAAAATCAATAAGACAGAGCCACCCCAAAATTTAGGGCTGCACTGCTTACAACAACCTCAACTTGGGTACACCTTAAAAATCCCAGGAAATATAAAAATATTTCAAGAAATTGTGGTACTTACGTATGATGGAATATCCTTCAGCCATAAAATCAATGTCATAAGACCAGTAGCAGCAAAATGAGTGGATTCAGGTACAATGATTCTAAGTGAAATAAATCACAGAGAAAAAGAAACATATAATAAGATATCACTTATGAAGGTCCTGTAAACATAGCTACACATGAACTGTGTTAGGAAAGAGAAGAGATTCTCACATTTAGAAAACACTCTTATGCCTGTTTAAGGGGGAAGGAGAGGTGGGGTGATGCATAAAACCAGAGTTTGATATAAGCACAGGTACCGTTTCAAAAACCAACTATGGAATAGACAAGACCTACACCTTCCTCAGTGAAAGGGACTCAAAACCCCATATTTCCCACAGAGGAATATATCTCACTAGTACGAATCTTAAAACCTATGTATTGATATGTCTCCATAACGGAATCAAGTATGTCTAGATTGGCATAAACATGGCAGTGAGAATCAGCTCAAACTCACTATAAAAAAGAATTTCAAAAACAAAACAAAAAACAGGGAAATTGTTTACAATTCCTTCATGGTCTCTGACGAAACCTGGAAAGACCCTATCTACAATGACAGCTGGATGCTGCATAAGGCTTGACGCTTGGGACTGAGAGGATTGGTGAGATTGGGTGAGCAAATGCAGATCCTTTAAAGTAATAATGTGTGGCACCCATTCCATGGGTCCCAACTCTCCAGGTTGAAGGGAATATTACTACAGCTATAACATGTATGGGAAACCTAGAGAATGGACACACTGTGAATATGAAAGGTTTCTAAAACACAACTAATAGTCCCTCTCCTGGTGCTCCAGTTTGACTTTCCAACTGCTTTACTAACTATCTCCCAACTTGGAGAGATGGCCCTTTAACCTCCTGGTTCGCACAGGTTGTCAACTTTGCAGAAGATGAAAGGGAAGAGGGTGATCAAATGAGAGAGTAGCTCTTAGGCATTTGGACGGGCACATGTCACTCTAATTTCCCAGCAAGAAGAAGAAGTAACCAACGTCTCAGCCTGCCTGACAGGAACGAGTATAAGTCCTGAACCAAAATTGTGGATTTGTGGTCAGCTCACAAAAAATCGAGTTGAAAAATGGAGCTCAGGGACACAGCAATTCACAAACTGGCAGAGTAATCAAGGCCAACTATAGTCCAAAAATCTGTTGAGGGAAGGCAATGAGGCAGACTTGAAAGCGAGGCAGAATAGCAGGAAACAGATTTCAAGAGGTACGTTGGAATCGCCTTTAAAGCACAGGAAGAGGGGCACAACTTCGACAATGATGCACTTGGCCAAAAGAGCGTATGCGTTTTCTCCTGAATATATTCAGGAAAAAACTCATATACCCTTTTTGGCCAAGCAAGAAAGCAGGCAATGCAAATCTGCACTACAAGAACGATCACTTCCCACAGGTCAAAAGGGACATCAGCAAAATTGTGCAAAAACCAGAAAGGCAAGACAGGCCCTGGAGAACAGGGAGCCTTGTTAGGCTAATGGGCAGGATGTAAATTGCAACCTGCCTCGCTGGAGGAGTGCATTGTGTTCCCTAAAACAAGTAAACAACAGAGCTACAGAGCCAAGGGCACTTCCAGTATAGGGAATATACCTTTGGAAAACTGAAAATCAATAAGACACAGCCATGCCAAAATTTAGGGCTGCACTGCTTACCAGAACCTCAACTTGGGTACACCTTAAATATCCCAGGATAGACAAAAATGGTTCAAGAAATTGTGGTACTTATGTACGATGGAATATCCCTCAGCCATGAAATCAATGTCATAAGACCAGGAGCAGCAAAATGAGTGGATTCAGGTACGATGATTCTAAGTGAAATAAGTCACACAGAAAAAGAAACTTATCATAAGATATCACTTATGAAGGTCCTGTAAACATGGCTACACATGAACTGAGTTAGGAAAGATAACAGAGTAACTAATCTTATCATAAGATATCACTCAGAGCGGGAATGTACACGTGGCTACACATGAACTGAATTACAAACACAACAGAGTCACACATTTAGAAAACAATCTTCTGCCTGCTTAAGGGGAAAGGCGAGGTGGGGTGATGCATAAAACCACAGTTTTAAATTAGCACTGATACCATTACATAAGCCAAGTATGTGATAGACAACACCTACTCCTGGCACAATGAACTGGACTCAACACCCCCTATTCATTGCAGAGGAATATATCTGACTCTAAGCATTTTAAAACATATGTATTCTCATGTCTCCATAAAGGAATCATGTGTGTGTATAATGGCATGACGACAGCAGTGAAATTCAGCTAAACCCCCTTATAAAAATAAATTTAAAGCGCAAACTGCAAAAACAGCGAAACAGAGAGAAAGTCTTAAAAATTACGATCAGGGCCTGTGATGCAACCTGGATTGTCCACCTTTACACCCACAGCTGGATGAGACATAATACTGCACACTTGGGGCTGACAAGATTGCTGAGGTTGTGTGAGCAAAAGAACACCACTTAGAGCAATACTGTGTGCTACCCATTCTAGTGGCCCCAAATTTCCAGGTTTAAGGGAATCTTCCTACAGTTAAAACATGCATGGGAAACCCAGTGGATGGTACATTGTGTAATTGGGAACGTTTTCTAAAAGGTACCTCATTTTTCCTTTCGTCGTGCTCGGCTTCGCCATTCCATCTGCATTACTAAAATCTCCCCACTTGGAGTGTCAGCGCCTTTACCATCCTGTTATGCACAGTTTGCAAATTGTGCAGAAGATAAACAGGAAGAGGGGAAACAAATGAGAGATTAGCTGTAGGTGTTTGGATGGGCACATGTCACTCTAGTTTCCCATCAGGAAGAAGAATTAACCAAAGGCTCAGCCTGAAGCCCCAGAACCAGACTAGGGCCTAAAGCCATCCTGCGGTATTGCAGCCAGCTCACAAATAGGCGAGTTGAAAAATGGAAATCAGGGGCACAGCAATTCACAAACTTGCAGAGTTATAAAGGACAACTATCATCCAGAAATAGATTGAGGTAAGGCAGTGAAGAGGATTTGAATGCAAGGCAGAATTGAAGGAAACAGATTTCAAGAGGTAGATTGGAGTCATCTTTAAAGCACATGAAAAGCGACAGAACTTCGACAATGATGCCCTTGGCTGAAAAGGGCGTATGTGTATTTTCTTGAATATATTCGGGAAAAAATGCATATGCCCTTTTTGGCCAAGCAAGCCATCAGGCATTGCAAATCCACACTACATAGAAGTGTCCCTTACCTCCAGTCAAAAGGGCCATCCGCAAATAGTGTAAAAACCACAAATGCAGGACAGGCCATGGAGAAAAGGGAGCCTGGTTACACCGATGGACAGGATGTAAATTGCCAACAGCCTCTCTGGAGAACTGTATGTTGTTTTCTAAAACAGAGCTACTGAGCATAGCACACTTCCACTCATGGGCGTGTATTTTGGGAAAACTAAAAATCCACAACACACAGCCAGCCCAAAGTTTAGGGCTGCTCTGTTTACAAGAACCTCGACTTTGGTACACTTTAAATATCCCAGGAAAGGAAAAAAAAATGGATATAGATGTTGTGGTACTTATATACAATGGAATGTCATTCAGACATAAAATCAATGTCATAAGGCTAATAGCAGCATAATGAGTGGCTTTAGGTACGATGATGCTAAGTGAAATGAGCCACAAAGAAAAAGAAACTTATTGTAATATATCACCTATAGAGGGAGTGTAAACATGGCTACACATGAACTGAATTTCAAAAGAGAACAGAGTTACACATTTAGAAAACACACTTCTGCCTCCTTAAGGGGAAAGGTGACGTGGGGTGATGTGTAAAAGCAGAGTTTGAAATTAGCACAGATACCATTCCATATACCAAATATGTAATAGAGAAGACCTACTCCTTTCTCAATGAACTGGACACAAAACACCCTATTCACTGAAGAGGAATATATCTGACTGGTAATAATCTTGAAACCTATGTATTTATATGTCTCCATAAAGGAATCAAGTGTATGTAGATTGACATAAACATAGATCAATGGAACAGGACAGAAAGCCCAGAGATAAACCTACATACCTATGGCTATCTCATCTATGACAAAGGAG
Source organism: Mesoplodon mirus (assembly GCF_964341445.2). Lineage (NCBI taxonomy): Eukaryota > Metazoa > Chordata > Mammalia > Artiodactyla > Ziphiidae > Mesoplodon > Mesoplodon mirus. The sequence goes on along the minus strand of NW_028295510.1, from coordinate 501,223 downwards.
CTAAGGATATACAATGGAGAAAAGACAGTCTCTTCAGTAATTGGTGCTGGGAAAACTGGACCCCTACACATAAAAGAATGAAATTAGAACACTCCATAACACCATACACAAAAATAAACTCTAAATTGATTAGAGATCTAAATATAAGACCAGACACTATAAAACACTTAGAGGAAACCATAGGCAGAACACTCTATGACATAAATCACAGCAAGATCCTTTTTGATCCACCTCCTAGAGAAATGGAAATAAAAACAGAAATCAACAAATGGGACCTAGAAACTTAAAAGCTTTTACACAGGACAGGAAAACATAAACAAGATGCAAAAACAACCCTCAGAATGGGAGAAAATATTTTCAAATGAAGCAACTGACAAAGGATTAATCTCCAAACTTTACAAGCACCTCATGTAGCTCAATATCACAAAAACAAACAACCCAATCCAAAAACGGGCAGAAGACCTAAATAGACATTTCTCCAAAGAAGATATACAGATTACCAAGAAACACATGAAAGGATGCTGAACATCACTAATCATTAGAGAAATGCAAATCAAAACTACAGTGAGGTATCACCTCACAGCAGTCAGAGTGGCAATCATCAAAAAAATCTACAAAACAATAAATGCTGGAGAGGCCTTTATTGGAGAAAAGGGAACACACTTGCACTGTGGGTGGGAATGTAAATTGATATGGGCACTAGGGAGAACAGTACGGAGGTTCCTTTAAATAACTAACAATAGAAGTACCATACGACACAACAATCCAACTACTGGGCATTTGCCTTGCGAAAACCATAATTCAAAAAGAGTTATGTACAAAAATGTTCATTGCAGCTCTATTTACAATAGCCAGGACATGGAAGCAACCTAAGTGTCCATCGACAGATGAATGGATAAAGAAGATCTGGCACATATATACAATGGAATATTACTCAGCCATAAAAAGAAGCAAAACTGAGTTATTTGTACTGAGGTGGATGGACTTAGGATCTGTCCTACACAGTGAAGAAAGTCAGAAAGGTAAAAACAAATACTGTGTGTTAACAGAGATATACGGAATCTAATGAAGAAAAAAAAAGATTTTGAAGAACCTAGTGGCAGGACAGGATTAAGGACACAGACATAGAGAAAGGACTTGAGGACACCGGAACGGGGATGGGTAAGCTGGGACGAAGTGAGAGAGTGGCATGGACATACATACATTAACAAATGTAACACTGATAGCTACTGGGAAGCAGCCACATAGAACAGGGAGATCAGCTCGGTGCTTTGTGACCACATAAAGGGGTGGGATATGGAGTGTGGGAGGGAGATGCAAGAGGGAGGGGATCTGGTGATATTTGCATATGTATAGCTGATTCACTTTGTTATAGAGCAGAAACGAACACTCCATTGTAAAGCAATTATGCTCCAACAAACGTGTAAAAGGAAAAAAAAAGAAAGCCCAGGGATAAACCTACACACCTATGCTCAACTAATCTATGACAAAGGAGGCAAGACTATACAATGGAGATAAGACAGTCTCTTCAATCATTGGTGCTGGGAAATATGGACAGCTACATGTAAAAGAATGAAATTAGAACACTCCCCAACACCCTACATAAAAATATATTCAAAATGGATTAGAGACCTTAATGTAAGACCGGACAGTATAAAACTCTGAGAGGAAAACTTACGAAGGATACTCTGACGTAAATCACAGCAAGATCTTTTTTGATCCACCTCCTATAGTAATGAAATAAAAAAGAAAACTAAACAGATGGGACCTAATGAAACGTAAAAGCTTTTGCAAAGCAAAGGAAACTACAAACAAGATGAAAAGACAACCCTCAGAATGGCAGAAAATATTTGCAAACGAATCAATGGACAAATGATTAATCTCCAATATATATAAACAGCTCATGCAGCTCAATATTAATAAAACAAACAACCCAATACAAAAATGGAAGAAGATCTAAATAGACATTTCTTCCAAGGAGACATAGAGAGGGCCAGTACGCACATGAAAATTTGCTCAACATCACTAATTATTAGAGAAATGGAAATCGAAACTACAATGAGGTATCACGTCACACCTGTTAGAATGGGCATCATCAGAAAATCTACAAACAACAAATGCTGGAGAGGGTGTGGAGAAAAGGAACCTTCTTCCACTATTGTTGGGAATGTAAATCGATACAGTCTCTATGGAGAACAGTATGGAGGTTCCTTAAAAAACTAAAAATAGAATTACCATATAATCCAGCAATCCCACTACTGGGCATATACCCAGAGAAAACCATAAATCAAAAAGACACATTCACCACAATGTTCATTGCAGCACTATTTACAATAGCCAGGTAATGAAAGCAACCTAAGTGCCCACAGACAGACGAATGGATAAAGATGTGGTACATATATACATTGGAATATTACTCAGCCATACATAGGAATGAAATTGGGTCATTTGTAGAGACCTTGATGGATCTAGAGACTGTCATACAGAGTGAAGTAAGTCAGAAAGAGAAAAACAAATATTGTATATTAATGCATATATGTGGAACCTAGAAAAATGGTACAGATGAACCGGTTTGCAGGGCAGAGATAGAGAACAGATGTAGAGAACAAACATATGGACACCAAGGGGGGAACGCCATGTGAGGGTGGTGGTGGGATGAATTGGGAGACTGGGATTCACATGTTCCCACTTATATGTATAAAATAGATATCCAATAAGAACCTGCTGTATAAAAGAAATAAATAAATTTAAAAAAAATTTAAAATAAATAAATAACATTTAATAAAATAAAACAGAAAAAAAGTTTTTCCCTTCACATAGACGTCTGTATATTAATGCATTATTTCCATGTTTATATCTCCAAATTAAAAAAAAGAGGAATAAATAAAATCTACCTTGAACCAAAAAGAAAAAAAAAAAAGAACCCACCAGTTACACAGAGGAAAATCGTATCAGGGCACTTGCTCCAGTGGTAAAAAATTCTTAAGTTGGTCAGAGGTGGGAAATCGTCTCCCATGCAGTCAGCAGCACTCCCCCCACAAGGAGCATCCTTATTGAAAACCTGGGGGACTGTGTCGAGGCGTCTGTGAGTAAATGTGAGCTGAGCCCCAGTCCTGCTGCAGCTGAACTCTTCCCACCCTTTCCAGGTAAAACACCTGAATATGTACAAGAACTTGCAAGCCTAGAGGAAGGGCTGTGGAGCCACACCAGCGACAGCATGCAGGCCGACTTGGTGCCTGCAGGCCAGCCAGGATGGTCCTGGCCCCAGATGGTCTTCTGGAAGCTTTCCATTTCCCTGCCTGAGATACCCCTCCTGCCATGGCCCCCACTGCTTTTTTACTTCCTCACCTCTGCCTGGGGAGAAATTCCAGCAGCAGGTATGGGTGACACATCCTCTTCTTTAGCAGGTGGCAGCCTGGCAACTCCTGCAAAAGTCCAGCAGAGCCCCACTCACACTGGGCCACCCACAAAGCCACGGCCCCTCACTCCCTCCCACCACCCCAGCCCCAACACTGCTGACGGGGCAGAGAATATGGCGTCAGGCACAGCTACAGGGCCTCTTGCTGACTGGAGAGGTGTTTATATTGACCTCAACCCAGGCACACCTGGGGAGGGCTGGCAGGCAGTGTCAGGCTGCCCAAATCAGCCTATCCTCACCCCTCAGGGGTTCACAGTTGCAGAAAATGAACCTTGCTAAATGGGCCAGGCCCAAGGAACAGGTGTGGGCTCTTGAGAGTCAGGATAGACAAGGAGCTGCAGCTGAAGCTTGTTTTCTTATCATTTTATCTGGTCCATGAGTGAAAAACAACTTCAAGAAGACCCTATCCTAATGAGAAGAACCCAGGAGTCATGGAAAGGAGTGATGGTGGGTGGAGACAGAGGCCTGGTGCCCTGGCTGCAGTGGAAGTGTCTGGAAGACCAGGCAGAGAGAGGCTGCACAGAATGATACCCAGGGTCACAGACCTGTCAGAGCTGCTGTTTGTTAGTTCAAGTCCTGCTCTGAGGTGTTCTGTGTTAGCTGTGACAGGTGAGCTGGGGGTTCTCTGCAAGGTGGGCTATGTGCACAGTTCCTGAGTGTCCAGCCCTGCCGGGGTACCTGCCCAGGGGAGCTCCGTATCCTGGGAAGGGCCTGACTATGAGAGCCCCATGGGATGCTGGGTAGCTGCACAGGTGAGCTCCATACCCTGGGAGGGACTTGACCACGAGAGCCCCGTGGGCTGTGGGGTGGGGGGTGCAGCCCTGGTGAGCTCCATATCCTGGGATTGGCCTGACCACTAGAGCCCCATGGGCTGCTGGAGACCTGGTAAAGGATATCAGGACAGTCAGTGAAGTCACCAAGGATATACATCCAGTAGCTCCTATTTCCTACACCCTGCTGGTCATTCTACCTTCCACCAGGCCATGGCATTCTGTATTAGACGTCAATGATGCCTTCTTCTGTATTCCATTCATCTCAGAGTCACAAGAATTTTTGGCTTGTGAGTGGCAGGACACAACATGCAACAAAAGCAATAATGCTGGGCCGTCCTGCCCCAATGGTTCAAAAATCCCCACACCATCATTGGGGAAATGTCCTCCAAAGACCTAAAAGTTCTACCTCTGTAAAAGGGAACCCTCCTTCAATATGCAGATGACATTCTGATCGCCAGGCCTACTAAAGACGCCTCTGAACTACCTAGCCAAGAAAGGATAGAAGGTGTCCAAGAAAAAGGCTCAAATATCCCAGGCTAAGGTGACATGCCTGGGCTTCATTCTCACTGAGATTAGGAGAAACGCATCCCAGGATAGGGAATAAGCCATTTGCAGCCTTACCTCTTCTAAAACTAGAAGACAGCTTAGGGGTTCCTGGGGAGGCCAAGGTTTTCTGCATCTGGATCCCTAACTACAGTCTAATAGCTGGGCCTCTACATGAAACACTGACACAAAAAGATGATGATCCTTTTGAATAGAATCCAGAAGCAGCCTTTCAAGAATGGAAAGAGCAGTCAATTCAGACCCTTGCCCAGGAACTCCCTAATTTAGCTAAACCCTTTGACCTTTACATACCCGGTCAAAGGTTAATCACCCTTGGAGCCTTAGTGCAAAAACTGGGACCACTTGAAATGGAGCAACACAAGAATGCCCTTCAGGTATGATAAACTATGGTCACCAAGGGCTTTGCCCACCGACTCATCAGGCCAGGATACTGGGGTATCTAAAAAGCTGGAAATCAGCAGCCCGCAAGGCCAGCTCCCTCCTAAGGGAAAAGGACCCCACGTGGTGATCCTAAACACCCATCATGCCCTGAAGTTGCAGGGGTTGCTCTGTGGACACACTGACCTCGAGTGAGGAGGCCCTCCAACTCCAACCTCCTGAGAGACAAACAGGGGCAACGGGCCCCCAAATGACTCATGTGACCATCACTTGACCTGGAGTTTCTCTCAGAAAACAAGACAGTGCCCCAAAACAGCACACTACTGCTTGCAGGACTTACTGCACCCAGAGGGGAGCTAATAAGCATGGCGGGGGAAACATATATCATGCTTTCACCATAGAAAACCCTACAGACACCGCGGTGATGGTGACCAATATGACCGGCTGGACTGCTGGCTACTTCTAAAGGCCATTGTCTCAGTGGACGTCATGGTCCTGGATCACCACTGACCCTGGACTGTCTGGGAGTTGCGCGGGCAGGGCTCTGACACATGGTGCTGTTTGTACATTAATTCAGGGACCTAATTAAAGAAAGCACAGACTACTGGTCAGAGCATCTAGGCTGGCAAAAACCGTCAGCCTAAGGTCGCCGAACAAATGTGGGGTGGGGTGAAACCTGCCACCGCAGCATCTCTGCGCATCTCTTTCCTGGACCCTGAAAGGTCATTAGAATCTATAACACTTCCAATGCTGGTGCTCAGGCGGACGAGAAGTGAGGCAGGAGGCCTTGGGACAATCAACCTCACCTGGAGGCTGGTGGGGAGACGTTTTGCCCCTCCCCCCAGGTATCAGGGCTCCCACCACAGCATGAAGCAGTTACAAAAGAGGGGTCTGCACCCTCAACACCCCAAGAATGAGGAACGGAACAAAAAGCAGAGGAGGTGTTCATCTCCGGCAGCGTTCATTAAAAGTTCCTGGGAGATAAAAAGAGAATCTGGGCAATAAAATAAAGTCTAACCTGTTTTTCCTTTGTGCTTTGTCTAATTCCACGTGCTCCTAGGGTTCCGCATGCAGAGGTCCCACACCCGGCACTTCAGACCCGATTTCCTAGTGCAGAATGGCTGGGTCGACACCTCAGCTAGCGGGGTCCCATGCAGACTCCGCAACATACAGCCTGAGCTGCAGCCAACCCAGCCCTCGAGAGCTCCATCCCCTCCCTCCCACTGACGCTGCCAGGATCCCTACACAGCAGCCCAGCCCACAGCCCGTGGGGGAGTGCACGCTCTCACCTCTCCATTCTGTTTTCAAAATAATGTTTCCTTTGCTTCTGAACCAAACTCAGTCTTGATCTGTTGGCTGCAATGACACTGGGCACAGGGACTCCTGTTGGGGTCCACTCTGGAGGATCAGTAACAGAAATTGAGAACATTGTAACTTCAATGAACAGATGTGTGAGCCAAACTGTAGTTAACATAGAGCAGTGTATAATGCTCGGGTAAAAGATGTTTCTAAGACTTACATTTGATATTTCCATCACTTTCCTATAAGCAAGTTCAGTGAAGACGTCTGTCTTATTTGTCAGGTCAACATTAGAGAAATGAAGTGATTTATTTCCATGGATGTACATCGAATACTCTTGGCTGAAGCTTCAATCTTGTTTTGAATGCTTTTCCATTGAAAAGGATACCTCTCTTTCAGCTCCCCCATTTCTGAGAAGTATAAAATCTTATAATTTATTATTACCAAAGGGGAAAGGTAGGAGAAGGGATAAATTAACAGTTTGGGATTAACACATACACACTGCTAGGTATAAAATAGATCATCAGCAAGGAACTACTGTATAGCACAGGGAACTACACTCAATATTTTGCAATAACCTATAAGGGGAAATAATCTGAAAAAGAATAGATATTTTTGTTGACATCATCTATCAATGACAGATAAAATGTAACCTAAGCAAGGCCAATGGTGAGCGCTTCTGACCCTGAAGATTTCAATCACCTAAAGTTTGGGCTCTGCCTATTTCCCAAGGCCCTTAATGGACATACGTGTAGCCGTAGCTTAAAAATTCCCCAGTTTTGGGTTCGGGGAGGCACTGATTTGGAAAAATCCCTGGTGTTCTCCTTACATGCACGGGACCCTTCCTACAGCTAAAACATGCCTGTCACACCTAGAGGATGGTACACCGTTTGATCGGAAAGAGTTTGGAAAAGGCACCTCATCTCCTCATCGCCTGGTGCTCGGGTTCACCCCTCCAGCATCTTTCCTAACAATCTCCTCACTTGGGGATATCAGCACCATCAACATCCTGTTGCACACAGTTTGGAATTTGTCCAGAGGATGAAGCGGAAGGATGAGAAAAATTTAGAGACAAGTCTTTGGTGTTTGGACAGGCACATGCCACTCTAATTTCCAATCCGGAAGACAAATTCATCAAAGGCTAGAATTGCCCACGGAAACAGAATAGGGCTAGAGGAAATCCCACTGTTTTTTTGTCCAGTTTCCAAAAACACAAGTTTAAAAATAGAACTCAGGAGTACTAAAATTCATGAAACTGCAGAATTGAAAATATCTATCGTCGAAAAATGTCTTGAGGTAAGTCACAGAAAAGGACTTGTAAGCAAGGGAGAGTGGCAGGAAAGAGATTTGAAGAGGTAGAAAGGACTCCCCATTAAAGCACAAGAAAAGGGGCTGAACATCGCCAATGATGCAGTTGGCCAAAAAGGGCGTATGCATTTTTTCTGAATATATTCAAGTAAAGGCCATACACACTTTTTATCCAACCAAACAGGTGGGCACTGGAAATCAATACTACAAAATGTATCACTTCACATCAGTCAGAAGGGCCATCCACATAAAGTGTAAACACCAGAAATGCAGGACAGGGCGAGGAGAAAAGGGAGCCCTGTGAGGCGGATAGTGGAAATGTAATTTGCCAACGGCCACTCTGGAGAAGTGTATTGTGTTTGCTAAAACATCTAAAAAATGAGCTACAGAGCATAGGGCACTTGCACTCATGGGCGTATACCTTGGGAAAAACAAAAATCGACAGAAAACAGGCACCCCAACGTTTACCACCTCTCTGTTAAAAAGGGCCTCAACTTGGATATAACCTAAATGTCCCTGGAAGGATAAAATGGATAAAAGAGATGGGGTACTTATGTAGAGTGGAATATTACTCATCCAGAAATCAATGAAATAAGGCCAGTTGTAACCACTCTGGAGGAGTTACATATGATCATTCTAAGTGACATATGTCAGAAAGAAAAAGACACATATCATAAGATGTCACTTAAAGGTGGAATCAAAAATGGCTACACATGAAATAAACTACAAAACAGAAACATAGTCAAATATGTAGAAAATAGACATAAGGCTGCCAAATGGGAAAGGTGGGGAATGGTGAGGTATTATCCAGGAGGTTGAAATTAGCAAAGATACCATTCCAAGTACCAAATTGAATAACTGACAAGGCCTACACGGTACCTCAAAGAACTGCACTCAGCCCACTCAAGTCACTGGAAAATAATACATATGACTGGTAAGCATCTGAAAAAAGAATTTATTGTTGTCTCACAGTACATGAATCAAGTGGATGTACAGCAGCAAAAAACAGAGCTTTGAAAATCAGCTGTAACCAATATAAAAATAAATTTAAAAATATTTATAAAAACAGTGAGACAGACAAAAATTCTTACAACTTTTATTGAAGGGCTACGATGTAACATGGATTGAACACATGTAGACCCACAGCAGGATGATATATAAGGCGGGAAGCTATGCATGCTAAGAGATGTTAGAGAGGCTGGGTGAGGAAATGCAGACCTTTTAAAGTAATACTGCCTGGTACCCATTCCATGGGTCCCAAATCTGCAGGTTCAAGGGAATCTTCTGACAGTGAAAACATGCCTGGGAAACTGAGATGAATGTACACCATGTGCTCAGGAAAGGTGTCTAAAATGCACCTCATTTTTGATCTCCTGGTGCTGGGGTTCGCCATTCCAGCCACATTACTAACAATCTCCCCACTTGGAGAATCAGCACGTTGAACCTCCTGTTTCACACAGTTTGCAATTTGTGCAGAGGATAAATGGGAAGAGGGGAAACCAATGAGAGATTAGCTGTAGGAGTTTTGACAGGCACATGTCACTCTAATTTCCCATTAGGAAGAAGAATTAACCAAAGGCTCAGCCTGCCTCCTCAGAACCAGAATAGGGCCAGAAGCAATCCAATGGTTTGGCGGCCAGCTCACAAAAAAAGCGAGTTGCAAAATGGAGCTCAGGAGCAGACAATTCAAAGACCTGCAAAGATATAAATGATAACCAACGTCCAAAAATATATTCAGGTAAGGCAACGAAGAGGATCTGAATGAGAGGCAGAATTGCAAGAAACAGATTTCAAAAGGTAGATTGTACTCACATTTAAAGCATATGAAAAGCAGCAGAATTTCTAAAATGATGCAGTTGGGCAAAAGGGTGTATGCGTTTTTTTCGTGAATATCTTCAGGAAAAAAAACACATACAGCGTTTTTGGCCAACCAAGCAAGCGGAAAATGCAAATCCGCACAACAAAGAAGTCTCAATTTCCACTGCTTAGAAAGGCAATCCAAAAAATGTGTACAAACCAGAAATGCAGGAGAGGCCATGGAGAACAGGGAGCCTAGTCACGCTGATGGGTGGGGTATAAATATCCAAGAGCCACTCTGAAGAAGTGTATGCTGTTTCCTAAAACATCTAAAATACAAAGCCCCCGAGCAAAGGGGACTTCAACTCATGGGCATATAACTTGGGAAGACTAAATATCAACAAGACACAGGCACCCCAAAATTTAGGGCTGCTCTGCATACAAGAACCTCAACTTCGGTACACCTAAAATATCCCAGGAAAAAGAGAAATGCATAAAGAACTTGTGGTAATTTTGTACAACGGAATATCACTTAGACGTGAAATCAATGTCATAAGGTCAGTAGCAGCATAATGAGTGGATTTAGGTATGATGATTCTAAGTGAAATTAGTCACACAGAAAAAGAATCTTATCATAAGATATCACTTACAGAGGGAATGTCAACATCACAACACATGAACTGAATTAGGAAAGAGAACAGAGTCTCACATTTAGAAAACACTCTTATGCCTGCTTCAGGGGAAAGGAGAGGTGGGGTGATGCATAAAACCAGAGTTTGATATTAGCACAGGTACCATTCCATAAACCAAATACAGAATAGACAAGACCTACACCTTCCTCAGTGAACAGGACTCAAAACCCCTATTCCCGGCAGAGGAATATATCTGACTAGTAAGAATCTTAAAACCTATGTATTGATATGTCTCCATAAGGGAATCAAGTGTGTCTAGACCGGCATAAACACGTCAGTGAAAATCAGCTCAACCCCATTATAAAAATGAATTTCAAAAACAAAACAAAAAAACAGCGAAATTCTTACACAATTCCTTCAGGGTTTCTGATGAAACCTGGAATGACCCTATCTGCAAAGACAGCTGGATGAGACATAAGGCTGGACACTTGGGACTGAGAGGACTGGTGAGATTGGGAGAGAAAATGCAGACCCTTTAAAGTAGGAATGCATGCCACCATTCCATGGGTCCCAAATCTCCAGGTAGAAGGGAATATCACTACAGTTATAACATGTATGGGAAACCTAGAGAATGGACACCCTGTGATGGCGAAAGGTTTCTAAAAGTCTCCTAATTTTTCCTCTCCTTGTGCTCCAGTTTGGCATTCCAACTGCTTTACTATCAATCTCCCAACTTAGGAGAGTCAGCCCCTATAACATCCTGGTTCGCACAGTTTGCTAATTGTGCAGAGGATGAAAGGGAAGAGGGAGAACCAATCAGAGAGTAGATGTAGGCATTTGGACGGGCACATGTCACCCTAAATTCCCGTCAGGAAGAAGAATTAACCAAAGCCTCAGCCACTTGCAGGAAAGCAGTATAGCCACCCCTGGAACCAGTAGAGGTCCTGAAGCAAAATTGTGGATTTGTGGTCAGCTCCCAAAAATGGGATTTGAAAATTGGAGCTCAGGGGCACAGCAATTCACAAACCTGCAGAGTTATAAAGGACTACTCTCTTCCAAAAATCTGTTGAGGGAAGGCAACGAAGCGGACTTGAAAATGAGGCAGAATTACACAAAACATATTTCAAGAGGTAAATTGGAATCGCCTTTAAAGCACAGGAAAAGCATCACAATTTCGACAATGCACTTGGCCAAAAATGGTGTATGCCTTTTCTCCTGAATATATTCAGCAGAAAACGCATACGCCCTTTGTGGCCAATCAAGCAAGCATGCAATGCAAATCCACACTACAAAGAATTGTCACCTCCCACCGGTCAAAAGGGACATCTGAAAATCTGTAAAAACCAGAAAGGCAAGAGAGCGATGACAAGGGCATGAAGCAATGTGATCCCAATGGTCATAGAGGATTGTGATGACAAGCGCATGGAGCATTGTGATGACAAGATTACGTAGGATTTTGCTGACAAAGGCATGGAGCATTGTATGACAAGGTTCATGGAGAACTGTGATGACAAGCGTCACGGAGCATTGTGATTTCAGGGGTCATGGAGCATTGGGATGACAAGGGCATGGAGCATTTTGATGACAAGAGTCCCGGATCATTGTGTTTTCAGGGTTCATGGAGCGTTGTGATGACAGTGGTCATGGAGCATTTTGATGACAGGTGTCATGGTGCATTGTGATGAGAAGGTCATGGAGCATTGGGCTGAAAATGTTCATGGAGTATTGTGATGACAGGGGTCATGGAGCATTGTGATGACAAGGTACTGGAGCATTGTGATGAGAAGACCATGGAGCCTTGTGATGACAAGTCTCATGGAGCATTCTGATGAAACGGGGCATGGAGCATTGAGATTACAGGGGTCTTGGAGCATTATGATGACAAGGGCATGGAGCATTGGGATGAGAAGGCCATGGAGCGTTCTGATGACATGCATCATGGAGCTTTGTGATGACAAGAGCATGGAGCATTGTGATTACAGGGGTCTTGGAGCACTGTGAGGAAAAGGGCATGGAACATTGTGATGAAAAATGCATGGAGCCTTGTCATGACAGGGTTCAAGGAGCATACTGACGACAAGTGTCAGGGAGCATTGTGATGACAAGGGTATTGACCATTGTGATGACAAAGGTCATGGAGCATTGTGATGAGAAGACCATGGATAATTGTGATGACGAGCGTCATGGGTCGTTGTGATGATAAGTGTTATGGAATATTTGGATCACAAGGATTTGGAGAATTGTGATGACAGAGGTCATGGAGCATTTTGACTTCATTGTGATGACAATAGAATGAAGCATTATGATGATGGGCATGGTGCATTGTGATGACAGGGTTCATAGATCATTGAGATGAAAAGGGGCATGGAGCATTGTGATTACAGGGCTCTTGGAGAATTGTGATGACAAGGGTCATGGAGCCTTGTGATGACAAGGCCATGGAACATCGTGATGTCAGGGGTCATGGAGCATTGTTATGACAGGGGTAATGGAGCATTTTGATGACAAGGGCATGGAGCATTGTGATGAGAAGGCCATGGAGCATTCTGATGACATGCGTCATGGAGCACTGTGATGACAATGACATGGAACCTTGTGATGCCAAGGGTCATGGATCTTTGTGATGACAAAGGTCATGGAGCCTTGTGATGACAAGGCCATGGAACATCGTGATGTCAGGGGCATGGGGCATTGTGATTACAGGAGTCTTGGAGCATTGTGATGACAAGAGCATGGAGCATCGTGAATGAGAAGGCCATGGAGCATTCTGATGACATGCGTCATGGAGCTTTGTGATGACAAGGGCATGGAGCATTGTGATTACAGGGGTCTTGGAGCATTGTGATGACAAGGGTCATGGAGCCTTGTGATGACAAGGTTGTGGAACACTGTGATGGCAGGGGACATGGAGCATTGTTTTGACAGGGGTAATGGAGCATTGTGACGACAAGGGCATGGAGCATTGGTCTGAAATGTTTGATGGATTATGGTGATGAGAGGGGGCAAGGAGGATTGTGATGACAAGGGCACGGAACACTGTGATACATGGGTCATTGAGGATTGTAATGACAAGCGCATGGAGCATTGTAAGAAGAATGGCATCGAGCATTGTGATGAAAAGCATCATGGAGCCTGTGATGACAAGGACATGGAACAATGTGATGAGAGGGTTCATGGAGCATTGTGATGACAATGACATGCAGCACTGTGATGCCAAGGGTCATGGAGCTTTGTGATGACAAATGTCATGGAGCATTTTGATGAAAAGTGTCATGGAACATTTTGATGACAGGGGTTATGGAACATTGTGATGTCAGGGGTCATGGAACATTTTCATGACAGGGGTTATGGACCATTGTGATGACAGGGGTGTGAGTGTATTTTGATGACTAGTGAGGGAACATTTTGATATCTGTGATGAGAGAGCATTTTGATAAGAAGTGCATGGAGCATTGTGATGACAAGGTTTATGGAGCATTGTGATGACAATTTTGTGGAGCATTGTGATGACAAGCACATGGTGCATTGTGATGACATTGGTCATGGAGCACTGTGCTGACAAGCGCATGGAGCATTGTGATGACAAGTGTCATGGAGCATTGAGTTGACAAAGGCACGGAGCACTGTGATGACAAGTGTCACGGAGCATTGTGATGAAAAGTTCATGGAGCATTGTGGTGATAAAGTTTACAGAGCCTTGTGATAATGAGGGCATGGACCATTGTGATGACACAGGTCATGAAGACTTGTGATGAATGGAGTCACGGAGCATTGTGATGACAGGGGTCATGGAGCATTGTTATGACAGGGGTAATGGAGCATTGTGATGAGAAGGGCATGGAGCACTGGTCTGAAATGTTTCCTGGATTATTGTGATGAGAGTGGGCATGGAGCATTGTGATGACAAGGGCAAGGAACACGGTGATACATGGGTCATGGAGTATTGTAATGACAAGGGAATGGAGCATTGTGATGAGAAAGGCATGGAGAATTGTGATGACAAGCATCATGGAGCTTTGTGATGACAAGGGCATGGAACTATGTGATGAGAGGGTTCATGGAGCATTGTGATGACAATGGCATGGAGCATTGTGATGCCAATTGTCATGGAGCTTTGTGATGACAAATGTCATGGAGCATTTTGATGACAAGGGCGTGGTGCATTCTGATGAGAAGGGCAGGAAGCATTGTGATGACAGGGTCATAGAGCAATTTGATGAAAAGGGTCATGGAACATTTTCATGACATGGGGTATGGAACATTGTGATGTCAGGGGTCATGGAGCATTTTGATGAAAAGGGTCATGGAGCATTTTGATGACAGGGGTTATGGAACATTGTGATGTCAGGGGTCATCGAACATTGTGATGATAAGTGCATGTAGCATTGCGATGACAGGAGACATCGAACATTGTGATGACAGGGGTGAGGGAGTATTGTTATGAATAGTGATGTAACATTGTGATATCAGTGGTGAGAGAGCATTTTGATGAGAAGTGCATGGAGCATTGTGATGACAAGGTTTATGGAGCATTGTGATGACAAGATTGTGGAGCACTGTGATGACAAGCACATGGTGCATTGTGATGACAAGGGTCATGGAGCATTGTGGTTAAAAAGGTCACAGAGACTGTTGATGACGAGGGCATGGACCATTGTGATGACAAAGGTCATGAAGCATTGTGATGATTGGAGTCACGGAGCATTGTGATGACAGGGGTCATGGAGCATTGTGATGACAAGGGCATGGATCATTGGTTTAATAACTTTCATGGATTATTGCGAAGACAGTTGGAATGGCGCAATGTGATGACAAGGGCATGGAGCATTGTGATGACCAGGTCATGCAGTATTGTGAAGACAGGTGTCAGGGAGCATTGTGATGACATATGTAATGGCCCATTGTGATGACAATGGCATGGAGCATTGTGATGCCAAGTGTCATGGAGGATTCTGATGACAAAGGTAATGGAGCATTGTGATGACAATGGCTTGGAGCATTGTGATGACAAGGGTCAGGGAGCATTGTGCTGACAAGTGCATGGAGAATTGTGATGACAAGGGTCATTATGCATTCTGATGACAAGCTTGTGGAGTATTTTGATGACAATGGCATGGAGCATTGTGATGAAAATGGCATCGGGCATTGTGATGAAAAAGGCATGGAGCCTTTTCGTGACAGGGTTCAAGGAGCATTCTGAAGACAAGTGTCAGGGAGCACTGTGATGACAAGTGTATTGAGAATTGTGATGACAAAGGTCATGGAGCATGGTGATGAAAAGGGTAGGGAGTATTGTGATGACAGGCATCATGGAGCGTTGTGATGACAAGTGTTATGGAACATTGTGATCACAAGGGTTTGGAGCATTGTGATGACAGAGGTCATGGATCATTTTGATTTCAAGGAGCATGGAGCATTGTGATGACAAGGGCATGAAGCAATGTGATCCCAAGGTTCATGGAGGATTGTGATGGCAATGGTAATGGAGTACTGTGATGACAAGCGCATAGAGCATTGTAATGACAAGGTCATGTAGCATTTTGCTGACAAAGGCATGGAGCATTGTGATGACAGGTGTCATGGAGCACTATGATGACAAGCGTCACAGAGCATTGTGAATACAGGGGTCATGGAGCATTGGGATGACAAGGGTATGGATCATTGTGATGACAAGTGTCATGGAGCATTGGGCTGAAAATGTTCATGGAGTATTGTGATGACAGGGGACATGGAGCATAGTGATGACAAGAGTCCCGGATCATTGTGTTGTAATGTGTCATGGAGTGTTGTGATGACAGTGGTCATGGAGCATTGTGATGATATCGGTCATGGAGCATTGTGATGAGAGGGTCATGGAGCATTGGGTTGAAAATGTTCATGGATTATTGTGATGACAGGGGTCATGGAGCATTGTGATGACAAGGGAATGGAGCATGGTGATGACAAGGTCCTGGAGCATTGTGATGAGAAGACCATGGAGATTTGTGATGACAAGTCTCATAGAGCATTCTGATGAAAAGGGGCATGGAGCATTGTGATTACAGGGGTCTTGGAGCATTGTGATGACAATGGTAGGAAGCATTGTGATTACAGGGGTCTTGGAGCATTGTGATGAAAAGAGCATGGGTCATTGTGAAAAAAGGCATGGAGCCTTGTCATGACAGTGTTCAAGGAGCATACTGACGAAAAGTGTCAGGGAGCATTGTGATGACAAGTGTATTGAGCATTGAGATGACAAAGGTCATGGAACATTGTGATGAGGAGACCATGGATAACTGTGATGATGAGCGTCATGGGGTGTTGTGATGATAAGTGTTATGGAACAGTGTGATCACAACGGTTTGGAGCATTGTGATGACAGTGGTCATGCAGGATTTTGATTTCATTGTGATGACAATAGCCTGAAGCATTATGATGATGGGCATGGTGCATTAAAATGACAGGGTTCATGGAGCATTGAGATGAAAACGGGCATGGAGCATTGTGATTACAAGGGTGTTGGAGCATTGTGATGACAAGGGCATGGAGCATTGTGATGAGAAGGCCATGGAGCATTCTGATGACATGCGTCATGGAGCTTTGTGATGACAAGGGCATGGAGCATTGTGATTACAGGGGTCTTGGAGCATTGTGATGACAAGTGTCATGTTGCCTTGTGATGACAAGGCCGTGGAACATTGTGATGGCAGGGGTCATAGAGCATTGTTATGACAGGGGTAATGGAGCATTGTGATGAGAAGGGCATGGAGCATTGGTCTGAAATATTTCATGGATTATTGTGATGAGAGTGGGCATGGAGCACTGTGATGACAATGCATGGAACACTGTGATACATGGGTCATGGAGAATTGTAATGACAAGGGCATGGAACTTTGTGATAAGAGGGCATTGAGCATTGTGATGACAGGTGTCATGGAGCTTTGTGATGACAAGGGCATGGAGCAATGTGATGAGCGGCTTCATGGAGCATTGGGATGACAATGACATGGAGCATTGTGATGCCAAGTGTCATGGAGCTTTGTGATGATTAAGGTCATGGAGCATTTTGCTGACAAGGGCGTGGAGCATTGTGATGAGAAGGGCAGGGAGCATTTTGATGACAGGGTCATGCAGCAATTTGATGAAATGTGTACTGGAACATTTTGATGACAGGGGTTATAGAACATTGTGATGTCAGGGTTCATGGAGCTTTGGGATGAAAAGGGTCATGGAGCATTTTGATGACAGGGGTGAGGGAGTATTGTGATGACTACTGATGGAACATTGTGATATCTCTGGTGAGAGAGCATTTTGATGAGAAGTGCATGGAGCATTGTGATTACAAGGTTTATGGAGCATTGCGATGACAAGGTTGTGGACTGTTGTGATGAAAAGCGCATGGCACATTGTGATGACAAGGGTCAAGGAGCATTGTGATGACAAGCGTCACGGAGCATTGTGATGAAAAGTTCATGGAGCATTGTGGTTACAAAGGTCACAGAGCCTTATGATGACGCAGGCATGGAACACTGTGATGACAAACGTTATGAAGCATTGTGATGACGGGAGTCAAGGAGCATTGTGATGTCAGAGGTCACAGAGCATTGTGATGACAAGGGCATGGAGCATTGTGATGACAGGGGCATGCAGCATTGGTCTGACAAGTTTCATAGATTATTGTGATGACAGTGGGCATGGTGCATTGTGATGAGAAGGTCATGGTGTATTGTGAAGACAGGTGTCAGGGAGCATTGTGATGACATATGTCATGGTCCATAGTGATGACAATGGCATGGAGCATTGTGATGCCAAATGTAATGGAGGATTGTGATGACAAATATAATGGAGCATTGTGATGACTAGGGCTTGGAGCATTATGATGACAAGGGCCATTAGAATTTTCATGACAAAGTCGTGAAGCATTGTGATGACAAGGTCCTGGAGCATTGAGATGAGAAAACCATGGAGCCTTGTGATGACAAGTCTCATGGAGCATACTGAAGAAAAGGGGCATGGAGCATTGTGATTACAGGGGTCTTGGAACATTGTGATGAAAAGGGCATGGAGCATTGTGATGAAAAAGGCATGGAGCCTTGTCATGACAGAGTTCAAGGAGCATACAGACAACATGTGTCAGGGAGCATTGTGATGACAAGTGTATTGAGCATTGTGATGACAAAGATCATGGAGCATTGTGATGAGAAGACCATGGATAATTGTGATGACGAGCATCATGGGGCATTGTGATGACAAGTGTTATGGAATATTGTGATCACAAGGGTTTAGAGCATTGATATGACAGAGGTCATGGAGCATTTTGATTTCACTGTGATGACAATAGCATGAAGCATTATGATGATGGGCATGGTGCATTGTGATGACAGGGTTCATGGAGCATTGAGATGAAAAGGGGCATGCAGCATTGTGATTACAGGGCTCTTGGTGCATTGTGATGAGAAGGGTCATGGAGCCTTGTGATGACAAGGCCATGGAACATCGTGATGGCATTGGTCATGGACCATTGTTATGACAGGGGTAATGGAGCATTGTGATGGCAAGGGCATGGAGCATTGTGATGAGAAGGCCATGGAGCATTCTGATGACATGCGTTATGGAGCATTGTGATGACAATGACATGGAGCCTTGTGATGCCAACGGTCATGGATATTTGTGATGACAAAGGTCATGGAGCATTTTTATGACAAGGGCATTGTGCATTGTGATGAGAAGGGCAGGGACCATTGTGATGAGAGGGTCATGGAACAATTTGTTGAAAAGGGTCAATGAACATTTTGATCATAGGGGTTATGGAGCATTGTGATGTCAGGGGTCATGGAGCATTTTGATGAAAAGGGTCATGGAGAATTTTGATGACAGGGGTTATGGAACATTGTGATGTCAGGGGTCATCAAACATTGTGATGATAAGTGCATGTATCATTGTCATGAGAGGAGTCATGGAACATTGTGATGACAGGGGTGAGGGAGTATTGTTATGAATAGTGATGTAACATTGTGATATCAGTGGTGAGAGAGCATTTTGATGAGAAGTGCATGGAACATTGTGATGACAAAGTTTATGGAGCATTGTGATGACAAGATTGTGGAGCACTGTGATGACAAGCGCATGGTGCATTGTGATGACATGTGTCATGGAGCATTGTGCTGACAGTGCATGGAGCATTGTGATGATAAGGGTCATGGAGCATTGTGATGAAAAGTTCATGGAGCATTGTGATTAAAATGGTCACAGAGACTGTTGATGACGAGGGCATGGACCATTGTGATGACAAAGGTCATGAAGCATTGTGATGACTGGAGTCACAGAGCATTGTGATGACAGGGGTCATGGAGCATTGTGATAACAAGGGCATGGAGCACTGTGATGACAAGGGCATGGAGCATTGGTCTAATAACTTTCATGGATTATTGCGATGACAGTTGGAATGGCGCATTGTGATGACAAGGGCATGGAGCATTGTGATGACCAGGTCATGCGGTATTGTGAAGACAGGTGTCAGGGAGCATTGTGATGACATATGTAATGGCCCATTGTGAGGACAATGGCATGGAGCATTGTGATGCCATGTATCATGGAGGATTCTGATGACAAAGGTAATGGAGCATTGTTATGACAATGGCTTGGAGCATTGTGATGACAAGGGTCAGGGAGCATTGTGCTGACAAGTGCATGGAGAATTGTGATGACAAGGGTCATTATGCATTCTGATGACAAGCTTGTGGAGTATTTTGATGACAATGGCATGGAGCATTGTGATGAAAACGGCATGGGAATTGTGATGAAAAAGGCATGGAGCCTTTTCGTGACAGGGTTCAAGGAGCATTCTGACGACAAGTGTCAGGGAGCATTGTGATGACAAGTGTATTGAGAATTGTGATGACAATCGTCACGGAGCATTGTGAATACTGGGGTCATGGAGCATTGGGAAAACAAGGGCATGGATCATTGTGATGACAAGGGTCATGGAGCATTGGGTTGAAAATGTTCATGGAGTATTGTGATGACTGGGGTCATGGAGCATTGTGATGACAAGAGTCCCGGATCATTGTGTTGTCAGGTGTCATGGAGTGTTGTGATGACAGTGGTCATGGAGCATTGTGATGATATTGGTCATGGAGCATTGTGATGAGAAGGTCATGGAGCATTGGGCTGAAAATGTTCATGGAGTATTGTGATGACAGGGGTCATGGAGCATTGTGTTGACAAGGTCCTGGAGCATTGTGATGAGAAGACCATGGAGACTTGTGATGATAAGTCTCATGGAGCATTCTGATGAAAAGGGGCATGGAGCATTGTGATTACAGGGGTCTTGGAGCATTGTGATGACAAGAGCATGGAGCTTTGTGATGAGAAGGCCATGGAGCATTCTGATGACATGCGTCATGGAGATTTGTGATGACAAGGGCATGGAGCATTGTGATTACAGGGGTCTTGGAGCATTGTGATGAAAAGGGCATGGTTCATTTTGATGAAAAAGGCATGGAGCCTTGTCATGACAGGGTTCAAGGTGCATACTGATGATAAGTGTCAGGGACCATTGTGATGATAAGTGTATTGAGCATTGTGATGACAAAAGTCATGGAGCATTGTGATGAGAAGACCATGGATAATTGTTATGATGAGCGTCATGGGGTGTTGTGATGATAAGTGTTATGGAACATTGTGATTCACAAAGGATTGGAGCATTGTGATGACAGAGGTCATGGAGCATTTTGATTTCATTGTGATGACAATAGCCTGAAACATTATGATGATGGGCATGGTGCATTGTGATGACAGGGTTCATGGAGCATTGTGATTACAGGGGTCTTGGAGCATTATGATGACAAGGGCATGGAGCACTGTGATGAGAAGGCCACGGAACATTCTGATGAGATGCGTCATGGTGCTTTGTGATTACAAGGTCATGGAGCATTGTGATTACAGGGGTCTTGGAGCATTGTGATGACAAGTGTCATGGAGCCTTGTGATGACAAGGCCGTGGATCATTGTGATGGCAGGGGTCATGAAGCATTGTTATGACAGAGGTAATGGAGCGTTGTGATGAGAAGGGCATGGGACATTGGTCTGAAATGTTTCATGGATTATTGTGATGAGAGTGAGCATGGAGCATTATGATGACAATGACATGGAGCATTGTGATGCCAAGGGTCATGGAGCTTTGTGATGACAAAAGTCATGGAGCATTTTGATGACAAGGGCGTGGTGCATTGTGATGAGAAGGGCAGGGAGCATTTTGATGACAGGGTCATGCAGCAATTTGATGAAAAGTGTAATGGAACATTTTGATGACAGGGGTTATAGAACATTGTGTTGTCAGGGGTCATGGAGCTTTGGGATGAAAAGGGTCATGGAGCATTTTGATGACAGGGGTTATGGAACATTGTGATGTCAGGGGTCATGGAGCTTTGGGATGAAAAGTGTCATGGAGCATTGTGATGATATGGGTCATGCAGCACTGTGCTGACAAGCGCATGGAGCATTGTGATGACAAGGGTCATGGAGCATTGAGTTGACAAAGGCACGGACCATTGTGATGACAAGTGTCACGGAGCATTGTGATGAAAAGTTCATGGAGCACTGTGGTGACAAAGTTCACAGAGCCTTGTGATGATGAGGGAATGGACCATTGTGATGACACAGGTCATGAAGCCTTGTGATGACTGGAGTCACGGAGCATTTTGATGACTGGGGTCATGGAGCATTGTGATGCCAGGAGCATGGAGCATTGTGATGACAGGGGCATGGAGCATTGGTCTGACAAGTTTCATGCATAATTGTGTTGACAGTGGGCATGGCACATTGTGATGACAAGGGCATGGAGCATTGTGATAACAAGGTCATGGAGTATTGTGAAGATAGGTGTCAGGGAGCATTGTGATGACATATTTCATGGTCCATTGTGATGACAATGGCATGGAGCATTGTGATGCCAAGTGTTATGGAGGACTGTGATGAAAAAGGTAATGGAGCATTGTGATGACAAGGGCTTGGAGCATTGTGATGACAAGGGCATGAAGCATTGTGATGACAACGGCCATTGAGAATTTTGATGAAAATGTCATGAAGCATTGTGATGACAAAGGCATGGAGCTTGCTATGACAGGGGTCATGGGGCATTGCGATGACAAGTGCATGGAGAATTGTGATGACAAGAGCATGTAACATTGTGATGAGAACTGTCATGGAGCATTCTGATGACAAGGACGTGGAGAATTGTGATGACAAGGGACATGGAGCATGGTGATGACCAGGGCATGGAGCATTGTGATGGCAAGACCGTGGAGCACTGTGATGAGAAGACCATGGATAATTGTGATGACAAGCATCATAGAGCACTGTAATGACAAGGGACATGGAGCATTGTAATGACAGGTGTCATGGAGCATTGTGATGACAGGGGTCACGGATCATTGTGATGACAAGGGTCATGGAGCTTTCTGATGACAAGCTTCTGGAGTATTGTGATGACAGGCATCATGGAGCGTTGTGATGACAAGTGTTATGGAACATTGTGATCACAAGGGTTTGGAGCATTGTGATGACAGAGGTCATGGATCATTTTGATTTCAAGGAGCATGGAGCATTGTGATGACAAGGGCATGAAGCAATGTGATCCCAAGGTTCATGGAGGATTGTGATGACAATGGTAATGGAGTATTTTGATGACAAGCGCATAGAGCATTGGGATGACAAGGTTATGTAGCATTTTGCTGACAGAGGCATGGAGCCTTGTGATGATAAGGGTCATGGAGAACTGTGATGACAAGCATCACAGAGCATTGTGAATACAGGGGTCATGGAGCATTGGGATGACAAGCACATGGATCATTGTGATGACAAGAGTCCCGGATCATTGTGTTGTCAGGGGTCATGGAGCATTGTGATGACAGTGGTCATGGAGCATTGTGATGATATGGGTCAAGAAGCATTGTGATGACAAGGTCCTGGAGCATTGTGATGAGAAGACCATGGAGCCTTGTGATGACAAGTCTCATGGAGCATTCTGATGAAAAGGGGCATGGAGCATTGTGATTACAGGGGCCTTGGAGCATTGTGATGACAAGGGCATGGAGCGTTGTGATGAGAAGGCCAAGGAGCTTTCTGATGACATGCGTCAGGGAGCTTTGTGATGACATGGGCATGGAGCATTGTGATTATAGGGGGTCTTGGAGCATTGTGATGACAAAGGTAAAGGAGCATTTTGATGACAAGGGCTTGGAGCATTGTGATGACAAGGGTCATAGAGCACTGTGATGACAAGGGCATGGAGCATTGTGATGACAAGGGCCATTGAGAATTTTGATGACAATTCATGAAGCATTGTGATGACAAGCACATGGAGCTTGCTATGACAGGGGTCATGGAGCATTGTGATGACAGGTGCATAGAGAATTGTGATGACAAAGCATGTAACACTGTGATGAGAAGTGTCATGGAGCATAGTGATGCCAAGAACATGGAGAATTGTGATGACAGGGGACATGGAGCATTGTGATGACCAGGGCATGGAGCATTGTGATGGCAAGACAGTGGAGCATTGTGATGAAAAGACCATGGATAATTGTGATTACAAGCGTCAGGGAGCACTGTAATGACAAGGGGTGTGGAACATTGTGATGACAGTGGCCATGGAGCATTGTGATGACAAGGGTCAAGGAGCATTTTGATGACAAGCTTGTGGAGTATTGTGATGACAATGGCATGGAGCATGGTGATGAAAAGGGCATGGAGCATTGTGATGAAAAAGGCATGGAGCCTTTTCATGACAGGGTTCAAGGAGCATTCTGATGACAAGTGTCAGGGAGCATTGTGATGACAAGTGTATTGAGAATTGTGATGACAAAGATCATGGAGCATTGTGACAACAAGGGCATGGAGTATTGTGATGACAGGCATCATGGAGCGTTGTGATGACAAGTGTTATGGAACATTGTGATCACAAGGGTTTGGAGCATTGTGATGACAGAGGTCATGGATCATTTTGATTTCAAGGAGCATGGAGCATTGTGATGACAAGGGCATGAAGCAATGTGATCCCAAGGTTCATGGAGGATTGTGATGACAATGGTAATGGAGTATTGTGATGACAAGCGCATGGAGCATTGTGATGACAAGGTCATGTAGCATTTTGCTGACACAGGCATGGAGCATTGTGATGATAAGGGTCATGGAGCACTGTGATGACAAGCATCACGGAGCATTGTGATTACAGGGGTCATGGAGCATTGGGATGACAAGGGCCTGGATCATTGTGATGACAAGGGTCACAGAGCATTGGGCTGAAAATGTTCATGGAGCATTGTGATGACAAGGGAATAGAGCATTGTGATGACAAGAGTCCCGGATCACTGTGTTGTCAGGGATCATGGAGCGTTGTGATGACAGTGGTCATGGAGCATTGTGATGATATGTGTCATGAAGCATTGTGATGAGAAGGTCATGGAGCATTGGGCT
The DNA here is from genome assembly GCF_964341445.2 of Mesoplodon mirus. Taxonomy (NCBI): domain Eukaryota; kingdom Metazoa; phylum Chordata; class Mammalia; order Artiodactyla; family Ziphiidae; genus Mesoplodon; species Mesoplodon mirus. Next base: position 476,597 of record NW_028295510.1, on the reverse strand, counting down.
GAAAATGTTCATGGGGTATTGTGATGACAGGGTTCATGGAGCATTGTGATGACAAGGGCGTGGTGCATTGTGAGGAGAAGGGCAGGGAGCATTGTGATGATAGGGTCATGTAGCAATTTGATGAAAATGGTCATGGAACACTTTGATGACAGGGGTTATGGAACATTGTGATGTCAGGGGTCATGGAGCATTTTGATGACAGGGGTCATGGAACATTTGATGTCAGGGGTCATGGAGCATTTTGATGAAAAGGGTCATGGAGCATTTTGATGACAGGGGTTATGGAACATTGTGATGTCAGGGGTCATCGAACATTGTGATGATAATGTATGTAGCATTGCGATGACAGGAGTCATGGAACATTGTGATGACAGGGGTGAGGGAGTATTGTGATGAATAGTGATGTAACATTGTGATATCAGTGGTGAGAGAGCATTTTGATGAGAAGTGCATGGAGCATTGTGATGACAAGGTTTATGGAGCATTGTGATGACAAGATTGTGGAGCACTGTGATGACAAGCACATGGCACATTGTGATGACATGGGTCATGGAGCATTGTGATGACAAGCGCATGGAGCATTGTGATGACAAGGATCATGGAGCATTGTGCTGAGAAAGGCATAGAGCATTGTGATGACAAGGGTCAAAGAGCATTGTGATGAAAAGTTCATGGAGCATTATGGTTAAAAAGGTCACAGAGACTGTTGATGACGAGGGCATGGACCATTGTGATGACAAAGGTCATGAAGCATTGTGATGACTGGAGTCATGGAGCATTGTGATGACAGGGGTCATGGAGCATTGTGATAACAAGGGCATGGAGCATTGTGATGACAATGGCATGGAGCATTGGTCTAATAAGTTTCATGGATTATTGCGACGACAGTTGGAATGGCACATTGTGATGACAAGGGCATGGAGCATTGTAATGACAAGGGCATGGAGCATTGGTCTAATAAGTTTCATGGATTATTGCGATGACAGTTGGAATGGCGCATTGTGATGACAAGGGCATGGAGCATTGTGATGACTAGGTAATGCATTATTGTGAAGACAGGTGTCAGGGAGCACTGTGATGACATATGTAATGGCGCATCGTGATGACATTGGCATGGAGCATTGTGATGCCAAGTGTCATGGAGGATTCTGATGACAAATATAATGGAGCATTTTGATGACAATGGTTTGGAGCATTGTGATGACAAGGGTCAGGGATCATCGTGCTGACAAGTGCATGGAGAATTGTGATGACAAGGTTCATGGAGCATTCTGATGACAAGCTTGTGGAGTATTGTGATGACAGTGGCATGGAGCATTGTGATGAAAACGGCATGGGGCATTGTGATGAAAATGGCATGGAGCCTTTTCGTGACAGGGTTCAAGGAGCATTCTGACGACAAGTGTCAGGGAGCATTGTGATGACAAGTGTATTGAGAATTGTGATGACAAAGGTCATGGAGCATTGTGATGACAGGGGTTATGGAACATTGTGATGACAAACGTTATGAAGCATTGTGATGACTGGAGTCACGGAGCATTGTTATGACAGGGGTCATGGAGCATTGTGATGAAAAGGGCATGGAGCATTGTGATGACAGGGGCATGGAGCATTGGTCTGACAAGTTTCATAGATTATTGTGATGACATTGGCATGGTGCATTTTGATGAGAAGGTCATGGAGTATTGTGAAGACAGGTGTCAGGGAGCATTGTGATGACATATGTCATGGTCCATTGCGATGACAATGGCATGGAGCATTGTGATGCCAAATGTTATGGAGGATTGTGATGACAAATATAATGGAGCATTGTGATGACTAGGGCTTGGAGCATTATGATGACAAGGGCCATTGAGAATTTTCATGAAAAGTTCGTGAAGCATTGTGATGACAAGGTCTTGGAGCACTGTGATGAGAAAACCATGGAGCCTTGTGATGACAAGTCTCATGGAGCATACTGATGAAAAGGGGCATGGAGCATTGTGATTACAGGGGTCTTGGAGCATTGTGATGACAAGGGCATCGAGCACTGTGATGAGAAGGCGAAGGAGCATTCTGATGACATGCATCATTGAGCTTTGTGATGACAAGGGCATGGAGCATTGTGATTACAGGGGTCTTGGAGCATTGTGATGAAAAGGGCATGGATCTTTGTGATGAAAAAGGCATGCAGCCTTGTCATGACAGGGATCAAGGAGCATACAGACAACAAGTGACAGGGAGCATTTTGATGACAAGTGTATTGAGCATTGTGATGACAAAGATCATGGAGCATTGTGATGAGAAGACCATGGATAATTGTGATGACGAGCATCATGGGGCATTGTGATGACAAGTGTTATGGAATATTGTGATCACAAGGGTTTGGAGCATTGTTATGACAGAGGTCATGGAGCATTTTGATTTCATTGTGATGACAATAGCATGAAGCATTATGATGATGGGCATGGTGCATTGTGATGACAGGGTTCATGGATCATTGAGATGAAAAGGGGCATGGAGCATTGTGATTACAGGGGTCTTGGAGCATTGTGATGAGAAGGGTCATGGAGCCTTGTGATGACAAGGCCATGGAACATCGTGATGGCAGGGGTCATGGAGCATTGTTATGACAGGGGTAATGGAGCATTGTGATGGCAAGTGCATGGAGCATTGTGATGAGAAGGCCATGGAGCATTCTGATGACATGCGTCATGGAGCTTTGTGATGACAAGGTCATGGAGCATTTTGATGACAAGTGCGTGGTGCATTGTGATGAGAAGGGCAGGGAGCATTGTGATGACAGGGTCATGGAACAATTTGATGAAAAGCATCATTGAACATTGTGATGTCAGGGGTCATCGAAAATTGTGATGATAAGTGCCTGTAGCATTGTGATGACAGGAGTCATGGAACATTGTGATGACGGGGTGAGGGAGTATTGTGATGAATAGTGATGTACCATTGTGATATCAGTGGTGAGAGAGCATTTTGATGAGAAGTGCATGGAGCATTGTGATGACAAGATTTATGGAGCATTGTGATGACAAGATTGTGGAGCACTGTGATGACAAGATTGTGGAGCACTGTGATGACAAGCGCATGGTGCATTGTGATGACGTGTCATGGAGCATTGTGCTGACAAGTGCATGGAGCATTGTGATGACAAGGGTCATGGAGCATTGTGATGAAAAGTTCATGGAGCATTGTGGTTAAAAAGGTCACAGAGACTGTTGATGATGAGGGCATGGACCATTGTGATGACAAAGGTCATGAAGCATTGTGATGACCGGGGTCATGGAGCATTGTGATAACAAGGGCATGGAGCATTGTGATGACAAGGGCATGGAGCATTGGTCTAATAAGTTTCATGGATTATTGCGATGACAGTTGGAATGGCGCAATGTGATGACAAGGGCATGGAGCATTGTGATGACCAGGTCATGCATTATTGTGAAGACAGGTGTCAGGGAGCATTGTGATGACATATGTAATGGCCCATTGTGAGGACAATGGCATGGAACATTGTGATGCCAAGTGTCATGGAGGATTGTGATGACAAAGGTAATGGAGCATTGTGATGACAATGGTTTGGAGCATTGTGATGACAAGGGTCAAGGAGCATTGTGCTGACAAGTGCATGGAGAATTGTGATGACAAGGGTCATGGAGCATTCTGATGACAAGCTTGTGGCGTATTTTGATGACAATGGCATGGAGCATTGTGATGAAAACGGCATGGGGCATTGTGATGAAAAAGGCATGGAGCCTTTTCGTGACAGGGTTCAAGGAGCATTCTGACGACAGTGTCAGGGAGCATTGTGATGACAAGTGTATTGAGAATTGTGATGACAAAGGTCATGGAGCATTGTGATGAAAAGGGCATGGAGTATTGTGATGACAGGCATCATGGAGCGTTGTGATGACAAGTGTTATGGAACATTGTGATCACAATGGTTTGGAGCATTGTGAGGACAGAGGTCATGGATCATTTTGATTTCAAGTAGCATGGAGCATTTTGATGACAAGGGCATGAAGCAATGTAATGACAAGGGCATGGAGCATTGGTCTAATAAGTTTCATGGATTATTGCGATGACAGTTGGAATGGCGCATTGTGATGACAAGGGCATGGAGCATTGTGATGACTAGGTAATGCATTATTGTGAAGACAGGTGTCAGGGAGCACTGTGATGACATATGTAATGGCGCATCGTGATGACATTGGCATGGAGCATTGTGATGCCAAGTGTCATGGAGGATTCTGATGACAAATATAATGGAGCATTTTGATGACAATGGTTTGGAGCATTGTGATGACAAGGGTCAGGGATCATCGTGCTGACAAGTGCATGGAGAATTGTGATGACAAGGTTCATGGAGCATTCTGATGACAAGCTTGTGGAGTATTGTGATGACAGTGGCATGGAGCATTGTGATGAAAACGGCATGGGGCATTGTGATGAAAATGGCATGGAGCCTTTTCGTGACAGGGTTCAAGGAGCATTCTGACGACAAGTGTCAGGGAGCATTGTGATGACAAGTGTATTGAGAATTGTGATGACAAAGGTCATGGAGCATTGTGATGACAGGGGTTATGGAACATTGTGATGACAAACGTTATGAAGCATTGTGATGACTGGAGTCACGGAGCATTGTTATGACAGGGGTCATGGAGCATTGTGATGAAAAGGGCATGGAGCATTGTGATGACAGGGGCATGGAGCATTGGTCTGACAAGTTTCATAGATTATTGTGATGACATTGGCATGGTGCATTTTGATGAGAAGGTCATGGAGTATTGTGAAGACAGGTGTCAGGGAGCATTGTGATGACATATGTCATGGTCCATTGCGATGACAATGGCATGGAGCATTGTGATGCCAAATGTTATGGAGGATTGTGATGACAAATATAATGGAGCATTGTGATGACTAGGGCTTGGAGCATTATGATGACAAGGGCCATTGAGAATTTTCATGAAAAGTTCGTGAAGCATTGTGATGACAAGGTCTTGGAGCACTGTGATGAGAAAACCATGGAGCCTTGTGATGACAAGTCTCATGGAGCATACTGATGAAAAGGGGCATGGAGCATTGTGATTACAGGGGTCTTGGAGCATTGTGATGACAAGGGCATCGAGCACTGTGATGAGAAGGCGAAGGAGCATTCTGATGACATGCATCATTGAGCTTTGTGATGACAAGGGCATGGAGCATTGTGATTACAGGGGTCTTGGAGCATTGTGATGAAAAGGGCATGGATCTTTGTGATGAAAAAGGCATGCAGCCTTGTCATGACAGGGATCAAGGAGCATACAGACAACAAGTGACAGGGAGCATTTTGATGACAAGTGTATTGAGCATTGTGATGACAAAGATCATGGAGCATTGTGATGAGAAGACCATGGATAATTGTGATGACGAGCATCATGGGGCATTGTGATGACAAGTGTTATGGAATATTGTGATCACAAGGGTTTGGAGCATTGTTATGACAGAGGTCATGGAGCATTTTGATTTCATTGTGATGACAATAGCATGAAGCATTATGATGATGGGCATGGTGCATTGTGATGACAGGGTTCATGGATCATTGAGATGAAAAGGGGCATGGAGCATTGTGATTACAGGGGTCTTGGAGCATTGTGATGAGAAGGGTCATGGAGCCTTGTGATGACAAGGCCATGGAACATCGTGATGGCAGGGGTCATGGAGCATTGTTATGACAGGGGTAATGGAGCATTGTGATGGCAAGTGCATGGAGCATTGTGATGAGAAGGCCATGGAGCATTCTGATGACATGCGTCATGGAGCTTTGTGATGACAAGGTCATGGAGCATTTTGATGACAAGTGCGTGGTGCATTGTGATGAGAAGGGCAGGGAGCATTGTGATGACAGGGTCATGGAACAATTTGATGAAAAGCATCATTGAACATTGTGATGTCAGGGGTCATCGAAAATTGTGATGATAAGTGCCTGTAGCATTGTGATGACAGGAGTCATGGAACATTGTGATGACGGGGTGAGGGAGTATTGTGATGAATAGTGATGTACCATTGTGATATCAGTGGTGAGAGAGCATTTTGATGAGAAGTGCATGGAGCATTGTGATGACAAGATTTATGGAGCATTGTGATGACAAGATTGTGGAGCACTGTGATGACAAGATTGTGGAGCACTGTGATGACAAGCGCATGGTGCATTGTGATGACGTGTCATGGAGCATTGTGCTGACAAGTGCATGGAGCATTGTGATGACAAGGGTCATGGAGCATTGTGATGAAAAGTTCATGGAGCATTGTGGTTAAAAAGGTCACAGAGACTGTTGATGACGAGGGCATGGACCATTGTGATGACAAAGGTCATGAAGCATTGTGATGACCGGGGTCATGGAGCATTGTGATAACAAGGGCATGGAGCATTGTGATGACAAGGGCATGGAGCATTGGTCTAATAAGTTTCATGGATTATTGCGATGACAGTTGGAATGGCGCAATGTGATGACAAGGGCATGGAGCATTGTGATGACCAGGTCATGCATTATTGTGAAGACAGGTGTCAGGGAGCATTGTGATGACATATGTAATGGCCCATTGTGAGGACAATGGCATGGAACATTGTGATGCCAAGTGTCATGGAGGATTGTGATGACAAAGGTAATGGAGCATTGTGATGACAATGGTTTGGAGCATTGTGATGACAAGGGTCAAGGAGCATTGTGCTGACAAGTGCATGGAGAATTGTGATGACAAGGGTCATGGAGCATTCTGATGACAAGCTTGTGGCGTATTTTGATGACAATGGCATGGAGCATTGTGATGAAAACGGCATGGGGCATTGTGATGAAAAAGGCATGGAGCCTTTTCGTGACAGGGTTCAAGGAGCATTCTGACGACAGTGTCAGGGAGCATTGTGATGACAAGTGTATTGAGAATTGTGATGACAAAGGTCATGGAGCATTGTGATGAAAAGGGCATGGAGTATTGTGATGACAGGCATCATGGAGCGTTGTGATGACAAGTGTTATGGAACATTGTGATCACAATGGTTTGGAGCATTGTGAGGACAGAGGTCATGGATCATTTTGATTTCAAGTAGCATGGAGCATTTTGATGACAAGGGCATGAAGCAATGTAATGACAAGGGCATGGAGCATTGGTCTAATAAGTTTCATGGATTATTGCGATGACAGTTGGAATGGCGCATTGTGATGACAAGGGCATGGAGCATTGTGATGACTAGGTAATGCATTATTGTGAAGACAGGTGTCAGGGAGCACTGTGATGACATATGTAATGGCGCATCGTGATGACATTGGCATGGAGCATTGTGATGCCAAGTGTCATGGAGGATTCTGATGACAAATATAATGGAGCATTTTGATGACAATGGTTTGGAGCATTGTGATGACAAGGGTCAGGGATCATCGTGCTGACAAGTGCATGGAGAATTGTGATGACAAGGTTCATGGAGCATTCTGATGACAAGCTTGTGGAGTATTGTGATGACAGTGGCATGGAGCATTGTGATGAAAACGGCATGGGGCATTGTGATGAAAATGGCATGGAGCCTTTTCGTGACAGGGTTCAAGGAGCATTCTGACGACAAGTGTCAGGGAGCATTGTGATGACAAGTGTATTGAGAATTGTGATGACAAAGGTCATGGAGCATTGTGATGACAGGGGTTATGGAACATTGTGATGACAAACGTTATGAAGCATTGTGATGACTGGAGTCACGGAGCATTGTTATGACAGGGGTCATGGAGCATTGTGATGAAAAGGGCATGGAGCATTGTGATGACAGGGGCATGGAGCATTGGTCTGACAAGTTTCATAGATTATTGTGATGACATTGGCATGGTGCATTTTGATGAGAAGGTCATGGAGTATTGTGAAGACAGGTGTCAGGGAGCATTGTGATGACATATGTCATGGTCCATTGCGATGACAATGGCATGGAGCATTGTGATGCCAAATGTTATGGAGGATTGTGATGACAAATATAATGGAGCATTGTGATGACTAGGGCTTGGAGCATTATGATGACAAGGGCCATTGAGAATTTTCATGAAAAGTTCGTGAAGCATTGTGATAACAAGGTCTTGGAGCACTGTGATGAGAAAACCATGGAGCCTTGTGATGACAAGTCTCATGGAGCATACTGATGAAAAGGGGCATGGAGCATTGTGATTACAGGGGTCTTGGAGCATTGTGATGACAAGGGCATCGAGCACTGTGATGAGAAGGCGAAGGAGCATTCTGATGACATGCATCATTGAGCTTTGTGATGACAAGGGCATGGAGCATTGTGATTACAGGGGTCTTGGAGCATTGTGATGAAAAGGGCATGGATCTTTGTGATGAAAAAGGCATGCAGCCTTGTCATGACAGGGATCAAGGAGCATACAGACAACAAGTGACAGGGAGCATTTTGATGACAAGTGTATTGAGCATTGTGATGACAAAGATCATGGAGCATTGTGATGAGAAGACCATGGATAATTGTGATGACGAGCATCATGGGGCATTGTGATGACAAGTGTTATGGAATATTGTGATCACAAGGGTTTGGAGCATTGTTATGACAGAGGTCATGGAGCATTTTGATTTCATTGTGATGACAATAGCATGAAGCATTATGATGATGGGCATGGTGCATTGTGATGACAGGGTTCATGGATCATTGAGATGAAAAGGGGCATGGAGCATTGTGATTACAGGGGTCTTGGAGCATTGTGATGAGAAGGGTCATGGAGCCTTGTGATGACAAGGCCATGGAACATCGTGATGGCAGGGGTCATGGAGCATTGTTATGACAGGGGTAATGGAGCATTGTGATGGCAAGTGCATGGAGCATTGTGATGAGAAGGCCATGGAGCATTCTGATGACATGCGTCATGGAGCTTTGTGATGACAAGGTCATGGAGCATTTTGATGACAAGTGCGTGGTGCATTGTGATGAGAAGGGCAGGGAGCATTGTGATGACAGGGTCATGGAACAATTTGATGAAAAGCATCATTGAACATTGTGATGTCAGGGGTCATCGAAAATTGTGATGATAAGTGCCTGTAGCATTGTGATGACAGGAGTCATGGAACATTGTGATGACGGGGTGAGGGAGTATTGTGATGAATAGTGATGTACCATTGTGATATCAGTGGTGAGAGAGCATTTTGATGAGAAGTGCATGGAGCATTGTGATGACAAGATTTATGGAGCATTGTGATGACAAGATTGTGGAGCACTGTGATGACAAGATTGTGGAGCACTGTGATGACAAGCGCATGGTGCATTGTGATGACGTGTCATGGAGCATTGTGCTGACAAGTGCATGGAGCATTGTGATGACAAGGGTCATGGAGCATTGTGATGAAAAGTTCATGGAGCATTGTGGTTAAAAAGGTGACAGAGACTGTTGATGACGAGGGCATGGACCATTGTGATGACAAAGGTCATGAAGCATTGTGATGACCGGGGTCATGGAGCATTGTGATAACAAGGGCATGGAGCATTGTGATGACAAGGGCATGGAGCATTGGTCTAATAAGTTTCATGGATTATTGCGATGACAGTTGGAATGGCGCAATGTGATGACAAGGGCATGGAGCATTGTGATGACCAGGTCATGCATTATTGTGAAGACAGGTGTCAGGGAGCATTGTGATGACATATGTAATGGCCCATTGTGAGGACAATGGCATGGAACATTGTGATGCCAAGTGTCATGGAGGATTGTGATGACAAAGGTAATGGAGCATTGTGATGACAATGGTTTGGAGCATTGTGATGACAAGGGTCAAGGAGCATTGTGCTGACAAGTGCATGGAGAATTGTGATGACAAGGGTCATGGAGCATTCTGATGACAAGCTTGTGGCGTATTTTGATGACAATGGCATGGAGCATTGTGATGAAAACGGCATGGGGCATTGTGATGAAAAAGGCATGGAGCCTTTTCGTGACAGGGTTCAAGGAGCATTCTGACGACAGTGTCAGGGAGCATTGTGATGACAAGTGTATTGAGAATTGTGATGACAAAGGTCATGGAGCACTGTGATGAAAAGGGCATGGAGTATTGTGATGACAGGCATCATGGAGCGTTGTGATGACAAGTGTTATGGAACATTGTGATCACAATGGTTTGGAGCATTGTGAGGACAGAGGTCATGGATCATTTTGATTTCAAGTAGCATGGAGCATTGTGATGACAAGGGCATGAAGCCATGTGATCCCAAGGTTCATGGAGAATTGTGATGGCAATGGTAATGGAGTATTGTGATGACAATTGCATAGAGCATTGTAATGACAAGGTCATGTAGCATTTTGCTGACAAAGGCATGGAGCATTGTGATGACAGGTGTCATGGAGCACTGTGATGACAAGCGTCACAGAGCATTGTGAATACAAGGGTCATGGAGCATTGGGATGACAAGGGCATGCATCATTCTGATGACAAGTGTCATGGAGCATTGGGCTGAAAATGTTCATGGAGTATTGTGATGACAGGGGTCATGGAGCATTGTGATGACTAGGGAATGGAGCATTGTGATGACAAGAGTCCCGGATCATTGTGTTGTCAAGTGTCATGGAGTGTTGTGATGACAGTGGTCATGGAGCATTGTGATGATATTGGTCATGGCGCATTGTGATGAGAAGGTCATGGAGTATTGGGCTGAAAATGTTCATGGATTATTGTGATGACAGGGGTCATCGAGCATTGTGATGACAGGGAAATGGAGCATGGTGATGACAAGGTCCTGGAGCATTGTGATGAGAAGACCATGGAGACTTGTGATGACAAGTCTCATGGAGCATTCTGATGAAAAGGGGTATGGAGCATTGTGATTACAGGGGTCTTGGAGCATTGTGATGACAAGGGCATGGAGCATTGAGACGAGAAGGCCATGGAGCATTCTGATGACATGTGTCATGGAGCTTTGTGATGACAAGGGCAAGGAGCATTGTGATTACAGGGGTCTTGGAGCATTGTGATGAAAATGGCATGGATCATTGTGATGAAAAAGGCATGGAGCCTTGTCATGACTGGGTTCCAGGAGCATACTGACGACAAGTGTCATGGAGCATTGTGATGAGAAGACCATGGATAATTGTGATGATGAGCGTCAAGGGGTGTTGTGATGATAAGTGTTATGGAACATTGTGATCACAAGGGTTTGGAGCATTGTGATGACAGAGGTCATGGAGCATTTTGATTTCATTGTGATGACAATAGCCTGAAGCATTATGATGATGGGCATGGTGCATTGTGATGACAGGGTTCATGGGGCACTGAGATGGAAAGCGGCATGGAGCATTGTGATTACAAGGGTCTTGGAGCATTGTGATGACAAGGGCATGGAGCATTGTGATGAGAAGGCCATGGAACATTCTGATGACATGCGTCATGGAGCTTTGTGATGACAGGGGCATGGAGCATTGTGATTACAGGGGTCTTGGAGCATTGTGATGACAAGTGTCATGGAGCCTTGTGATGACAAGGCCGTGGAACATTGTGATGGCAGGGGTAATGGAGCATTGTTATGACAGGGGTAATGGAGCATTGTGATGAGAAGGGCATGGAGCATTGGTCTGAAATGTTTCATGGATTATTGTGATGAGAGTGGGCATGGAGCATTGTGATGACAAGTGCACGGAACACTGTGATACATGGGTCATGGAGGATTGTAATGACAAGGGCATGGAGCATTGTGATGAGAAGGGCATCGAGCATTGTTATGACAAGTGTCATGGAGCTTTGTGATGACAAGGGCATGGAGCAATGTGATGAGAGGGTTCATGGAGCATTGTGATGACAATGACATGGAGCATTGTGATGCCAAGGGTCATGGAGCTTTGTGATGACAGAGGTCCTGGAGCATTATGATGACAAGGCCGTGGTGCATTGTGATGAGAAAGGCAGGGAGCATTTTGATGACAGGGTCATGCAGCAATTTGATGAAAAGTGTAATGGAACATTTTGATGACAGGGGTTATAGAACATTGTGATGTCAGGGGTCATGGAGCTTTGGGATGAAAAGGGTCATGGAGCATTTTGATGACAGGGGCTATGGAACATTGTGATGTCAGGTGTCATGGAACATTGTGATGATAAGGGGATGTAGCATTGTGATGAAAGGGGTCATGGAACATGTGATGATAAGGGGATGTAGCATTGTGATGACAGGGTTCATGGAACATTGTGATGACAGGGGTGAGGGAGTATTGTGATGACTAGTGATGGAACATTGTGATATCACTGGTGAGAGAGCATTTTGATGAGAAGTGCATGGAGCATTGTGATTACAAGGTTTATGGAGCATTGCGATGACAAGGTTGTGGACCGTTGTGATGAAAAGCGCGTGGCACATTGTGATGACAAGGGCCATGGAGCATTGTTCTGACAAAGGCATTGAGCATTGTGATGACAAGTGTCACGGCGCTTTGTGATGAAAAGTTCATGGAGCATTGTAGTTACAAAGGTCACAGAGCCTTGTGATGATGCGGGCATGGACCACTGTGATGACAAATGTTATGAAGCATTGTGATGACTGGGGTCACGGAGCATTGTGATGTCGGGGGCATGGAGCATTGTGATGACAGGGGCATGGAGCATTGGTCTGACAAGTTTCATAGATTATTGTGATGACAGTGGGCATGGTGCATTTTGATGAGAAGTTCATGGAGTATTGTGAAGACAGGTGTCAGGGAGCATTGTGATGACATATGGCATGGTCCATTGCGATGACAATGGCATGGAGCATTGTGATGCCAAATGTTATGGAGGATTGTGATGACAAATATAATGGAGCATTGTGATGACTAGGGCTTGGAGCATTATGATGACAAGGGCCATTGAGAATTTTCATGACAAGGTCGTGAAGCATTGTGATGACAAGGTCCAGGAGCATTGTGATGAGAAAACCATGAAGCCTTGTGATGACAAGTCTCATGGAGCATACTGATGAAAAGGGGCATGGAGCATTGTGATTACAGGGGTCTTGGAACATTGTAATGACAAGGGCATGGAGCACTGTGATGAGAAGGCCATGGATAATTGTGATGACGAGCATCATGGGGCATTGTGATGACAAGTGTTATGGAATATTGTGATCACAAGGGTTTGGAGCATTGATATGACAGAGGTAATGGAGCATTTTGATTTCATTGTGATGACAATAGCATGAAGCATTATGATGATGGGCATGGTGCATTGTGATGACAGGGTTCATGGATCATTGAGATGAAAAGGGGCATGGAGCATTGTGATTACAGGGGTCTTGGAGCATTGTGATGAGAAGCGTCATGGAGCCTTGTGATGACAAGGCCATGGAACATCGTGATGGCAAGGGTCATGGAGCATTGTTATGACAGGGTTAATGGAGCATTGTGATGGCAAGGGCATGGAGCATTGTGATGAGAAGGCCATGGAGCATTCTGATGACATGCGTCATGGAGCTTTGTGATGACAAGGTCATGGAACAGTTTGATGAAATGGGTCATGGAACATTGTGATGTCAGGGGTCAACGAACATTGTGATGATAAGTGCCTGTAGCATTGTGATGACAGGAGTCATGGAACATGGTGATGACAGGGGTGAGGGAGTATTGTGATGAATAGTGATGAAACTGTGATATCAGTGGTGAGAGCATTTTGATGAGAAGTGCATGGAGCATTGTGATGACAAGGTTTATGGAGCATTGTGATGACAAGATTGTGGAGCACTGTGATGACAAGCGCATAGTGCATTGTGATGACATGTGTCATGGAGCATTGTGCTGACAAGCGCATGGAGCATTGTGATGAAAAGTTCATGGAGCATTGTGGTTAAAAAGGTCACAGAGACTGTTGATGACGAGGGCATGGACCATTGTGGTGACAAAGGTCATGAAGCATTGTGATGACTGGAGTCACGGAGCATTGTGATAACAAGGGCATGCAGCATTGTGATGACAAGGGCATGGAACATTGGTCTAATAAGTTTCATGGATCATTGTGATGACAGTTAGAATGGCGCATTGTGATGACAAGGGCATGGAGCATTGTGATGACAGGCATCATGGAGTGTTGTGATGACAAGTGTTATGGAACATTGTGATGACAAGGGTTTGGAGCATTGTGATGACAGAGGTCATGGATCATTTTGATTTCAAGGAGCATGGAGCATTGTGATGACAAGGGCATGAAGCAATGTGATCCCAAGGTTCCTGGAGGATTGTGATGACAATAGTAATGGAGTATTGTGATGACAAGCGCATAGAGCATTGTAATGACAAGGTCATGTAGCATTTTGCTGACAAAGGCATGGAGCATTGTGATGACTGGTGTCATGGAGCACTGTGATGACAAGCGTCACGGAGCATTGTGAATACAGGGGTCATGGAGCATTGGGATGACAAGGGCATGGATCATTGTGATGACAAGTGTCATGGAGCATTGGGCTGAAAATGTTCATGGAGTATTGTGATGACAGGGGTCATGGAGCATTGTGATGACAGAGGTCATGGAGCATTTTGATTTCATTGTGATGACAATAGCCTGAAGCATTATGATGATGGGAATGGTGCATTGTGATGACAGGGTTCATGGAGCATTGAGAGGAAAAGAGGCATGGATCAATGTGATTAGAGGGGTCTTGGAGCATTGTGATGAAAAGGGCATGGAGCACTGTGATGCGAGGGCCATGGAACATTCTGATGACATGCATCATAGGGCTTTGTGATGACAAGGGCATGGAGCATTGTGATTACAGGGGTCTTGGAGCATTGTGATGACAAGTGTCATGGAGCCTTGAGATGACAAGGCCGTGGAACATTGTGATGGCAGGGGTCATGGAGCATTGTTATGACAGGGGCAATGGAGCATTGTGATGAGAAGGGCATGGAGCATTGTGATTACAAGTTTTATGGAGCATGGCGATGACAAAGTTGTGGACCGTTGTGATGAAAATCGTGTGGCACCTTGTGATGACAAGGGTCATGGAGCATTTTTCTGACAAAGACATGGAGCATTGTGATGACAAGTGTCATGGAGCATTGTGATGAAAAGTTCATGGAGCATTGTGGTTACAAAGGTCACAGAGCCTTGTGATGACGCGGGCAGGACCACTGTGATGACAAACGTTATGAAGCATTGTGATGACTGGAGTCACAGAGCATTGTGATGACAGGGGTCATGGAGCATTCTGATGGCAAGCTTGTGGA
Organism: Mesoplodon mirus; assembly: GCF_964341445.2. NCBI lineage: Eukaryota > Metazoa > Chordata > Mammalia > Artiodactyla > Ziphiidae > Mesoplodon > Mesoplodon mirus. Next base: position 461,415 of record NW_028295510.1, on the reverse strand, counting down.
GTATTTTGATGAAAATGGCATGGAGCATTGTGATGAAAACGGCATGGGGCATTGTGATGAAAAAGACATGGAGCCTTTTCGTGACAGGGTTCAAGGAGCATTCTGACGACAAGTGTCAGGGAGCATTGTGATGACAAGTGTATTGAGAATTGTGATGACAAAGGTCATGGAGCATTGTGATGAAAAGGGCATGGAGTATTGTGATGACAGGCATCATAGAGCATTGTGATGAGAAGTGTTATGGAACACTGTGATCACAAGGGTTTGGAGCATTGTTATGACAGAGGTCATGGAGCATTTTGATTTCATTGTGATGACAATAGCATGAAGCTTTATGATGATGGGCATGGTGCATTGTGATGACAGGGTTCATGGATCATTGAGATGAAAAGGGGCATGGAGCATTGTGATTACAGGGCTCTTGGAGCATTGTGATGAGAAGGGTCATGGAGCCTTGTGATGACAAGGCCATGGAACATCGTGATGGCAGGGGTCATGGAGCATTGTTATGACAGGGGTAATGGAACATTGTGATGGCAAGGGCAGGGAGCATTGTGATGAGAAGGCCATGGAACATTCTGATGACATGCGTCATGGAGCTTTGTGATGACAAGGGCATGGAGCAATGTGATGACAGCATTCATGGAGCATTGTGATGACAATGACATGGAGCATTGTGAAGCCAAGGGTCATGGATCTATGTGATGACAAAGGTCATGGAGCATTTTGATGACAAGGACGTTGTGCATTGTGATGAGAAGGACAGGGAGCATTTTGATGACAGGGTCATGGAGCAATTTGATGAAAAGGGTCATGGAACATTTTGATGACAGGGGTTATGGAACATTGTGATGTCAGGGGTCATGGAGCATTTTGATTAAAAGGGTCATGGAGCATTCTGATGACAGGGGTTATGGAACATTGTGATATCAGGGGTCATCTAACATTGTGATGATAAGTGCATGTAGCACTGTGATGACAGGAATCATGGAACATTGTGATGACAGGGGTGAGGGAGTATTGTGATGAATAGTGATGTAACATTGTGATATCAGTGGTGAGAGAGCATTTTGATGAGAAGTGCATGGAGCATTGTGATGACAAGGTTTATGGAGCATTGTGATGACAAGATTGTGGAGCGCTGTGATGATAAGCGCATGGCACATTGTGATGACATGGGTCATGGAGCATTGTGCTGACAAGCACATGGAGCATTGTGATGACAAGGGTCATGGAGCATTGTGCTGAGAAAGGCATAGAGCATTGTGATGACAAGGGTCAAAGAGCATTGTGATGAAAATTCATGGAGCATTGTGGTTAAAAACGTCACAGAGACTGTTGATGACGAGGGCTTGGACCATTGTGATGACAAAGGTCATGAAGCATTGTGATGACTGGAGTCACGGAGCATTGTGATGACAGGGGTCATGGAGCATTGTGATGACAATGGCATGGAGCATTGGTCTAATAAGTTTCATGGATTATTGCGACGACAGTTGGAATGGCACATTGTGATGACAAGGGCATGGAGCATTGTGATGACCAGGTCTTGCATTATTGTGAAGACAGGTGTCAGGGAGCATTGTGATGACATATGTAATGGCCCATTGTGATGACAATGGCATGGAGCATTGTGATGCCAAGTGTCATGGAGGATTGTGATGACAAAGGTAATGGAGCATTGTGATGACAATGGCTTGGAGCTTTGTGATGACAAGGGTCAGGGAGCATTGTGCCAACAACTGCATGGATAATTGTGATGACAAGGGTCATGGAGCATTCTGATGACAAGCTTGTGGAGTATTTTGATGACAATGGCATGGAGCATTGTGATGAAAACGGCATGGGGCATTGTGATGAAAAAGACATGGAGCCTTTTCGTGACAGGGTTCAAGGAGCATTCTGACGACAAGTGTCAGGGAGCATTGTGATGACAAGTGTATTGAGAATTGTGATGACAAAGGTCATGGAGCATTGTGATGAAAAGGGCATGGAGTATTGTGATGACAGGCATCATGGAGCATTGTGATGACAAGTGTTATGGAACATTGTGATCACAAGTGATTGGAGCATTGTGATGACAGAGGTCATGGATCATTTTGATTTCAAGAAGCATGGAGCATTGTGATGACAAGGGCATGAAGCAATGTGATCCCAAGGTTCATGGAGGATTGTGATGGCAATGGTAATGGAGTATTGTGATGACAAGCGCATAGAGCATCGTAATGACAAGGTCATGTAGCATTTTGCTGACAAAGGCATGGAGCATTATGATGACAGGTATCATGGAGCACTGTGATGACAAGCGTCACAGAGCATTGTGAATACAGGGGTCATGGAATATTGGGATGACAAGGGCATGGATCATTGTGATGAAAAGGGTCATGGAGCATTGGGCTGAAAATGTTCATGGAGTATTGTGATGACAAGGTTCATGGGGCATTTTGATGAATAGGGAATGGAGCATTGTGATGACAAGAGTCCCGGATCATTGTGTTGTCAAGTGTCATGGAACGTTGTGATGACAATGGTCATGGAGCATTGTGATGTTATTGGTCATGGAGCATTGTGATGAGAAGGTCATGGAGCATTGGGCTGAAAATGTTCATGGATTATTGTGATGACAGGGGTCATGGAGCATTGTGATGACTAGGGAATGGAGCATTGTGATGACAAGGTCCTGGAGCATTGTGATGAGAAGACCATGGAGCCTTGTGATGACAAGTCTCATGGAGCATTCTGATGAAAAGGGGCATGGAGCATTGTGATTACATGGGTCTTGGAGCATTGTGATGACAAGGGCATGGAGCATTCTGATGACATGCCTCATGGAGCTTTGTGATGACAAGGGCAAGGAGCATTGTGATTACAGGGGTCTTGGAGCATTTTGATGAAAAGGACATGGATCATTGTGATGAAAAAGGCATGGAGCCTTGTCATGGAAGGTTTCAAGGTGCATACTGATGGCAAGAGTCAGGGAGCATTGTGATGACAAGTGTATTGAGCATTGTGATGACAAATGTCATGGGGCAATGTGATGAGAAGACCATGGATAATTGTGATGACCAGCGTCATGGGGCATTGTGATGACAAGTGTTATGGAACATTGTGATCACAAGGGTTTGGAGCATTGTGATGACAGAGGTCATGGAGCATTTTGATTTCATTGTGATGACAATAGCATGAAACATTATGATGATGGGCATGGTGCATTGTGATGACAGGGTTCATGGAACATTGTGATGTAAAGGGCATGGAGCATTGGTCTGACAATTTTCTTGGATTATTTTGATGACAGTGGGCATGGCACATTGTGATGACAAGGGCATGGAGGACTGTGATGACAAGGTCATGGAGTATTTTGAAGACAGGTGGCAGGGAGCATTGTGATGATATATGTCATGTTCCATTGTGATGACAATAGCCTGGAACATTGTGATGCCAAGTATCATGGAGGATTGTTGTGACAAAGTTAAAGGAGCATTGTGATGACAAGGGCATGGAGCATTGTGATGACAAGGGTCATTGATAATTTTAATGTTCAGGTCATGAAACATTGTGATGACAAGCGCATGGAGCTTCCTATGACAGGGTTCATGGAGCACTGCGATGACAAGTGCATGGAGTATTGTGATGACAAGAGCATATAACATTGTGATGAGAAGTGCCATGGAGCATTGTGATGACAAGGACGTGGAGAATTGAGAGGACAAGGGACATTGAGCTTTGAGATGACCAGGGCATGGAGCATTGTGATGGCAAAACTGTGGAGCATTGTGATGAGAAGACCTTGGGTAATTGTGATGACGAGCATCATGGAGCACTGTAATGACAAGGGGCATGAAGCATTGTGATGACAGGCGTCAGGGAGCATTGTGATGACAGGGGTCATGGAGCATTGTGATGAAAAGGGCAAGGAGCATTGTGATGACAAGGGCATGGAGCATTGTGATGACAAGGGCCATTGACAGATTTGATGACAAGGTCGTGAAGCATTGTGATGACAAACACTTGGAGCTTGCTATGACAGGGGTCATGGAGCATTGCAATGACAAGTGCATGGAGAATTGTGATGAAAAGAGCATGTAACATTGTGATGAGAAGTGTCATTTAGCATTGTGATGACAAGGACATGGAGAATTGTGATGACAAGGGATTTGGAGCATTGTGATAACCAGGGCATGGAGCATTGTGATGACAGGGGTCATGGAGCATTATTATGACAATGGCCATGGTGCATTCTGACATTAGATATCACTTATGAAGGGAATGTAAACATGGCTACATATGAACTGAATTAGGAAAGAGAACAGAGTCTCAGATTTAGAAAACACTCTTATGCTTGCTGAAGGGGAAAGCAGAGGTGGGGAGATGCACAAAACCAGAGTTTGATATTAGCACAGGTACCGTTCCATAAACCAAATACAGAAGAGACAAGCCCCACCCCTTCCTCAGTGAATGGAACTCAACACCCTTATTCCCCGCAGAGAAATATATCTGACTAGTAAGAATTTTAAAACCTATGTATTGATATGTTTCCATAAGGGAACCAAGTGTGTCTAGAACGACATATACACAGCAGTGAGAATCAGCTCAAAACCACTATAAAAATGAATTTCAAAACAAAACAAAAAAACAGTGAAATTCTTACACAATACCTTCAGGGGTTCTGATGAAACCTGGAATGACCATATCTACAACGACAGCTGGATGTGGCATAAGGCTGGACACTTGGCACTGAGAGGATTGGTGAGATTGGGTGTGATAATGCAAACCCTTTAAAGCAATAATGCCTACCACCCATTCCATGTTTCCCAACTCTGCAGGTAGAAGGGAATATCACTACAGTTATTACATATATGGGAAACCTAGAGAATGGACACCCTGTGATGTTGAAAGGTTTCTAAAACTCGGCTATTTTTTTCTCTCCTTTGCTCCAGTTTGACATTCCAACTGCTTTACTATCAATCTCCCAACTTGGAGAGTCAGCCCCTATAACCTCCTGGTTCGCACAGTTGGCAAATTGTGCAGAGGATATAAGGGAAGAGGGAGAACCAATGAGAGAGTAGCTGTAGGCATTTGGACGGCCACAGGTCACTGTAATTTCCCGTCACGAAGAAGAATTAACCAAACTCTCAGCCTGCCCCCCCTGCCCCCGGAACCAATATAGGTCGTGAAGCAAAACTGTGGATTTGTGGTCAGCTCACAAAAACGCGAGTTGAAAAATGGAGCTCAGGGGCACTGCAATTCACTAACATGCAGAGTTATAAAGGACTACTCACATCCAAAAATCTGTTGAGGGAAATCCACGAGGAGGACTTGAAAATGAGGCAGAATTGCATGAAACGGATTTCAAGAAGTATATTGGAATTGCTTTTAAACACAGGAAAAGCATCACAACTTCGAAAAGTATGGAATTGGCCAAAAAGCGCGTATGCGTTTTCACCTAAATATATTCAGGAGAAAACGCATACGCACATTTTGGCCAAGCAAGCAAGCAGGCAATGCAAATTTGCACTAAAATGAAGTATCACTTCCCACAGGTCAAAAGGGACATCCACAAAATGTGTAAAAAGCAGAAAGGCAAGACAGGCCCTGGAGAACAGGGAGCCTTGTTATGCTGATGGGCGGGATGTAAACTGCCAACTGCCTCTCTGGAGGAGTGCATTGTGTTCCCTAAAACAAGTAAACAACAGAGCTACAGAGCCAAGGGCACTTCCAGTCTAGGGAACATACCGTGGGAAAACTGAAAATCAATAAGACACAGGCAACCCAAAATTTAGGGCTGCACTGCTTACAAGAACCTCAACTTGGGTACACCTTAAATATCCCAGGAAATACAAAAATGATTAAAGAAATTGTGGTACTTACGTACAATGGAATATCCCACAGCCATGAAATAAATGTCATAAGGCCAGTAGCAGCTAAATGAGTGGATTCAGGTACGATGATTCTAAATGAAATAAGTCACACAGAAAAAGGAACTTATCATGAGATATCACTTATGTAGGTCCTGTAAACATGGCTACACATGAACTGAGTTAGGAAAGAGAACAGAGTCTCACATTTAGAAAACACTCTTATGCCTGATTAAGGGGGAAGGAGACGTGGGGTGATGCATAAAACCAGAGTTTGATATAAGCACAGGTACCGTTCCAAAAACCAACTATGGAATAGACAAGACCTGCACCTTCCTCAGTGAAAGGGACACAACACCCGATATTTTCCGCAGAGGAAGGTATCTGACTAGTAATAATCGTAAAAATAATGTATTGATATGTCTCCATAAGGGAATCAAGTGTGTCTATACTGGCATAAACATGACAGTGAGAATCAGCTCATACCCACTATAAAAAGGAATTTCCACCAAAACAATAAAACAGGGAAATTCTTTACAATTCCTCCAGGGGATCTGATGAAACCTGGAAAGACCCTATATACAATGACAGCTGGATGTGGCATAAGTCGGGACACTTGGATTGAGAGGATTGGTGAGGTTCGGTGAGCAAATGCAGACCCTTTAAAGCAATAATGCGTGGCACCCATTCCATCGGTCCCAAATCCCCAGGTTGAAGGGAATATTACTACAGCTATAACATGTACGAGATACCTAGACAATGGACACACAGTGAATACGAATGGTTTCTAAAACTCAACTAATAGTCGTGCTCTGGTTTGAATTTCCAACTGCTTTACTATCAATCTCCCAAATTAGTAGAGACAGCCCTTTAACCTCCCGGTTCGCACAGATTGCCAAATTGGCAGAGGATGAAAGGGAAGAGGGAGAACCAATGAGAGTGTACCTGTAAGGCTCTTGGACAGGCACATGGAACTCTAATTTCCCGGCAGGAAGAAGAATTAACCAAAGTCTCAGCAACACACCCTGAACCAGTATAGGTCTTGAACCAAAATTTTGGACTTGTGGTCAGCTCACAAAAAACGAGTTGAAAAATGGAGTTCAAGGGAACAGGAACTCACAAACTTGCAGAGTAATAAAGGACAACTATCGTCCAAAAATCTGTTGAGGGAAGGCAATGAGGCGGCCTTTAAAGCGAGGCAGAATAGGAGGAAACAGACTTCAAAAGGTACGTTGGAATCGCCTGTAAATCACAGGAAGAGGGGCACAACTTCGACAATGATGCACTTGGCCAAAAAGGGCGTATGCGTTTTCTCCTGAATATATTCAGGAGAAAACGCATACGCCCTTTTTGGCCTAGCAAGCAAGCGGGCAATGCAAATCTGCACTACAAAGAAGTATCACTTCCCACCGTTAAAAAGGGATACGCGCAAAATGTGTAAAAACCAGAACGGCAAGACAGGCTCTGGAGAACAGGGAGCCTTGTCATGATGACAGGCGGGATATAAATTGCCAACTGCCTCTCTGGAGGAGTGCACTGGGTTCCCTAAAACAAGTAAACAACAGAGCTACAGAGCCAAGGGCACTTCCAGTCTAGGGAATATACCTTGGGAAAACTGAAAATCAATTAGACAGAGCCACCACAAAATTTAGGGCTGCACTGCATACAAAAACCTCAACTTGGGTACAGCTTAAATACCCAAGGAAAGACAAAATTGGTTCAAGAAATTGTGGTACTTACGTAGGATGGAATATCCCTCAGCCATGAAATCAATGTCATAAGGCCAGTAGCAGCAAAATGAGTGGATTCAGGTACGATGATTCTAAGTGAAATAAGTCAGAGAGTAAAAGAAACTTATCATAAGATATCACTTATGAAGGTCCTGTAAACATGGCTTCACATGAACTGAGTTAGGAAAGAGAAGAGAGTCTCACATTGAGAAAATACTCTTATGCCTGATTAAGGGGGAAGGAGAGGTGGGGTGATGCATAAAACCAGAGTTTGATATTAGTACAGCTACCGCTCCAAAAACCAAATACGGAATAGACAAGACCTACACCTTTCTCAGTGAAAGAAACTCAACACACCATATTTCCCGCAGAGGAATATATCTGACTAGTAAGAATCTTAAAACCTATGTATTGATATGTCTCCATAAGGGAATCAAGTGTGTATAGACTAGCATAAACATGGCAGTGAGAATCAGCTCAAACCCACTATAAAATGGAATTTGAAAAACAAAACCAAAAACCGGAAAATTCTTGACAATTCCTTCAGGATCTCTGATGAAACATGGAATGACCCTATCTACAACGACAGCTGGATGTGGCATAAGGCTGGACATTTGGGACTGAGAGGATTGGTGAGTTTGGGTGAGCAAATGCAGACCCTTTAAAGCAATAATGCGTGGAACCCATTCGATGGGTCCCAACTCTCCAGGTTGAAGGGAATATTACTACAGTTATAACATGTACGGGAAACCTAGAGAATGGACACACTGTGAATACGAAAGGTTTCTAAAACTCAATGAATAGTCCCTCTCCTGGGGCTCCGCTTTGATTTTCCAACTGATTTACTATCAAACTCACAACTCGGAGAGACAGCCCCTTTAACCTCCTGGTTCGCACAGGTTGCCAAATTGGCAGAGGATAAAGAGGAAGAGTGAGAACCAATAAGAGAGTAGCTGTTAGGCATTTGGACGGGTACATGTCACTCTAATTTCCCGGCAGGAAGAAGTATTAACGAAAGTCTCAGCCACCCGCTGGGAACCAGTATAGGTCCTGAACCAAAATTTTGGACTTGCGGTCAGCTCACAAAAAACGAGTTGAAAAATGGAGCTCAGGAGCACAGCAATTCACAAACTGGCAGAGTAATAAAGGACAACTATCGTCCAAAAATCTGTTGAGGGAAGGCTACGAGGCGGACTTGAAAGCGAGGCAGAATAGCAGGAAACAGATTTCAAGAGGTACGTTGGAATCGCTTTTAAAGCACAGGAAGAGGGGCACAACTTTGACAATGATGCACTTGGCCAAAAAGGGCACATGCGTTATCTCCTGAATATATTCAGGAGAAAACGCATACACCCTTTTTGGCCAAGCAAGCAAGAGGGCAATGCAAATCTGCACTACAAAGAAGTATCATATCGCACGAGTGAAAAGGGACATCAGCAAAATGTGTAAAAAGGCAAGACAGGCCCTGGAGAACAGGGAGCCTTGTTATGGTGATGGGTGGGATGTAAATTGAAAACTGCCTCTCTGGAGGAGTGCATTGTGTTAACTAAAACAACTAAACAACCGAGCTACCGAGCCAAGGGCACTTCCAGTCTAGTGAATATACCTTGAGAAAAGTGAAAATCGAGAAGACAGAGCCACCCCAAAATTTAGGGCTGCACTGCATACCAGAACCTCAAATTGGGTACACATTAAATATCCGAGGAAAGATAATAATGCTTCAGAAAATTTTGGTACTTACATACGATGGAATATCCCTCAGCTATGAAATCAATGTCATATGACCAGTAGCAGCAAAATGAGTGGATTCAGGTACGATGATTCTAAGGGAAATAAGTCACAGTGTAAAGAAACATATCATAAGATATCACTTATGTAGGTCCTGTAAACATGGCTACACATGAACTGAGTTAGGAAAGAGAAAAGAGTCTCACATTTAGAAAACACTCTTATGCCTGCTTAAGGGGGAAGGAGACGTGGGGTGATGCATAAAACCAGAGTTTGATATAAGCACAGGTACCGTTCCAAAAAGCAACTATGGAAGAGAAAAGACCAACACCTTCCTCAGTAAAAGGGACTCAAAACCCCATATTTCCCGCAGAGGAAAATATATGACTAGTAAGAATCTTAAAACCTCTGTATTGATATGTCTCCATAAGGGAATAAAGTGTTTCTAGACTGGCATAATCATGGCAGCGAGAATCAGCTCAAACCCACTATAAAAAGGAATTTCAAAAACAAAACAAAAAATCAGGGAAATTCTTTACAATTCCTTCAGGGTCTCTGATGAAACCTGGAATGACCCTATCTACAACGACAGCTGGATGTGGCATAAGGCTGCACACTTGGCACTGAGAGGATTGGTGAGATTGGGTGAGCAAATGCAGACCCTTTAAAGCAATAATGCATGGCACCCATTCCATGGGTCCCAACTCTCCAGGTTGAAGGGAATATGACTACAGCTAAAACATGTACGGGAAACCTAGAGACTGGACACACTGTGAATATGAAAGTTTTCTAAAACTCAATGAATAGTCCCTCTCCTGGTGCTCCGGTTTGACTTTCCATCTGCTTTACTCTCAATCTCCCAACTTGGAGATTCATCCCCTTTAACCCCCTGGTAATCACAGAGTGCCAAATTAGCAGAGCATGAAAGGGAAGATGGAGAACCAATGAGAGAGAACCTGTTAGGCATTTGGACGGGCACATGTCACTCTAATTTCCAGGCAGGAAGAAGAATTAACTAAAGTCTCAGCCCCCCACAGGGAAGCAGTATAGGTCCTGAACCAAAATTTTGGACATGCGGTCAGCTCACAAAAGACGAGTTGAAAAATGGAGCTCAGGGGCACAGCAATTCACAAACTGGCAGAGTAATAAAGGACAACTATCGTCCAAAAATCTATTGAGGGAAGGCTACGAGGTGGACTTGAAAGCGAGGCAGAATAGCAGGAAACAGATTTCAAGAGATACGTTGGAATCGCATTTAAAGCACAGGAAGAGGGGCACAACTTCGACAATGATGCACTTGGCCAAAAAGGGCGTATGCGTTTTCTCCTGAATATATTCAGGAGAAAACGCATACGCCCTTTTTGGCCAAGCAAGCAAGAGGGCAATGCAAATCTGCACTACAAAGATGTATCACTTCCCACCGGTCAAAAGGGACATCCACAAAATGTATAAAAACCAGAAAGGCAAGACAGGCCCTGGAGAAAACAGAGCCTTGTTATGCTGATGGGCGGGATGTAAATTGACAACTGCCTCTCAGGAGGAGTGCATTGTGTTCCCTAAAAGAAATAAACAACAGAGTTACAGGGCCAAGGGCACTACCAGTCTAGGGAATATACCTTGGGAAAACTGAAAATCAATAAGACACAGCCACCCCAAAATTTAGGGCTGCACTGCTTACAAGAACCTCAACTTGGGTACACCTTAAAGATCCCAGGAAATATAAAAATGGTTCAAAAAATTGTGGTACATATGTACGATGGAATATCCCTCAGCCATGAAATCAATGTCATAAGACCAGTAGTAGCAAAATGACTGGATTCAGGTACGATGATTCTAAGTCAAATAAGTCACACAGAAAAAGAAACTTATCATAAGATATCACTTATAAAGATCCTGTAAACAAGGCTACACTTGAACTGAGTTAGGAAAGAGAACAGAGTCTAACATTTAGAAAACACACTTATGCCTGCTTAAGGGGGAAGGAGAGGTGGGGTGATGCAGAAAACCAGAGTTTGATATAAGCACAGGTACCGTTCCAAAAACCAACTATGGAATAGACAAGACCTACACCTTCCTCAGTGAAAGAGACTCAAAACCCCATATTTCCTGCAGAAGAATATATCTGACTAGTAAGAATCTTAAAACCTATGTATTGATATGTCTCCGTAAGGGAAGCTAATGTTTGTAGATTGGCATAATCATGGCAGCGGGAATCAGCTCAAACACACTATAAAAAGGAATTTCAAAAACAAAACAGAAAGTCAGGGAAATTCTTTACAATTTCTTCAGGGTCTCTGATGAAACCTGGAATGACCCTATCTACAACGACAGCTGGATGTGGCATAAGGCTGGACACTTGGAACTGAGAGGATTGGTGAGATTGGGTGAGCAAATGCAGACCCTTTAAAGCAATAATGCATGGCACCCATTCCATGGGTCCCAACTCTCCAGGTTGAAGGGAATATGACTACAGCTATAACATGTACGGGAAACCTAGAGAATGGACACACTGTGAATACGAATGTTTTCTAAAACTCAATGAATAGTCCCTCTCCTGGTGCTCCGGTTTGACTTGCCATCTGCTTTAGTATCAATCTCCCAACTTGGAGAGACAGCCCCTTTAACCTCCTGGTTCGCACAGAGTGCCAATTTGGCAGAGGATGAAAGGGAAGAGGGAGAACCAATGAGAGAGAAGCTGTTAAGCATTTGGACGGGCATATGTCGCAATTTCCCGGCAGGAAGAAGAATTAACCAAAGTCTCAGCCACCCGCCGGGAACCAGTATAGGTCCTGAACCAAAGTTTTGGACTTGCGGTCAGCTCACAAAAAACGAGTTGAAAAATGGAGCTCAGGGGCACAGCAATTCACAAACTGGCAGAGTAATAAAGGACAACTATCGTCCAAAATTCTGTTGAGGGAAGGCTACTAGGCGGACTTGAAAGCGAGGCAGAATAGCAGGAAGCAGCTTTCAAGAGGTTCGTTGGAATCGCCTTCAAAGCACAGGAAGAGGGGCACAACTTCGACAATGATGCACTTGGCCAAAAAGGGCGTATGCGTTTTCTCCTGAATATATTCAGGAGAAAACGCATACGCCCTTTTTGGCCAAGCAAGCAAGCGGGCAATGCAAATCTGCACTACAAAGATGTATCACTTCCCACTGGTCAAAAGGGACATCCACAAAATGTGTAAAAACCAGAAAGGCAAGACAGGCCCTGGAGAACACGGAGCCTTGTTATGCTGATGGGCGGGATGTAAATTGCCAACTGCCTCTCTGGAAGAGTGCATTGGGTTCCCTAAAACAAGTAAACAACAGAGCTACAGAGCCAAGGGCACATCCAGTCAAGGGAATATACCTTGGGAAAACTGAAAATCAATAAGACAGAGCCACCCCAAAATTTAGGGCTGCACTGCTTACAAGAACCTCTACTTGGGTACACGTTAAAATCCTAGGAAAGATAAAAATGGTTCAAAAAATTGTGGTACTTACATACGATGGAATATCCCTCAGCCATGAAATCAACGTCATAAGACCAGGAGCAGCAAAATGAGTGGATTCAGGTACGATGATTCTAAGTGAAATAAGTCACACAGAAAAAGAAACTTATCATAAGATATCACTTATGAAGATCCGGTAAACAAGGCTACACTTGAACTGAGTTAGGAAAGAGAACAGAGTCTCACATTTATAAAACACACTTATGCCTGCTTAAGGGGGAAGGAGAGGTGGGGTGATGCAGAAAACCAGAGTTTGATATAAGCACAGGTACTGTTCCAAAAACCAACTACGGAATAGACAAGACCTACACCTTCCTCAGTGAAAGGGACTCAAAACCCCATATTTCCCGCAGAGGAATATATCTGACTAGTAAGAATCTTAAAACCTATGTATTGATATGTCTCCGTAAGGGAATCAAGTGTTTCTAGACTGGCATAATCATGGCAGCGAGAATCAGCTCAAACCCACTATAAAAAGGAATTTCAAAAACAAAACAAAAAATCAGGGAAATTCTTTACAATTCCTTCAGGGTCTCTGATGAAACCTGGAATGACCCTATCTACAACGACAGCTGGATGTGGCATAAGGCGGCACACTTGGCACTGAGAGGAATGGTGAGATTGGGTGAGCAAATGCAGACCCTTTAAAGCAATAATGCATGGCACCCATTCCATGGGTCCCAACTCTCCAGGTTGAAGGGAATATGACTACAGCTATTACATGTACGGGAAACCAAGAGAATGGACACAACTGTGAATACGAATGTTTTCTAAAACTCAATGAATAGTCCCTCTCCTGGAGCTCCGGTTTGACTTGCCATCTGCTTTACTATCAATCTCCCAACTTGGAGAGACATCCCCTTTAACCTCCTGGTTCTCACAGAGTGCCAATTAGGCAGAGGATGAAAGGGAAGAGGGAGAACCAATGAGAGAGAAGCTGTTAGGCATTTGGACGGGCATATGTCACTCTAATTTCCCGGCAGGAAGAAGAATTAACCAAAGTCTCAGCCACCCGCAGGGAACCAGTATAGGTCCTGAACCAAAATTTTGGACTTGCGGTCAGCTCACAAAAAACGAGTTGAAAAATGGAGCTCAGGGGCACAGCAATTCACAAACTGGCAGAGTAATAAAGGACAACTATCGTCCAAAAATCTGTTGAGGGAAGGCTACGAGACGGACTTGAATGCGAGGCAGAATAGCAGGAAACAGATTTCAAGAGGTACATTGGAATCGCCTTTAAAGCACAGGAAGAGGGGCACAACTTCGACAATGATGCACCTGGCCAAAAAGGGCGTATGCGTTTTCTCCTGAATATATTCAGGAGAAAACGCATACGCCCTTTTTGGCCAAGCAAGCAAGCGGGCAATGCAAATCTGCACTACAAAGAAGTATCACTTCCCACTGTTCAAAAGGGACATCCACAAAATGTGTAAAAACCAGAAAGGCAAGACAGGCCCTGGAGAACACGGAGCCTTGTTATGCTGATGGGCGGGATGTAAATTGCCAACCGCCTCTCTGGAGGAGTGCATTGGGTTCCCTAAAACAAGTACACAACAGAGCTACAGAGCCAAGGGCACTTCCAGTCTAGGGAATATACCTTGGGAAAACTGAAAATCAATAAGACAGAGCCACCCCAAAATTTAGGGCTGCACTGCTTACAAGAACCTCAACTTGGGTACACCTTAAGAATCCCAGGAAAGATAAAAATGGTTCAAAAAATTGTGGTACTTACGTACGATGGAATATCCCTCAGCCATGAAATCAACGTCATAAGACCAGGAGCAGCAAAATGAGTGGATTCAGGTACGATGATTCTAAGTGAAATAAGTCACACAGAAAAAGAAACTTATCATAAGATATCACTTATGAAGATCCGGTAAACAAGGCTACACTTGAACTGAGTTAGGAAAGAGAACAGAGTCTCACATTTAGAAAACACACTTATGCCTGCTTAAGGGGGAAGGAGAGGTGGGATGATGCAGAAACCCAGAGTTTGATATAAGAACAGGTACAGTTCCAAAAACCAACTACGGAATAGACAAGACCTACACCTTCCTCAGTGAAAGGGACTCAAAACCCCATATTTCCTGCAGAGGAATATATCTGACTAGTTAGAATCTTAAAACCTATGTATTGATATGTCTCCATAAGGGAATCAAGTGTTTCTAGCCTGGCATAATCATGGCAGCGAGAATCAGCTCAAACCCACTATAAAAAGGAATTTCAAAAACTAAACAAAAAATCAGGGAAATTCTTTACAATTCCTTCAGGGTCTCTGATGCAACCTGGAATGACCCTATCTACGATGACAGCTGGATGTGGCATGAGGCTGGACACTTGGGACTGAGAGGATTGGTGAGATTGGGTGAGCAAATGCAGACCCTTTAAAGCAATAATGCATGGCAACCATTCCATGGGTCCCACCTCTCCAGGTTGAAGGGAATATTACTACAGCTATAACATGTACGGGAAACCTAGAGAATGGACACACTGTGAATACGAAAGGTTTCTAAAACTCAACGAAGAGTCCCTCTCCTGGTGCTCCGGTTTGACTTTCCAACAGCTTTACTATCAATCTCCCAACTTGGAGAGACAGCCCCTTTAAGCTCCTGGTTCACACAGGTTGCCCATTTGGCAGAGGAGGAAAGGGAAGAGGGAGAACCAATGAGAGAGTAGCTGTTAGGCATTTGGATGGGCACATGTCACTCTAATTTCCCGGCAGGAAGAAGAATTCACCAAAGTCTCAGCCACCCACCGGGAACCAGTATAGGTCCTGAACCAAATGTTTGGACTTGCGTTCAGCTCACAAAAAACGAGTTGAAAAATGGAGCTCAGGGGCACAGCAATTCACAAACTGGCAGAGTAATCAAGGCCAACTATCGTCCAAAAATCTGTTGAGGGAAGGCAACGAGGCGGACTTGAATGCGAGGCAGAATAGCAGGAAACAGATTTCAAGAGGTACGTTAGAATCGCCTGTAAAGCACAGGAAGAGGGGCACAACTTCGACAATGATGCACTTGGCCGAAAAGGGCGTATGCGTTTTCTCCTGAATATATTCAGGAGAAAACGCATACGCCCTTTTTGGCCAAGCAAGCAAGCGGGCAATGCAAATCTGCACTACAAAGAAGTATCACTTCCCACCGGTCAAAAGGGACATCCACAAAATGTGTAAAAACCAGAAAGGCAAGACAGGCCCTGGAGAACAGGGAGCCTTGTTATGCTGATGGGCGGGATGTAAGTTGCCAACTGCCTCACTGGAGGAGTGCATTGTGTTCCCTAAAACAAGTAAACAACAGAGCTACAGAGCCAAGGGCACTTCCAGTCTAGGGAATATACCTTGGGAAAACTGAAAATCCATAAGACAGAGCCACCCCCAAATTGAGGGCTGCACTGCTTACAAGAACCTCAACCTGGGTACACCTGAAATATCCCAGGAAATATAAAAATGGTTCCAAACATTGTGGAACTTACGTACGATGGAATATCCCTCAGCCACGAAATCAATGTCATAAGACCAGTAGCAGCAAAATGAGTGGATTCAGGTACGATGATTCTAAGGGAAAGAAGTCACACAGGAAAAGAAACTCATCATAAGATATCACTTAGGAAGATCCTGTAAACATGGCTACACATGAACTGAGTTAGCAAAGAGAACAGAGTCTCACATTTAGAAAACACTCTTATGCCTGCTTAAGGGGGAAGGAGAGGTGGGGTGATGCATCAAACCAGAGTTTGATATAAGCACAGGTACTGTTCCAAAAACCAACTATGGAATAGACAAGACCTACACCTTCCTCAGTGAAAGGGACTCAAAACCCCATATTTCCCGCAGAGGAATAGATCTGACTAGTAAGAATCTTAAAACCTATGTATTGATATGTCTCCGTAAGGGAATCAAGTGTGTCTAGACTGGCATAAACATGGCAGCGAGAATCAGCTCAAACCCACTCTAAAAAGGAATTTCAAAAACAGAACAAAGAAACAGGGAAATTCTTTACAATTCCTTCAGGGTCTCTGATGCAACCTGGAATGACCCTATCTACGATGACAGCTGGATGTGGCATGAGGCTGGACACTTGGGACTGAGAGGACTGGTGAGATTGGGTGAGCAAATGCAGACCCTTTAAAGCAATAATGCATGGCAACCATTCCATGGGTCCCACCTCTCCAGGTTGAAGGGAATATTACTACAGCTATAACATGTACGGGAAACCTAGAGAATGGACACACTGTGAATACGAAAGGTTTCTAAAACTCAACGAAGAGTCCCTCTCCTGGTGCTCCGGTTTGACGTTCCAACAGCTTTACTATCAATCTCCCAACTTGGAGAGACAGCCCCTTTAAGCTCCTGGTTCACACAGGTTGCCCATTTGGCAGAGGAGGAAAGGGAAGAGGGAGAACCAATGAGAGAGTAGCTGTTAGGCATTTGGATGGGCACATGTCACTCTAATTTCCCGGCAGGAAGAAGAATTCACCAAAGTCTCAGCCACCCACCGGGAACCAGTATAGGTCCTGAACCAAATGTTTGGACTTGCGTTCAGCTCACAAAAAAACGAGTTGAAAAATGGAGCTCAGGGGCACAGCAATTCACAAACTGGCAGAGTAATCAAGGCCAACTATCGTCCAAAAATCTGTTGAGGGAAGGCAACGAGGCGGACTTGAATGCGAGGCAGAATAGCAGGAAACAGATTTCAAGAGGTACGTTAGAATCGCCTGTAAAGCACAGGAAGAGGGGCACAACTTCGACAATGATGCACTTGGCCGAAAAGGGCGTATGCGTTTTCTCCTGAATATATTCAGGAGAAAACGCATACGCCCTTTTTGGCCAAGCAAGCAAGCGGGCAATGCAAATCTGCACTACAAAGAAGTATCACTTCCCACCGGTCAAAAGGGACATCCACAAAATGTGTAAAAACCAGAAAGGCAAGACAGGCCCTGGAGAACAGGGAGCCTTGTTATGCTGATGGGCGGGATGTAAGTTGCCAACTGCCTCACTGGAGGAGTGCATTGTGTTCCCTAAAACAAGTAAACAACAGAGCTACAGAGCCAAGGGCACTTCCAGTCTAGGGAATATACCTTGGGAAAACTGAAAATCCATAAGACAGAGCCACCCCCAAATTGAGGGCTGCACTGCTTACAAGAACCTCAACCTGGGTACACCTGAAATATCCCAGGAAATATAAAAATGGTTCCAAACATTGTGGAACTTACGTACGATGGAATATCCCTCAGCCACGAAATCAATGTCATAAGACCAGTAGCAGCAAAATGAGTGGATTCAGGTACGATGATTCTAAGGGAAAGAAGTCACACAGGAAAAGAAACTCATCATAAGATATCACTTAGGAAGATCCTGTAAACATGGCTACACATGAACTGAGTTAGCAAAGAGAACAGAGTCTCACATTTAGAAAACACTCTTATGCCTGCTTAAGGGGGAAGGAGAGGTGGGGTGATGCATCAAACCAGAGTTTGATATAAGCACAGGTACTGTTCCAAAAACCAACTATGGAATAGACAAGACCTACACCTTCCTCAGTGAAAGGGACTCAAAACCCCATATTTCCCGCAGAGGAATAGATCTGACTAGTAAGAATCTTAAAACCTATGTATTGATATGTCTCCGTAAGGGAATCAAGTGTGTCTAGACTGGCATAAACATGGCAGCGAGAATCAGCTCAAACCCACTCTAAAAAGGAATTTCAAAAACAGAACAAAGAAACAGGGAAATTCTTTACAATTCCTTCAGGGTCTCTGATGCAACCTGGAATGACCCTATCTACGATGACAGCTGGATGTGGCATGAGGCTGGACACTTGGGACTGAGAGGATTGGTGAGATTGGGTGAGCAAATGCAGACCCTTTAAAGCAATAATGCATGGCAACCATTCCATGGGTCCCACCTCTCCAGGTTGAAGGGAATATTACTACAGCTATAACATGTACGGGAAACCTAGAGAATGGACACACTGTGAATACGAAAGGTTTCTAAAACTCAACGAAGAGTCCCTCTCCTGGTGCTCCGGTTTGACGTTCCAACAGCTTTACTATCAATCTCCCAACTTGGAGAGACAGCCCCTTTAAGCTCCTGGTTCACACAGGTTGCCCATTTGGCAGAGGAGGAAAGGGAAGAGGGAGAACCAATGAGAGAGTAGCTGTTAGGCATTTGGATGGGCACATGTCACTCTAATTTCCCGGCAGGAAGAAGAATTCACCAAAGTCTCAGCCACCCACCGGGAACCAGTATAGGTCCTGAACCAAATGTTTGGACTTGCGTTCAGCTCACAAAAAAACGAGTTGAAAAATGGAGCTCAGGGGCACAGCAATTCACAAACTGGCAGAGTAATCAAGGCCAACTATCGTCCAAAAATCTGTTGAGGGAAGGCAACGAGGCGGACTTGAATGCGAGGCAGAATAGCAGGAAACAGATTTCAAGAGGTACGTTAGAATCGCCTGTAAAGCACAGGAAGAGGGGCACAACTTCGACAATGATGCACTTGGCCGAAAAGGGCGTATGCGTTTTCTCCTGAATATATTCAGGAGAAAACGCATACGCCCTTTTTGGCCAAGCAAGCAAGCGGGCAATGCAAATCTGCACTACAAAGAAGTATCACTTCCCACCGGTCAAAAGGGACATCCACAAAATGTGTAAAAACCAGAAAGGCAAGACAGGCCCTGGAGAACAGGGAGCCTTGTTATGCTGATGGGCGGGATGTAAGTTGCCAACTGCCTCACTGGAGGAGTGCATTGTGTTCCCTAAAACAAGTAAACAACAGAGCTACAGAGCCAAGGGCACTTCCAGTCTAGGGAATATACCTTGGGAAAACTGAAAATCCATAAGACAGAGCCACCCCCAAATTGAGGGCTGCACTGCTTACAAGAACCTCAACCTGGGTACACCTGAAATATCCCAGGAAATATAAAAATGGTTCCAAACATTGTGGAACTTACGTACGATGGAATATCCCTCAGCCACGAAATCAATGTCATAAGACCAGTAGCAGCAAAATGAGTGGATTCAGGTACGATGATTCTAAGGGAAAGAAGTCACACAGGAAAAGAAACTCATCATAAGATATCACTTAGGAAGATCCTGTAAACATGGCTACACATGAACTGAGTTAGCAAAGAGAACAGAGTCTCACATTTAGAAAACACTCTTATGCCTGCTTAAGGGGGAAGGAGAGGTGGGGTGATGCATCAAACCAGAGTTTGATATAAGCACAGGTACTGTTCCAAAAACCAACTATGGAATAGACAAGACCTACACCTTCCTCAGTGAAAGGGACTCAAAACCCCATATTTCCCGCAGAGGAATAGATCTGACTAGTAAGAATCTTAAAACCTATGTATTGATATGTCTCCGTAAGGGAATCAAGTGTGTCTAGACTGGCATAAACATGGCAGCGAGAATCAGCTCAAACCCACTCTAAAAAGGAATTTCAAAAACAGAACAAAGAAACAGGGAAATTCTTTACAATTCCTTCAGGGTCTCTGATGCAACCTGGAATGACCCTATCTACGATGACAGCTGGATGTGGCATGAGGCTGGACACTTGGGACTGAGAGGATTGGTGAGATTGGGTGAGCAAATGCAGACCCTTTAAAGCAATAATGCATGGCAACCATTCCATGGGTCCCACCTCTCCAGGTTGAAGGGAATATTACTACAGCTATAACATGTACGGGAAACCTAGAGAATGGACACACTGTGAATACGAAAGGTTTCTAAAACTCAACGAAGAGTCCCTCTCCTGGTGCTCCGGTTTGACGTTCCAACAGCTTTACTATCAATCTCCCAACTTGGAGAGACAGCCCCTTTAAGCTCCTGGTTCACACAGGTTGCCCATTTGGCAGAGGAGGAAAGGGAAGAGGGAGAACCAATGAGAGAGTAGCTGTTAGGCATTTGGATGGGCACATGTCACTCTAATTTCCCGGCAGGAAGAAGAATTCACCAAAGTCTCAGCCACCCACCGGGAACCAGTATAGGTCCTGAACCAAATGTTTGGACTTGCGTTCAGCTCACAAAAAAACGAGTTGAAAAATGGAGCTCAGGGGCACAGCAATTCACAAACTGGCAGAGTAATCAAGGCCAACTATCGTCCAAAAATCTGTTGAGGGAAGGCAACGAGGCGGACTTGAATGCGAGGCAGAATAGCAGGAAACAGATTTCAAGAGGTACGTTAGAATCGCCTGTAAAGCACAGGAAGAGGGGCACAACTTCGACAATGATGCACTTGGCCGAAAAGGGCGTATGCGTTTTCTCCTGAATATATTCAGGAGAAAACGCATACGCCCTTTTTGGCCAAGCAAGCAAGCGGGCAATGCAAATCTGCACTACAAAGAAGTATCACTTCCCACCGGTCAAAAGGGACATCCACAAAATGTGTAAAAACCAGAAAGGCAAGACAGGCCCTGGAGAACAGGGAGCCTTGTTATGCTGATGGGCGGGATGTAAGTTGCCAACTGCCTCACTGGAGGAGTGCATTGTGTTCCCTAAAACAAGTAAACAACAGAGCTACAGAGCCAAGGGCACTTCCAGTCTAGGGAATATACCTTGGGAAAACTGAAAATCCATAAGACAGAGCCACCCCCAAATTGAGGGCTGCACTGCTTACAAGAACCTCAACCTGGGTACACCTGAAATATCCCAGGAAATATAAAAATGGTTCCAAACATTGTGGAACTTACGTACGATGGAATATCCCTCAGCCACGAAATCAATGTCATAAGACCAGTAGCAGCAAAATGAGTGGATTCAGGTACGATGATTCTAAGGGAAAGAAGTCACACAGGAAAAGAAACTTATCATAAGATATCACTTAGGAAGATCCTGTAAACATGGCTACACATGAACTGAGTTAGCAAAGAGAACAGAGTCTCACATTTAGAAAACACTCTTATGCCTGCTTAAGGGGGAAGGAGAGGTGGGGTGATGCATCAAACCAGAGTTTGATATAAGCACAGGTACTGTTCCAAAAACCAACTATGGAATAGACAAGACCTACACCTTCCTCAGTGAAAGGGACTCAAAACCCCATATTTCCCGCAGAGGAATAGATCTGACTAGTAAGAATCTTAAAACCTATGTATTGATATGTCTCCGTAAGGGAATCAAGTGTGTCTAGACTGGCATAAACATGGCAGCGAGAATCAGCTCAAACCCACTCTAAAAAGGAATTTCAAAAACAGAACAAAGAAACAGGGAAATTCTTTACAATTCCTTCAGGGTCTCTGATGCAACCTGGAATGACCCTATCTACGATGACAGCTGGATGTGGCATGAGGCTGGACACTTGGGACTGAGAGGATTGGTGAGATTGGGTGAGCAAATGCAGACCCTTTAAAGCAATAATGCATGGCAACCATTCCATGGGTCCCACCTCTCCAGGTTGAAGGGAATATTACTACAGCTATAACATGTACGGGAAACCTAGAGAATGGACACACTGTGAATACGAAAGGTTTCTAAAACTCAACGAAGAGTCCCTCTCCTGGTGCTCCGGTTTGACGTTCCAACAGCTTTACTATCAATCTCCCAACTTGGAGAGACAGCCCCTTTAAGCTCCTGGTTCACACAGGTTGCCCATTTGGCAGAGGAGGAAAGGGAAGAGGGAGAACCAATGAGAGAGTAGCTGTTAGGCATTTGGATGGGCACATGTCACTCTAATTTCCCGGCAGGAAGAAGAATTCACCAAAGTCTCAGCCACCCACCGGGAACCAGTATAGGTCCTGAACCAAATGTTTGGACTTGCGTTCAGCTCACAAAAAAACGAGTTGAAAAATGGAGCTCAGGGGCACAGCAATTCACAAACTGGCAGAGTAATCAAGGCCAACTATCGTCCAAAAATCTGTTGAGGGAAGGCAACGAGGCGGACTTGAATGCGAGGCAGAATAGCAGGAAACAGATTTCAAGAGGTACGTTAGAATCGCCTGTAAAGCACAGGAAGAGGGGCACAACTTCGACAATGATGCACTTGGCCGAAAAGGGCGTATGCGTTTTCTCCTGAATATATTCAGGAGAAAACGCATACGCCCTTTTTGGCCAAGCAAGCAAGCGGGCAATGCAAATCTGCACCTCAAAGAAGTATCACTTCCCACCGGTCAAAAGGGACATCCACAAAATGTGTAAAAACCAGAAAGGCAAGACAGGCCCTGGAGAACACGGAGCCTTGTTATGCTGATGGGCGGGATGTAAGTTGCCAACTGCCTCACTGGAGGAGTGCATTGTGTTCCCTAAAACAAGTAAACAACAGAGCTACAGAGCCAAGGGCACTTCCAGTCTAGGGAATATACCTTGGGAAAACTGAAAATCCATAAGACAGAGCCACCCCCAAATTGAGGGCTGCACTGCTTACAAGAACCTCAACCTGGGTACACCTGAAATATCCCAGGAAATATAAAAATGGTTCCAAACATTGTGGAACTTACGTACGATGGAATATCCCTCAGCCACGAAATCAATGTCATAAGACCAGTAGCAGCAAAATGAGTGGATTCAGGTACGATGATTCTAAGGGAAAGAAGTCACACAGGAAAAGAAACTTATCATAAGATATCACTTAGGAAGATCCTGTAAACATGGCTACACATGAACTGAGTTAGCAAAGAGAACAGAGTCTCACATTTAGAAAACACTCTTATGCCTGCTTAAGGGGGAAGGAGAGGTGGGGTGATGCATCAAACCAGAGTTTGATATAAGCACAGGTACTGTTCCAAAAACCAACTATGGAATAGACAAGACCTACACCTTCCTCAGTGAAAGGGACTCAAAACCCCATATTTCCCGCAGAGGAATAGATCTGACTAGTAAGAATCTTAAAACCTATGTATTGATATGTCTCCGTAAGGGAATCAAGTGTGTCTAGACTGGCATAAACATGGCAGCGAGAATCAGCTCAAACCCACTCTAAAAAGGAATTTCAAAAACAGAACAAAGAAACAGGGAAATTCTTTACAATTCCTTCAGGGTCTCTGATGCAACCTGGAATGACCCTATCTACGATGACAGCTGGATGTGGCATGAGGCTGGACACTTGGGACTGAGAGGATTGGTGAGATTGGGTGAGCAAATGCAGACCCTTTAAAGCAATAATGCATGGCAACCATTCCATGGGTCCCACCTCTCCAGGTTGAAGGGAATATTACTACAGCTATAACATGTACGGGAAACCTAGAGAATGGACACACTGTGAATACGAAAGGTTTCTAAAACTCAACGAAGAGTCCCTCTCCTGGTGCTCCGGTTTGACGTTCCAACAGCTTTACTATCAATCTCCCAACTTGGAGAGACAGCCCCTTTAAGCTCCTGGTTCACACAGGTTGCCCATTTGGCAGAGGAGGAAAGGGAAGAGGGAGAACCAATGAGAGAGTAGCTGTTAGGCATTTGGATGGGCACATGTCACTCTAATTTCCCGGCAGGAAGAAGAATTCACCAAAGTCTCAGCCACCCACCGGGAACCAGTATAGGTCCTGAACCAAATGTTTGGACTTGCGTTCAGCTCACAAAAAAACGAGTTGAAAAATGGAGCTCAGGGGCACAGCAATTCACAAACTGGCAGAGTAATCAAGGCCAACTATCGTCCAAAAATCTGTTGAGGGAAGGCAACGAGGCGGACTTGAATGCGAGGCAGAATAGCAGGAAACAGATTTCAAGAGGTACGTTAGAATCGCCTGTAAAGCACAGGAAGAGGGGCACAACTTCGACAATGATGCACTTGGCCGAAAAGGGCGTATGCGTTTTCTCCTGAATATATTCAGGAGAAAACGCATACGCCCTTTTTGGCCAAGCAAGCAAGCGGGCAATGCAAATCTGCACTACAAAGAAGTATCACTTCCCACCGGTCAAAAGGGACATCCACAAAATGTGTAAAAACCAGAAAGGCAAGACAGGCCCTGGAGAACAGGGAGCCTTGTTATGCTGATGGGCGGGATGTAAGTTGCCAACTGCCTCACTGGAGGAGTGCATTGTGTTCCCTAAAACAAGTAAACAACAGAGCTACAGAGCCAAGGGCACTTCCAGTCTAGGGAATATACCTTGGGAAAACTGAAAATCCATAAGACAGAGCCACCCCCAAATTGAGGGCTGCACTGCTTACAAGAACCTCAACCTGGGTACACCTGAAATATCCCAGGAAATATAAAAATGGTTCCAAACATTGTGGAACTTACGTACGATGGAATATCCCTCAGCCACGAAATCAATGTCATAAGACCAGTAGCAGCAAAATGAGTGGATTCAGGTACGATGATTCTAAGGGAAAGAAGTCACACAGGAAAAGAAACTTATCATAAGATATCACTTAGGAAGATCCTGTAAACATGGCTACACATGAACTGAGTTAGCAAAGAGAACAGAGTCTCACATTTAGAAAACACTCTTATGCCTGCTTAAGGGGGAAGGAGAGGTGGGGTGATGCATCAAACCAGAGTTTGATATAAGCACAGGTACTGTTCCAAAAACCAACTATGGAATAGACAAGACCTACACCTTCCTCAGTGAAAGGGACTCAAAACCCCATATTTCCCGCAGAGGAATAGATCTGACTAGTAAGAATCTTAAAACCTATGTATTGATATGTCTCCGTAAGGGAATCAAGTGTGTCTAGACTGGCATAAACATGGCAGCGAGAATCAGCTCAAACCCACTCTAAAAAGGAATTTCAAAAACAGAACAAAGAAACAGGGAAATTCTTTACAATTCCTTCAGGGTCTCTGATGCAACCTGGAATGACCCTATCTACGATGACAGCTGGATGTGGCATGAGGCTGGACACTTGGGACTGAGAGGATTGGTGAGATTGGGTGAGCAAATGCAGACCCTTTAAAGCAATAATGCATGGCAACCATTCCATGGGTCCCACCTCTCCAGGTTGAAGGGAATATTACTACAGCTATAACATGTACGGGAAACCTAGAGAATGGACACACTGTGAATACGAAAGGTTTCTAAAACTCAACGAAGAGTCCCTCTCCTGGTGCTCCGGTTTGACGTTCCAACAGCTTTACTATCAATCTCCCAACTTGGAGAGACAGCCCCTTTAAGCTCCTGGTTCACACAGGTTGCCCATTTGGCAGAGGAGGAAAGGGAAGAGGGAGAACCAATGAGAGAGTAGCTGTTAGGCATTTGGATGGGCACATGTCACTCTAATTTCCCGGCAGGAAGAAGAATTCACCAAAGTCTCAGCCACCCACCGGGAACCAGTATAGGTCCTGAACCAAATGTTTGGACTTGCGTTCAGCTCACAAAAAAACGAGTTGAAAAATGGAGCTCAGGGGCACAGCAATTCACAAACTGGCAGAGTAATCAAGGCCAACTATCGTCCAAAAATCTGTTGAGGGAAGGCAACGAGGCGGACTTGAATGCGAGGCAGAATAGCAGGAAACAGATTTCAAGAGGTACGTTAGAATCGCCTGTAAAGCACAGGAAGAGGGGCACAACTTCGACAATGATGCACTTGGCCGAAAAGGGCGTATGCGTTTTCTCCTGAATATATTCAGGAGAAAACGCATACGCCCTTTTTGGCCAAGCAAGCAAGCGGGCAATGCAAATCTGCACTACAAAGAAGTATCACTTCCCACCGGTCAAAAGGGACATCCACAAAATGTGTAAAAACCAGAAAGGCAAGACAGTCCCTGGAGAACAGGGAGCCTTGTTATGCTGATGGGCGGGATGTAAGTTGCCAACTGCCTCACTGGAGGAGTGCATTGTGTTCCCTAAAACAAGTAAACAACAGAGCTACAGAGCCAAGGGCACTTCCAGTCTAGGGAATATACCTTGGGAAAACTGAAAATCCATAAGACAGAGCCACCCCCAAATTGAGGGCTGCACTGCTTACAAGAACCTCAACCTGGGTACACCTGAAATATCCCAGGAAATATAAAAATGGTTCCAAACATTGTGGAACTTACGTACGATGGAATATCCCTCAGCCACGAAATCAATGTCATAAGACCAGTAGCAGCAAAATGAGTGGATTCAGGTACGATGATTCTAAGGGAAAGAAGTCACACAGGAAAAGAAACTCATCATAAGATATCACTTAGGAAGATCCTGTAAACATGGCTACACATGAACTGAGTTAGCAAAGAGAACAGAGTCTCACATTTAGAAAACACTCTTATGCCTGCTTAAGGGGGAAGGAGAGGTGGGGTGATGCATCAAACCAGAGTTTGATATAAGCACAGGTACTGTTCCAAAAACCAACTATGGAATAGACAAGACCTACACCTTCCTCAGTGAAAGGGACTCAAAACCCCATATTTCCCGCAGAGGAATAGATCTGACTAGTAAGAATCTTAAAACCTATGTATTGATATGTCTCCGTAAGGGAATCAAGTGTGTCTAGACTGGCATAAACATGGCAGCGAGAATCAGCTCAAACCCACTCTAAAAAGGAATTTCAAAAACAGAACAAAGAAACAGGGAAATTCTTTACAATTCCTTCAGGGTCTCTGATGCAACCTGGAATGACCCTATCTACGATGACAGCTGGATGTGGCATGAGGCTGGACACTTGGGACTGAGAGGATTGGTGAGATTGGGTGAGCAAATGCAGACCCTTTAAAGCAATAATGCATGGCAACCATTCCATGGGTCCCACCTCTCCAGGTTGAAGGGAATATTACTACAGCTATAACATGTACGGGAAACCTAGAGAATGGACACACTGTGAATACGAAAGGTTTCTAAAACTCAACGAAGAGTCCCTCTCCTGGTGCTCCGGTTTGACGTTCCAACAGCTTTACTATCAATCTCCCAACTTGGAGAGACAGCCCCTTTAAGCTCCTGGTTCACACAGGTTGCCCATTTGGCAGAGGAGGAAAGGGAAGAGGGAGAACCAATGAGAGAGTAGCTGTTAGGCATTTGGATGGGCACATGTCACTCTAATTTCCCGGCAGGAAGAAGAATTCACCAAAGTCTCAGCCACCCACCGGGAACCAGTATAGGTCCTGAACCAAATGTTTGGACTTGCGTTCAGCTCACAAAAAAACGAGTTGAAAAATGGAGCTCAGGGGCACAGCAATTCACAAACTGGCAGAGTAATCAAGGCCAACTATCGTCCAAAAATCTGTTGAGGGAAGGCAACGAGGCGGACTTGAATGCGAGGCAGAATAGCAGGAAACAGATTTCAAGAGGTACGTTAGAATCGCCTGTAAAGCACAGGAAGAGGGGCACAACTTCGACAATGATGCACTTGGCTGAAAAGGGCGTATGCGTTTTCTCCTGAATATATTCAGGAGAAAACGCATACGCCCTTTTTGGCCAAGCAAGCAAGCGGGCAATGCAAATCTGCACTACAAAGAAGTATCACTTCCCACCGGTCAAAAGGGACATCCACAAAATGTGTAAAAACCAGAAAGGCAAGACAGGCCCTGGAGAACAGGGAGCCTTGTTATGCTGATGGGCGGGATGTAAGTTGCCAACTGCCTCACTGGAGGAGTGCATTGTGTTCCCTAAAACAAGTAAACAACAGAGCTACAGAGCCAAGGGCACTTCCAGTCTAGGGAATATACCTTGGGAAAACTGAAAATCCATAAGACAGAGCCACCCCCAAGTTGAGGGCTGCACTGCTTACAAGAACCTCAACCTGGGTACACCTGAAATATCCCAGGAAATATAAAAATGGTTCCAAACATTGTGGAACTTACGTACGATGGAATATCCCTCAGCCACGAAATCAATGTCATAAGACCAGTAGCAGCAAAATGAGTGGATTCAGGTACGATGATTCTAAGGGAAAGAAGTCACACAGGAAAAGAAACTTATCATAAGATATCACTTAGGAAGATCCTGTAAACATGGCTACACATGAACTGAGTTAGCAAAGAGAACAGAGTCTCACATTTAGAAAACACTCTTATGCCTGCTTAAGGGGGAAGGAGAGGTGGGGTGATGCATCAAACCAGAGTTTGATATAAGCACAGGTACTGTTCCAAAAACCAACTATGGAATAGACAAGACCTACACCTTCCTCAGTGAAAGGGACTCAAAACCCCATATTTCCCGCAGAGGAATAGATCTGACTAGTAAGAATCTTAAAACCTATGTATTGATATGTCTCCGTAAGGGAATCAAGTGTGTCTAGACTGGCATAAACATGGCAGCGAGAATCAGCTCAAACCCACTCTAAAAAGGAATTTCAAAAACAGAACAAAGAAACAGGGAAATTCTTTACAATTCCTTCAGGGTCTCTGATGCAACCTGGAATGACCCTATCTACGATGACAGCTGGATGTGGCATGAGGCTGGACACTTGGGACTGAGAGGATTGGTGAGATTGGGTGAGCAAATGCAGACCCTTTAAAGCAATAATGCATGGCAACCATTCCATGGGTCCCACCTCTCCAGGTTGAAGGGAATATTACTACAGCTATAACATGTACGGGAAACCTAGAGAATGGACACACTGTGAATACGAAAGGTTTCTAAAACTCAACGAAGAGTCCCTCTCCTGGTGCTCCGGTTTGACGTTCCAACAGCTTTACTATCAATCTCCCAACTTGGAGAGACAGCCCCTTTAAGCTCCTGGTTCACACAGGTTGCCCATTTGGCAGAGGAGGAAAGGGAAGAGGGAGAACCAATGAGAGAGTAGCTGTTAGGCATTTGGATGGGCACATGTCACTCTAATTTCCCGGCAGGAAGAAGAATTCACCAAAGTCTCAGCCACCCACCGGGAACCAGTATAGGTCCTGAACCAAATGTTTGGACTTGCGTTCAGCTCACAAAAAAACGAGTTGAAAAATGGAGCTCAGGGGCACAGCAATTCACAAACTGGCAGAGTAATCAAGGCCAACTATCGTCCAAAAATCTGTTGAGGGAAGGCAACGAGGCGGACTTGAATGCGAGGCAGAATAGCAGGAAACAGATTTCAAGAGGTACGTTAGAATCGCCTGTAAAGCACAGGAAGAGGGGCACAACTTCGACAATGATGCACTTGGCCGAAAAGGGCGTATGCGTTTTCTCCTGAATATATTCAGGAGAAAACGCATACGCCCTTTTTGGCCAAGCAAGCAAGCGGGCAATGCAAATCTGCACCACAAAGAAGTATCACTTCCCACCGGCCAAAAGGGACATCCACAAAATGTGTAAAAACCAGAAAGGCAAGACAGGCCCTGGAGAACAGGGAGCCTTGTTATGCTGATGGGCGGGATGTAAGTTGCCAACTGCCTCACTGGAGGAGTGCATTGTGTTCCCTAAAACAAGTAAACAACAGAGCTACAGAGCCAAGGGCACTTCCAGTCTAGGGAATATACCTTGGGAAAACTGAAAATCCATAAGACAGAGCCACCCCCAAATTGAGGGCTGCACTGCTTACAAGAACCTCAACCTGGGTACACCTGAAATATCCCAGGAAATATAAAAATGGTTCCAAACATTGTGGAACTTACGTACGATGGAATATCCCTCAGCCACGAAATCAATGTCATAAGACCAGTAGCAGCAAAATGAGTGGATTCAGGTACGATGATTCTAAGGGAAAGAAGTCACACAGGAAAAGAAACTTATCATAAGATATCACTTAGGAAGATCCTGTAAACATGGCTACACATGAACTGAGTTAGCAAAGAGAACAGAGTCTCACATTTAGAAAACACTCTTATGCCTGCTTAAGGGGGAAGGAGAGGTGGGGTGATGCATCAAACCAGAGTTTGATATAAGCACAGGTACTGTTCCAAAAACCAACTATGGAATAGACAAGACCTACACCTTCCTCAGTGAAAGGGACTCAAAACCCCATATTTCCCGCAGAGGAATAGATCTGACTAGTAAGAATCTTAAAACCTATGTATTGATATGTCTCCGTAAGGGAATCAAGTGTGTCTAGACTGGCATAAACATGGCAGCGAGAATCAGCTCAAACCCACTCTAAAAAGGAATTTCAAAAACAGAACAAAGAAACAGGGAAATTCTTTACAATTCCTTCAGGGTCTCTGATGCAACCTGGAATGACCCTATCTACGATGACAGCTGGATGTGGCATGAGGCTGGACACTTGGGACTGAGAGGATTGGTGAGATTGGGTGAGCAAATGCAGACCCTTTAAAGCAATAATGCATGGCAACCATTCCATGGGTCCCACCTCTCCAGGTTGAAGGGAATATTACTACAGCTATAACATGTACGGGAAACCTAGAGAATGGACACACTGTGAATACGAAAGGTTTCTAAAACTCAACGAAGAGTCCCTCTCCTGGTGCTCCGGTTTGACGTTCCAACAGCTTTACTATCAATCTCCCAACTTGGAGAGACAGCCCCTTTAAGCTCCTGGTTCACACAGGTTGCCCATTTGGCAGAGGAGGAAAGGGAAGAGGGAGAACCAATGAGAGAGTAGCTGTTAGGCATTTGGATGGGCACATGTCACTCTAATTTCCCGGCAGGAAGAAGAATTCACCAAAGTCTCAGCCACCCACCGGGAACCAGTATAGGTCCTGAACCAAATGTTTGGACTTGCGTTCAGCTCACAAAAAAACGAGTTGAAAAATGGAGCTCAGGGGCACAGCAATTCACAAACTGGCAGAGTAATCAAGGCCAACTATCGTCCAAAAATCTGTTGAGGGAAGGCAACGAGGCGGACTTGAATGCGAGGCAGAATAGCAGGAAACAGATTTCAAGAGGTACGTTAGAATCGCCTGTAAAGCACAGGAAGAGGGGCACAACTTCGACAATGATGCACTTGGCCGAAAAGGGCGTATGCGTTTTCTCCTGAATATATTCAGGAGAAAACGCATACGCCCTTTTTGGCCAAGCAAGCAAGCGGGCAATGCAAATCTGCACCACAAAGAAGTATCACTTCCCACCGGCCAAAAGGGACATCCACAAAATGTGTAAAAACCAGAAAGGCAAGACAGGCCCTGGAGAACAGGGAGCCTTGTTATGCTGATGGGCGGGATGTAAGTTGCCAACTGCCTCACTGGAGGAGTGCATTGTGTTCCCTAAAACAAGTAAACAACAGAGCTACAGAGCCAAGGGCACTTCCAGTCTAGGGAATATACCTTGGGAAAACTGAAAATCCATAAGACAGAGCCACCCCCAAATTGAGGGCTGCACTGCTTACAAGAACCTCAACCTGGGTACACCTGAAATATCCCAGGAAATATAAAAATGGTCCCAAACATTGTGGAACTTACGTACGATGGAATATCCCTCAGCCACGAAATCAATGTCATAAGACCAGTAGCAGCAAAATGAGTGGATTCAGGTACGATGATTCTAAGGGAAAGAAGTCACACAGGAAAAGAAACTTATCATAAGATATCACTTAGGAAGATCCTGTAAACATGGCTACACATGAACTGAGTTAGCAAAGAGAACAGAGTCTCACATTTAGAAAACACTCTTATGCCTGCTTAAGGGGGAAGGAGAGGTGGGGTGATGCATCAAACCAGAGTTTGATATAAGCACAGGTACTGTTCCAAAAACCAACTATGGAATAGACAAGACCTACACCTTCCTCAGTGAAAGGGACTCAAAACCCCATATTTCCCGCAGAGGAATAGATCTGACTAGTAAGAATCTTAAAACCTATGTATTGATATGTCTCCGTAAGGGAATCAAGTGTGTCTAGACTGGCATAAACATGGCAGCGAGAATCAGCTCAAACCCACTCTAAAAAGGAATTTCAAAAACAGAACAAAGAAACAGGGAAATTCTTTACAATTCCTTCAGGGTCTCTGATGCAACCTGGAATGACCCTATCTACGATGACAGCTGGATGTGGCATGAGGCTGGACACTTGGGACTGAGAGGATTGGTGAGATTGGGTGAGCAAATGCAGACCCTTTAAAGCAATAATGCATGGCAACCATTCCATGGGTCCCACCTCTCCAGGTTGAAGGGAATATTACTACAGCTATAACATGTACGGGAAACCTAGAGAATGGACACACTGTGAATACGAAAGGTTTCTAAAACTCAACGAAGAGTCCCTCTCCTGGTGCTCCGGTTTGACGTTCCAACAGCTTTACTATCAATCTCCCAACTTGGAGAGACAGCCCCTTTAAGCTCCTGGTTCACACAGGTTGCCCATATGGCAGAGGAGGAAAGGGAAGAGGGAGAACCAATGAGAGAGTAGCTGTTAGGCATTTGGATGGGCACATGTCACTCTAATTTCCCGGCAGGAAGAAGAATTCACCAAAGTCTCAGCCACCCACCGGGAACCAGTATAGGTCCTGAACCAAATGTTTGGACTTGCGTTCAGCTCACAAAAAAACGAGTTGAAAAATGGAGCTCAGGGGCACAGCAATTCACAAACTGGCAGAGTAATCAAGGCCAACTATCGTCCAAAAATCTGTTGAGGGAAGGCAACGAGGCGGACTTGAATGCGAGGCAGAATAGCAGGAAACAGATTTCAAGAGGTACGTTAGAATCGCCTGTAAAGCACAGGAAGAGGGGCACAACTTCGACAATGATGCACTTGGCCGAAAAGGGCGTATGCGTTTTCTCCTGAATATATTCAGGAGAAAACGCATACGCCCTTTTTGGCCAAGCAAGCAAGCGGGCAATGCAAATCTGCACTACAAAGAAGTATCACTTCCCACCGGTCAAAAGGGACATCCACAAAATGTGTAAAAACCAGAAAGGCAAGACAGGCCCTGGAGAACAGGGAGCCTTGTTATGCTGATGGGCGGGATGTAAGTTGCCAACTGCCTCACTGGAGGAGTGCATTGTGTTCCCTAAAACAAGTAAACAACAGAGCTACAGAGCCAAGGGCACTTCCAGTCTAGGGAATATACCTTGGGAAAACTGAAAATCCATAAGACAGAGCCACCCCCAAATTGAGGGCTGCACTGCTTACAAGAACCTCAACCTGGGTACACCTGAAATATCCCAGGAAATATAAAAATGGTTCCAAACATTGTGGAACTTACGTACGATGGAATATCCCTCAGCCACGAAATCAATGTCATAAGACCAGTAGCAGCAAAATGAGTGGATTCAGGTACGATGATTCTAAGGGAAAGAAGTCACACAGGAAAAGAAACTTATCATAAGATATCACTTAGGAAGATCCTGTAAACATGGCTACACATGAACTGAGTTAGCAAAGAGAACAGAGTCTCACATTTAGAAAACACTCTTATGCCTGCTTAAGGGGGAAGGAGAGGTGGGGTGATGCATCAAACCAGAGTTTGATATAAGCACAGGTACTGTTCCAAAAACCAACTATGGAATAGACAAGACCTACACCTTCCTCAGTGAAAGGGACTCAAAACCCCATATTTCCCGCAGAGGAATAGATCTGACTAGTAAGAATCTTAAAACCTATGTATTGATATGTCTCCGTAAGGGAATCAAGTGTGTCTAGACTGGCATAAACATGGCAGCGAGAATCAGCTCAAACCCACTCTAAAAAGGAATTTCAAAAACAGAACAAAGAAACAGGGAAATTCTTTACAATTCCTTCAGGGTCTCTGATGCAACCTGGAATGACCCTATCTACGATGACAGCTGGATGTGGCATGAGGCTGGACACTTGGGACTGAGAGGATTGGTGAGATTGGGTGAGCAAATGCAGACCCTTTAAAGCAATAATGCATGGCAACCATTCCATGGGTCCCACCTCTCCAGGTTGAAGGGAATATTACTACAGCTATAACATGTACGGGAAACCTAGAGAATGGACACACTGTGAATACGAAAGGTTTCTAAAACTCAACGAAGAGTCCCTCTCCTGGTGCTCCGGTTTGACGTTCCAACAGCTTTACTATCAATCTCCCAACTTGGAGAGACAGCCCCTTTAAGCTCCTGGTTCACACAGGTTGCCCATTTGGCAGAGGAGGAAAGGGAAGAGGGAGAACCAATGAGAGAGTAGCTGTTAGGCATTTGGATGGGCACATGTCACTCTAATTTCCCGGCAGGAAGAAGAATTCACCAAAGTCTCAGCCACCCACCGGGAACCAGTATAGGTCCTGAACCAAATGTTTGGACTTGCGTTCAGCTCACAAAAAAACGAGTTGAAAAATGGAGCTCAGGGGCACAGCAATTCACAAACTGGCAGAGTAATCAAGGCCAACTATCGTCCAAAAATCTGTTGAGGGAAGGCAACGAGGCGGACTTGAATGCGAGGCAGAATAGCAGGAAACAGATTTCAAGAGGTACGTTAGAATCGCCTGTAAAGCACAGGAAGAGGGGCACAACTTCGACAATGATGCACTTGGCCGAAAAGGGCGTATGCGTTTTCTCCTGAATATATTCAGGAGAAAACGCATACGCCCTTTTTGGCCAAGCAAGCAAGCGGGCAATGCAAATCTGCACCACAAAGAAGTATCACTTCCCACCGGTCAAAAGGGACATCCACAAAATGTGTAAAAACCAGAAAGGCAAGACAGGCCCTGGAGAACAGGGAGCCTTGTTATGCTGATGGGCGGGATGTAAGTTGCCAACTGCCTCACTGGAGGAGTGCATTGTGTTCCCTAAAACAAGTAAACAACAGAGCTACAGAGCCAAGGGCACTTCCAGTCTAGGGAATATACCTTGGGAAAACTGAAAATCCATAAGACAGAGCCACCCCCAAATTGAGGGCTGCACTGCTTACAAGAACCTCAACCTGGGTACACCTGAAATATCCCAGGAAATATAAAAATGGTTCCAAACATTGTGGAACTTACGTACGATGGAATATCCCTCAGCCACGAAATCAATGTCATAAGACCAGTAGCAGCAAAATGAGTGGATTCAGGTACGATGATTCTAAGGGAAAGAAGTCACACAGGAAAAGAAACTTATCATAAGATATCACTTAGGAAGATCCTGTAAACATGGCTACACATGAACTGAGTTAGCAAAGAGAACAGAGTCTCACATTTAGAAAACACTCTTATGCCTGCTTAAGGGGGAAGGAGAGGTGGGGTGATGCATCAAACCAGAGTTTGATATAAGCACAGGTACTGTTCCAAAAACCAACTATGGAATAGACAAGACCTACACCTTCCTCAGTGAAAGGGACTCAAAACCCCATATTTCCCGCAGAGGAATAGATCTGACTAGTAAGAATCTTAAAACCTATGTATTGATATGTCTCCGTAAGGGAATCAAGTGTGTCTAGACTGGCATAAACATGGCAGCGAGAATCAGCTCAAACCCACTCTAAAAAGGAATTTCAAAAACAGAACAAAGAAACAGGGAAATTCTTTACAATTCCTTCAGGGTCTCTGATGCAACCTGGAATGACCCTATCTACGATGACAGCTGGATGTGGCATGAGGCTGGACACTTGGGACTGAGAGGATTGGTGAGATTGGGTGAGCAAATGCAGACCCTTTAAAGCAATAATGCATGGCAACCATTCCATGGGTCCCACCTCTCCAGGTTGAAGGGAATATTACTACAGCTATAACATGTACGGGAAACCTAGAGAATGGACACACTGTGAATACGAAAGGTTTCTAAAACTCAACGAAGAGTCCCTCTCCTGGTGCTCCGGTTTGACGTTCCAACAGCTTTACTATCAATCTCCCAACTTGGAGAGACAGCCCCTTTAAGCTCCTGGTTCACACAGGTTGCCCATTTGGCAGAGGAGGAAAGGGAAGAGGGAGAACCAATGAGAGAGTAGCTGTTAGGCATTTGGATGGGCACATGTCACTCTAATTTCCCGGCAGGAAGAAGAATTCACCAAAGTCTCAGCCACCCACCGGGAACCAGTATAGGTCCTGAACCAAATGTTTGGACTTGCGTTCAGCTCACAAAAAAACGAGTTGAAAAATGGAGCTCAGGGGCACAGCAATTCACAAACTGGCAGAGTAATCAAGGCCAACTATCGTCCAAAAATCTGTTGAGGGAAGGCAACGAGGCGGACTTGAATGCGAGGCAGAATAGCAGGAAACAGATTTCAAGAGGTACGTTAGAATCGCCTGTAAAGCACAGGAAGAGGGGCACAACTTCGACAATGATGCACTTGGCCGAAAAGGGCGTATGCGTTTTCTCCTGAATATATTCAGGAGAAAACGCATACGCCCTTTTTGGCCAAGCAAGCAAGCGGGCAATGCAAATCTGCACCACAAAGAAGTATCACTTCCCACCGGCCAAAAGGGACATCCACAAAATGTGTAAAAACCAGAAAGGCAAGACAGGCCCTGGAGAACAGGGAGCCTTGTTATGCTGATGGGCGGGATGTAAGTTGCCAACTGCCTCACTGGAGGAGTGCATTGTGTTCCCTAAAACAAGTAAACAACAGAGCTACAGAGCCAAGGGCACTTCCAGTCTAGGGAATATACCTTGGGAAAACTGAAAATCCATAAGACAGAGCCACCCCCAAATTGAGGGCTGCACTGCTTACAAGAACCTCAACCTGGGTACACCTGAAATATCCCAGGAAATATAAAAATGGTTCCAAACATTGTGGAACTTACGTACGATGGAATATCCCTCAGCCACGAAATCAATGTCATAAGACCAGTAGCAGCAAAATGAGTGGATTCAGGTACGATGATTCTAAGGGAAAGAAGTCACACAGGAAAAGAAACTTATCATAAGATATCACTTAGGAAGATCCTGTAAACATGGCTACACATGAACTGAGTTAGCAAAGAGAACAGAGTCTCACATTTAGAAAACACTCTTATGCCTGCTTAAGGGGGAAGGAGAGGTGGGGTGATGCATCAAACCAGAGTTTGATATAAGCACAGGTACTGTTCCAAAAACCAACTATGGAATAGACAAGACCTACACCTTCCTCAGTGAAAGGGACTCAAAACCCCATATTTCCCGCAGAGGAATAGATCTGACTAGTAAGAATCTTAAAACCTATGTATTGATATGTCTCCGTAAGGGAATCAAGTGTGTCTAGACTGGCATAAACATGGCAGCGAGAATCAGCTCAAACCCACTCTAAAAAGGAATTTCAAAAACAGAACAAAGAAACAGGGAAATTCTTTACAATTCCTTCAGGGTCTCTGATGCAACCTGGAATGACCCTATCTACGATGACAGCTGGATGTGGCATGAGGCTGGACACTTGGGACTGAGAGGATTGGTGAGATTGGGTGAGCAAATGCAGACCCTTTAAAGCAATAATGCATGGCAACCATTCCATGGGTCCCACCTCTCCAGGTTGAAGGGAATATTACTACAGCTATAACATGTACGGGAAACCTAGAGAATGGACACACTGTGAATACGAAAGGTTTCTAAAACTCAACGAAGAGTCCCTCTCCTGGTGCTCCGGTTTGACGTTCCAACAGCTTTACTATCAATCTCCCAACTTGGAGAGACAGCCCCTTTAAGCTCCTGGTTCACACAGGTTGCCCATTTGGCAGAGGAGGAAAGGGAAGAGGGAGAACCAATGAGAGAGTAGCTGTTAGGCATTTGGATGGGCACATGTCACTCTAATTTCCCGGCAGGAAGAAGAATTCACCAAAGTCTCAGCCACCCACCGGGAACCAGTATAGGTCCTGAACCAAATGTTTGGACTTGCGTTCAGCTCACAAAAAAACGAGTTGAAAAATGGAGCTCAGGGGCACAGCAATTCACAAACTGGCAGAGTAATCAAGGCCAACTATCGTCCAAAAATCTGTTGAGGGAAGGCAACGAGGCGGACTTGAATGCGAGGCAGAATAGCAGGAAACAGATTTCAAGAGGTACGTTAGAATCGCCTGTAAAGCACAGGAAGAGGGGCACAACTTCGACAATGATGCACTTGGCCGAAAAGGGCGTATGCGTTTTCTCCTGAATATATTCAGGAGAAAACGCATACGCCCTTTTTGGCCAAGCAAGCAAGCGGGCAATGCAAATCTGCACCACAAAGAAGTATCACTTCCCACCGGCCAAAAGGGACATCCACAAAATGTGTAAAAACCAGAAAGGCAAGACAGGCCCTGGAGAACAGGGAGCCTTGTTATGCTGATGGGCGGGATGTAAGTTGCCAACTGCCTCACTGGAGGAGTGCATTGTGTTCCCTAAAACAAGTAAACAACAGAGCTACAGAGCCAAGGGCACTTCCAGTCTAGGGAATATACCTTGGGAAAACTGAAAATCCATAAGACAGAGCCACCCCCAAATTGAGGGCTGCACTGCTTACAAGAACCTCAACCTGGGTACACCTGAAATATCCCAGGAAATATAAAAATGGTTCCAAACATTGTGGAACTTACGTACGATGGAATATCCCTCAGCCACGAAATCAATGTCATAAGACCAGTAGCAGCAAAATGAGTGGATTCAGGTACGATGATTCTAAGGGAAAGAAGTCACACAGGAAAAGAAACTTATCATAAGATATCACTTAGGAAGATCCTGTAAACATGGCTACACATGAACTGAGTTAGCAAAGAGAACAGAGTCTCACATTTAGAAAACACTCTTATGCCTGCTTAAGGGGGAAGGAGAGGTGGGGTGATGCATCAAACCAGAGTTTGATATAAGCACAGGTACTGTTCCAAAAACCAACTATGGAATAGACAAGACCTACACCTTCCTCAGTGAAAGGGACTCAAAACCCCATATTTCCCGCAGAGGAATAGATCTGACTAGTAAGAATCTTAAAACCTATGTATTGATATGTCTCCGTAAGGGAATCAAGTGTGTCTAGACTGGCATAAACATGGCAGCGAGAATCAGCTCAAACCCACTCTAAAAAGGAATTTCAAAAACAGAACAAAGAAACAGGGAAATTCTTTACAATTCCTTCAGGGTCTCTGATGCAACCTGGAATGACCCTATCTACGATGACAGCTGGATGTGGCATGAGGCTGGACACTTGGGACTGAGAGGATTGGTGAGATTGGGTGAGCAAATGCAGACCCTTTAAAGCAATAATGCATGGCAACCATTCCATGGGTCCCACCTCTCCAGGTTGAAGGGAATATTACTACAGCTATAACATGTACGGGAAACCTAGAGAATGGACACACTGTGAATACGAAAGGTTTCTAAAACTCAACGAAGAGTCCCTCTCCTGGTGCTCCGGTTTGACGTTCCAACAGCTTTACTATCAATCTCCCAACTTGGAGAGACAGCCCCTTTAAGCTCCTGGTTCACACAGGTTGCCCATTTGGCAGAGGAGGAAAGGGAAGAGGGAGAACCAATGAGAGAGTAGCTGTTAGGCATTTGGATGGGCACATGTCACTCTAATTTCCCGGCAGGAAGAAGAATTCACCAAAGTCTCAGCCACCCACCGGGAACCAGTATAGGTCCTGAACCAAATGTTTGGACTTGCGTTCAGCTCACAAAAAAACGAGTTGAAAAATGGAGCTCAGGGGCACAGCAATTCACAAACTGGCAGAGTAATCAAGGCCAACTATCGTCCAAAAATCTGTTGAGGGAAGGCAACGAGGCGGACTTGAATGCGAGGCAGAATAGCAGGAAACAGATTTCAAGAGGTACGTTAGAATCGCCTGTAAAGCACAGGAAGAGGGGCACAACTTCGACAATGATGCACTTGGCCGAAAAGGGCGTATGCGTTTTCTCCTGAATATATTCAGGAGAAAACGCATACGCCCTTTTTGGCCAAGCAAGCAAGCGGGCAATGCAAATCTGCACCACAAAGAAGTATCACTTCCGACCGGTCAAAAGGGACATCCACAAAATGTGTAAAAACCAGAAAGGCAAGACAGGCCCTGGAGAACAGGGAGCCTTGTTATGCTGATGGGCGGGATGTAAGTTGCCAACTGCCTCACTGGAGGAGTGCATTGTGTTCCCTAAAACAAGTAAACAACAGAGCTACAGAGCCAAGGGCACTTCCAGTCTAGGGAATATACCTTGGGAAAACTGAAAATCCATAAGACAGAGCCACCCCCAAATTGAGGGCTGCACTGCTTACAAGAACCTCAACCTGGGTACACCTGAAATATCCCAGGAAATATAAAAATGGTCCCAAACATTGTGGAACTTACGTACGATGGAATATCCCTCAGCCACGAAATCAATGTCATAAGACCAGTAGCAGCAAAATGAGTGGATTCAGGTACGATGATTCTAAGGGAAAGAAGTCACACAGGAAAAGAAACTTATCATAAGATATCACTTAGGAAGATCCTGTAAACATGGCTACACATGAACTGAGTTAGCAAAGAGAACAGAGTCTCACATTTAGAAAACACTCTTATGCCTGCTTAAGGGGGAAGGAGAGGTGGGGTGATGCATCAAACCAGAGTTTGATATAAGCACAGGTACTGTTCCAAAAACCAACTATGGAATAGACAAGACCTACACCTTCCTCAGTGAAAGGGACTCAAAACCCCATATTTCCCGCAGAGGAATAGATCTGACTAGTAAGAATCTTAAAACCTATGTATTGATATGTCTCCGTAAGGGAATCAAGTGTGTCTAGACTGGCATAAACATGGCAGCGAGAATCAGCTCAAACCCACTCTAAAAAGGAATTTCAAAAACAGAACAAAGAAACAGGGAAATTCTTTACAATTCCTTCAGGGTCTCTGATGCAACCTGGAATGACCCTATCTACGATGACAGCTGGATGTGGCATGAGGCTGGACACTTGGGACTGAGAGGATTGGTGAGATTGGGTGAGCAAATGCAGACCCTTTAAAGCAATAATGCATGGCAACCATTCCATGGGTCCCACCTCTCCAGGTTGAAGGGAATATTACTACAGCTATAACATGTACGGGAAACCTAGAGAATGGACACACTGTGAATACGAAAGGTTTCTAAAACTCAACGAAGAGTCCCTCTCCTGGTGCTCCGGTTTGACGTTCCAACAGCTTTACTATCAATCTCCCAACTTGGAGAGACAGCCCCTTTAAGCTCCTGGTTCACACAGGTTGCCCATTTGGCAGAGGAGGAAAGGGAAGAGGGAGAACCAATGAGAGAGTAGCTGTTAGGCATTTGGATGGGCACATGTCACTCTAATTTCCCGGCAGGAAGAAGAATTCACCAAAGTCTCAGCCACCCACCGGGAACCAGTATAGGTCCTGAACCAAATGTTTGGACTTGCGTTCAGCTCACAAAAAAACGAGTTGAAAAATGGAGCTCAGGGGCACAGCAATTCACAAACTGGCAGAGTAATCAAGGCCAACTATCGTCCAAAAATCTGTTGAGGGAAGGCAACGAGGCGGACTTGAATGCGAGGCAGAATAGCAGGAAACAGATTTCAAGAGGTACGTTAGAATCGCCTGTAAAGCACAGGAAGAGGGGCACAACTTCGACAATGATGCACTTGGCCGAAAAGGGCGTATGCGTTTTCTCCTGAATATATTCAGGAGAAAACGCATACGCCCTTTTTGGCCAAGCAAGCAAGCGGGCAATGCAAATCTGCACCACAAAGAAGTATCACTTCCCACCGGCCAAAAGGGACATCCACAAAATGTGTAAAAACCAGAAAGGCAAGACAGGCCCTGGAGAACAGGGAGCCTTGTTATGCTGATGGGCGGGATGTAAGTTGCCAACTGCCTCACTGGAGGAGTGCATTGTGTTCCCTAAAACAAGTAAACAACAGAGCTACAGAGCCAAGGGCACTTCCAGTCTAGGGAATATACCTTGGGAAAACTGAAAATCCATAAGACAGAGCCACCCCCAAATTGAGGGCTGCACTGCTTACAAGAACCTCAACCTGGGTACACCTGAAATATCCCAGGAAATATAAAAATGGTTCCAAACATTGTGGAACTTACGTACGATGGAATATCCCTCAGCCACGAAATCAATGTCATAAGACCAGTAGCAGCAAAATGAGTGGATTCAGGTACGATGATTCTAAGGGAAAGAAGTCACACAGGAAAAGAAACTTATCAT
The DNA here is from genome assembly GCF_964341445.2 of Mesoplodon mirus. NCBI lineage: Eukaryota > Metazoa > Chordata > Mammalia > Artiodactyla > Ziphiidae > Mesoplodon > Mesoplodon mirus. The sequence goes on along the minus strand of NW_028295510.1, from coordinate 418,913 downwards.
AAGATATCACTTAGGAAGATCCTGTAAACATGGCTACACATGAACTGAGTTAGCAAAGAGAACAGAGTCTCACATTTAGAAAACACTCTTATGCCTGCTTAAGGGGGAAGGAGAGGTGGGGTGATGCATCAAACCAGAGTTTGATATAAGCACAGGTACTGTTCCAAAAACCAACTATGGAATAGACAAGACCTACACCTTCCTCAGTGAAAGGGACTCAAAACCCCATATTTCCCGCAGAGGAATAGATCTGACTAGTAAGAATCTTAAAACCTATGTATTGATATGTCTCCGTAAGGGAATCAAGTGTGTCTAGACTGGCATAAACATGGCAGCGAGAATCAGCTCAAACCCACTCTAAAAAGGAATTTCAAAAACAGAACAAAGAAACAGGGAAATTCTTTACAATTCCTTCAGGGTCTCTGATGCAACCTGGAATGACCCTATCTACGATGACAGCTGGATGTGGCATGAGGCTGGACACTTGGGACTGAGAGGATTGGTGAGATTGGGTGAGCAAATGCAGACCCTTTAAAGCAATAATGCATGGCAACCATTCCATGGGTCCCACCTCTCCAGGTTGAAGGGAATATTACTACAGCTATAACATGTACGGGAAACCTAGAGAATGGACACACTGTGAATACGAAAGGTTTCTAAAACTCAACGAAGAGTCCCTCTCCTGGTGCTCCGGTTTGACGTTCCAACAGCTTTACTATCAATCTCCCAACTTGGAGAGACAGCCCCTTTAAGCTCCTGGTTCACACAGGTTGCCCATTTGGCAGAGGAGGAAAGGGAAGAGGGAGAACCAATGAGAGAGTAGCTGTTAGGCATTTGGATGGGCACATGTCACTCTAATTTCCCGGCAGGAAGAAGAATTCACCAAAGTCTCAGCCACCCACCGGGAACCAGTATAGGTCCTGAACCAAATGTTTGGACTTGCGTTCAGCTCACAAAAAAACGAGTTGAAAAATGGAGCTCAGGGGCACAGCAATTCACAAACTGGCAGAGTAATCAAGGCCAACTATCGTCCAAAAATCTGTTGAGGGAAGGCAACGAGGCGGACTTGAATGCGAGGCAGAATAGCAGGAAACAGATTTCAAGAGGTACGTTAGAATCGCCTGTAAAGCACAGGAAGAGGGGCACAACTTCGACAATGATGCACTTGGCCGAAAAGGGCGTATGCGTTTTCTCCTGAATATATTCAGGAGAAAACGCATACGCCCTTTTTGGCCAAGCAAGCAAGCGGGCAATGCAAATCTGCACCACAAAGAAGTATCACTTCCCACCGGTCAAAAGGGACATCCACAAAATGTGTAAAAACCAGAAAGGCAAGACAGGCCCTGGAGAACAGGGAGCCTTGTTATGCTGATGGGCGGGATGTAAGTTGCCAACTGCCTCACTGGAGGAGTGCATTGTGTTCCCTAAAACAAGTAAACAACAGAGCTACAGAGCCAAGGGCACTTCCAGTCTAGGGAATATACCTTGGGAAAACTGAAAATCCATAAGACAGAGCCACCCCCAAATTGAGGGCTGCACTGCTTACAAGAACCTCAACCTGGGTACACCTGAAATATCCCAGGAAATATAAAAATGGTTCCAAACATTGTGGAACTTACGTACGATGGAATATCCCTCAGCCACGAAATCAATGTCATAAGACCAGTAGCAGCAAAATGAGTGGATTCAGGTACGATGATTCTAAGGGAAAGAAGTCACACAGGAAAAGAAACTTATCATAAGATATCACTTAGGAAGATCCTGTAAACATGGCTACACATGAACTGAGTTAGCAAAGAGAACAGAGTCTCACATTTAGAAAACACTCTTATGCCTGCTTAAGGGGGAAGGAGAGGTGGGGTGATGCATCAAACCAGAGTTTGATATAAGCACAGGTACTGTTCCAAAAACCAACTATGGAATAGACAAGACCTACACCTTCCTCAGTGAAAGGGACTCAAAACCCCATATTTCCCGCAGAGGAATAGATCTGACTAGTAAGAATCTTAAAACCTATGTATTGATATGTCTCCGTAAGGGAATCAAGTGTGTCTAGACTGGCATAAACATGGCAGCGAGAATCAGCTCAAACCCACTCTAAAAAGGAATTTCAAAAACAGAACAAAGAAACAGGGAAATTCTTTACAATTCCTTCAGGGTCTCTGATGCAACCTGGAATGACCCTATCTACGATGACAGCTGGATGTGGCATGAGGCTGGACACTTGGGACTGAGAGGATTGGTGAGATTGGGTGAGCAAATGCAGACCCTTTAAAGCAATAATGCATGGCAACCATTCCATGGGTCCCACCTCTCCAGGTTGAAGGGAATATTACTACAGCTATAACATGTACGGGAAACCTAGAGAATGGACACACTGTGAATACGAAAGGTTTCTAAAACTCAACGAAGAGTCCCTCTCCTGGTGCTCCGGTTTGACGTTCCAACAGCTTTACTATCAATCTCCCAACTTGGAGAGACAGCCCCTTTAAGCTCCTGGTTCACACAGGTTGCCCATTTGGCAGAGGAGGAAAGGGAAGAGGGAGAACCAATGAGAGAGTAGCTGTTAGGCATTTGGATGGGCACATGTCACTCTAATTTCCCGGCAGGAAGAAGAATTCACCAAAGTCTCAGCCACCCACCGGGAACCAGTATAGGTCCTGAACCAAATGTTTGGACTTGCGTTCAGCTCACAAAAAACGAGTTGAAAAATGGAGCTCAGGGGCACAGCAATTCACAAACTGGCAGAGTAATCAAGGCCAACTATCGTCCAAAAATCTGTTGAGGGAAGGCAACGAGGCGGACTTGAATGCGAGGCAGAATAGCAGGAAACAGATTTCAAGAGGTACGTTAGAATCGCCTGTAAAGCACAGGAAGAGGGGCACAACTTCGACAATGATGCACTTGGCCGAAAAGGGCGTATGCGTTTTCTCCTGAATATATTCAGGAGAAAACGCATACGCCCTTTTTGGCCAAGCAAGCAAGCGGGCAATGCAAATCTGCACCACAAAGAAGTATCACTTCCCACCGGCCAAAAGGGACATCCACAAAATGTGTAAAAACCAGAAAGGCAAGACAGGCCCTGGAGAACAGGGAGCCTTGTTATGCTGATGGGCGGGATGTAAGTTGCCAACTGCCTCACTGGAGGAGTGCATTGTGTTCCCTAAAACAAGTAAACAACAGAGCTACAGAGCCAAGGGCACTTCCAGTCTAGGGAATATACCTTGGGAAAACTGAAAATCCATAAGACAGAGCCACCCCCAAATTGAGGGCTGCACTGCTTACAAGAACCTCAACCTGGGTACACCTGAAATATCCCAGGAAATATAAAAATGGTTCCAAACATTGTGGAACTTACGTACGATGGAATATCCCTCAGCCACGAAATCAATGTCATAAGACCAGTAGCAGCAAAATGAGTGGATTCAGGTACGATGATTCTAAGGGAAAGAAGTCACACAGGAAAAGAAACTTATCATAAGATATCACTTAGGAAGATCCTGTAAACATGGCTACACATGAACTGAGTTAGCAAAGAGAACAGAGTCTCACATTTAGAAAACACTCTTATGCCTGCTTAAGGGGGAAGGAGAGGTGGGGTGATGCATCAAACCAGAGTTTGATATAAGCACAGGTACTGTTCCAAAAACCAACTATGGAATAGACAAGACCTACACCTTCCTCAGTGAAAGGGACTCAAAACCCCATATTTCCCGCAGAGGAATAGATCTGACTAGTAAGAATCTTAAAACCTATGTATTGATATGTCTCCGTAAGGGAATCAAGTGTGTCTAGACTGGCATAAACATGGCAGCGAGAATCAGCTCAAACCCACTCTAAAAAGGAATTTCAAAAACAGAACAAAGAAACAGGGAAATTCTTTACAATTCCTTCAGGGTCTCTGATGCAACCTGGAATGACCCTATCTACGATGACAGCTGGATGTGGCATGAGGCTGGACACTTGGGACTGAGAGGATTGGTGAGATTGGGTGAGCAAATGCAGACCCTTTAAAGCAATAATGCATGGCAACCATTCCATGGGTCCCACCTCTCCAGGTTGAAGGGAATATTACTACAGCTATAACATGTACGGGAAACCTAGAGAATGGACACACTGTGAATACGAAAGGTTTCTAAAACTCAACGAAGAGTCCCTCTCCTGGTGCTCCGGTTTGACGTTCCAACAGCTTTACTATCAATCTCCCAACTTGGAGAGACAGCCCCTTTAAGCTCCTGGTTCACACAGGTTGCCCATTTGGCAGAGGAGGAAAGGGAAGAGGGAGAACCAATGAGAGAGTAGCTGTTAGGCATTTGGATGGGCACATGTCACTCTAATTTCCCGGCAGGAAGAAGAATTCACCAAAGTCTCAGCCACCCACCGGGAACCAGTATAGGTCCTGAACCAAATGTTTGGACTTGCGTTCAGCTCACAAAAAACGAGTTGAAAAATGGAGCTCAGGGGCACAGCAATTCACAAACTGGCAGAGTAATCAAGGCCAACTATCGTCCAAAAATCTGTTGAGGGAAGGCAACGAGGCGGACTTGAATGCGAGGCAGAATAGCAGGAAACAGATTTCAAGAGGTACGTTAGAATCGCCTGTAAAGCACAGGAAGAGGGGCACAACTTCGACAATGATGCACTTGGCCGAAAAGGGCGTATGCGTTTTCTCCTGAATATATTCAGGAGAAAACGCATACGCCCTTTTTGGCCAAGCAAGCAAGCGGGCAATGCAAATCTGCACCACAAAGAAGTATCACTTCCCACCGGCCAAAAGGGACATCCACAAAATGTGTAAAAACCAGAAAGGCAAGACAGGCCCTGGAGAACAGGGAGCCTTGTTATGCTGATGGGCGGGATGTAAGTTGCCAACTGCCTCACTGGAGGAGTGCATTGTGTTCCCTAAAACAAGTAAACAACAGAGCTACAGAGCCAAGGGCACTTCCAGTCTAGGGAATATACCTTGGGAAAACTGAAAATCCATAAGACAGAGCCACCCCCAAATTGAGGGCTGCACTGCTTACAAGAACCTCAACCTGGGTACACCTGAAATATCCCAGGAAATATAAAAATGGTTCCAAACATTGTGGAACTTACGTACGATGGAATATCCCTCAGCCACGAAATCAATGTCATAAGACCAGTAGCAGCAAAATGAGTGGATTCAGGTACGATGATTCTAAGGGAAAGAAGTCACACAGGAAAAGAAACTTATCATAAGATATCACTTAGGAAGATCCTGTAAACATGGCTACACATGAACTGAGTTAGCAAAGAGAACAGAGTCTCACATTTAGAAAACACTCTTATGCCTGCTTAAGGGGGAAGGAGAGGTGGGGTGATGCATCAAACCAGAGTTTGATATAAGCACAGGTACTGTTCCAAAAACCAACTATGGAATAGACAAGACCTACACCTTCCTCAGTGAAAGGGACTCAAAACCCCATATTTCCCGCAGAGGAATAGATCTGACTAGTAAGAATCTTAAAACCTATGTATTGATATGTCTCCGTAAGGGAATCAAGTGTGTCTAGACTGGCATAAACATGGCAGCGAGAATCAGCTCAAACCCACTCTAAAAAGGAATTTCAAAAACAGAACAAAGAAACAGGGAAATTCTTTACAATTCCTTCAGGGTCTCTGATGCAACCTGGAATGACCCTATCTACGATGACAGCTGGATGTGGCATGAGGCTGGACACTTGGGACTGAGAGGATTGGTGAGATTGGGTGAGCAAATGCAGACCCTTTAAAGCAATAATGCATGGCAACCATTCCATGGGTCCCACCTCTCCAGGTTGAAGGGAATATTACTACAGCTATAACATGTACGGGAAACCTAGAGAATGGACACACTGTGAATACGAAAGGTTTCTAAAACTCAACGAAGAGTCCCTCTCCTGGTGCTCCGGTTTGACGTTCCAACAGCTTTACTATCAATCTCCCAACTTGGAGAGACAGCCCCTTTAAGCTCCTGGTTCACACAGGTTGCCCATTTGGCAGAGGAGGAAAGGGAAGAGGGAGAACCAATGAGAGAGTAGCTGTTAGGCATTTGGATGGGCACATGTCACTCTAATTTCCCGGCAGGAAGAAGAATTCACCAAAGTCTCAGCCACCCACCGGGAACCAGTATAGGTCCTGAACCAAATGTTTGGACTTGCGTTCAGCTCACAAAAAAACGAGTTGAAAAATGGAGCTCAGGGGCACAGCAATTCACAAACTGGCAGAGTAATCAAGGCCAACTATCGTCCAAAAATCTGTTGAGGGAAGGCAACGAGGCGGACTTGAATGCGAGGCAGAATAGCAGGAAACAGATTTCAAGAGGTACGTTAGAATCGCCTGTAAAGCACAGGAAGAGGGGCACAACTTCGACAATGATGCACTTGGCCAAAAAGGGCGTATGCGTTTTCTCCTGAATATATTCAGGAGAAAACGCATACGCCCTTTTTGGCCAAGCAAGCAAGCGGGCAATGCAAATCTGCACTACAAAGAAGTATCACTTCCCACCGGTCAAAAGGGACATCCACAAAATGTGTAAAAACCAGAAAGGCAAGACAGGCCCTGGAGAACAGGGAGCCTTGTTATGCTGATGGGCGGGATGTAAGTTGCCAACTGCCTCACTGGAGGAGTGCATTGTGTTCCCTAAAACAAGTAAACAACAGAGCTACAGAGCCAAGGGCACTTCCAGTCTAGGGAATATACCTTGGGAAAACTGAAAATCCATAAGACAGAGCCACCCCCAAATTGAGGGCTGCACTGCTTACAAGAACCTCAACCTGGGTACACCTGAAATATCCCAGGAAATATAAAAATGGTCCCAAACATTGTGGAACTTACGTACGATGGAATATCCCTCAGCCACGAAATCAATGTCATAAGACCAGTAGCAGCAAAATGAGTGGATTCAGGTACGATGATTCTAAGGGAAAGAAGTCACACAGGAAAAGAAACTTATCATAAGATATCACTTAGGAAGATCCTGTAAACATGGCTACACATGAACTGAGTTAGCAAAGAGAACAGAGTCTCACATTTAGAAAACACTCTTATGCCTGCTTAAGGGGGAAGGAGAGGTGGGGTGATGCATCAAACCAGAGTTTGATATAAGCACAGGTACTGTTCCAAAAACCAACTATGGAATAGACAAGACCTACACCTTCCTCAGTGAAAGGGACTCAAAACCCCATATTTCCCGCAGAGGAATAGATCTGACTAGTAAGAATCTTAAAACCTATGTATTGATATGTCTCCGTAAGGGAATCAAGTGTGTCTAGACTGGCATAAACATGGCAGCGAGAATCAGCTCAAACCCACTCTAAAAAGGAATTTCAAAAACAGAACAAAGAAACAGGGAAATTCTTTACAATTCCTTCAGGGTCTCTGATGCAACCTGGAATGACCCTATCTACGATGACAGCTGGATGTGGCATGAGGCTGGACACTTGGGACTGAGAGGATTGGTGAGATTGGGTGAGCAAATGCAGACCCTTTAAAGCAATAATGCATGGCAACCATTCCATGGGTCCCACCTCTCCAGGTTGAAGGGAATATTACTACAGCTATAACATGTACGGGAAACCTAGAGAATGGACACACTGTGAATACGAAAGGTTTCTAAAACTCAACGAAGAGTCCCTCTCCTGGTGCTCCGGTTTGACGTTCCAACAGCTTTACTATCAATCTCCCAACTTGGAGAGACAGCCCCTTTAAGCTCCTGGTTCACACAGGTTGCCCATTTGGCAGAGGAGGAAAGGGAAGAGGGAGAACCAATGAGAGAGTAGCTGTTAGGCATTTGGATGGGCACATGTCACTCTAATTTCCCGGCAGGAAGAAGAATTCACCAAAGTCTCAGCCACCCACCGGGAACCAGTATAGGTCCTGAACCAAATGTTTGGACTTGCGTTCAGCTCACAAAAAAACGAGTTGAAAAATGGAGCTCAGGGGCACAGCAATTCACAAACTGGCAGAGTAATCAAGGCCAACTATCGTCCAAAAATCTGTTGAGGGAAGGCAACGAGGCGGACTTGAATGCGAGGCAGAATAGCAGGAAACAGATTTCAAGAGGTACGTTAGAATCGCCTGTAAAGCACAGGAAGAGGGGCACAACTTCGACAATGATGCACTTGGCCAAAAAGGGCGTATGCGTTTTCTCCTGAATATATTCAGGAGAAAACGCATACGCCCTTTTTGGCCAAGCAAGCAAGCGGGCAATGCAAATCTGCACCACAAAGAAGTATCACTTCCCACCGGTCAAAAGGGACATCCACAAAATGTGTAAAAACCAGAAAGGCAAGACAGGCCCTGGAGAACAGGGAGCCTTGTTATGCTGATGGGCGGGATGTAAGTTGCCAACTGCCTCACTGGAGGAGTGCATTGTGTTCCCTAAAACAAGTAAACAACAGAGCTACAGAGCCAAGGGCACTTCCAGTCTAGGGAATATACCTTGGGAAAACTGAAAATCCATAAGACAGAGCCACCCCCAAATTGAGGGCTGCACTGCTTACAAGAACCTCAACCTGGGTACACCTGAAATATCCCAGGAAATATAAAAATGGTCCCAAACATTGTGGAACTTACGTACGATGGAATATCCCTCAGCCACGAAATCAATGTCATAAGACCAGTAGCAGCAAAATGAGTGGATTCAGGTACGATGATTCTAAGGGAAAGAAGTCACACAGGAAAAGAAACTTATCATAAGATATCACTTAGGAAGATCCTGTAAACATGGCTACACATGAACTGAGTTAGCAAAGAGAACAGAGTCTCACATTTAGAAAACACTCTTATGCCTGCTTAAGGGGGAAGGAGAGGTGGGGTGATGCATCAAACCAGAGTTTGATATAAGCACAGGTACTGTTCCAAAAACCAACTATGGAATAGACAAGACCTACACCTTCCTCAGTGAAAGGGACTCAAAACCCCATATTTCCCGCAGAGGAATAGATCTGACTAGTAAGAATCTTAAAACCTATGTATTGATATGTCTCCGTAAGGGAATCAAGTGTGTCTAGACTGGCATAAACATGGCAGCGAGAATCAGCTCAAACCCACTCTAAAAAGGAATTTCAAAAACAGAACAAAGAAACAGGGAAATTCTTTACAATTCCTTCAGGGTCTCTGATGCAACCTGGAATGACCCTATCTACGATGACAGCTGGATGTGGCATGAGGCTGGACACTTGGGACTGAGAGGATTGGTGAGATTGGGTGAGCAAATGCAGACCCTTTAAAGCAATAATGCATGGCAACCATTCCATGGGTCCCACCTCTCCAGGTTGAAGGGAATATTACTACAGCTATAACATGTACGGGAAACCTAGAGAATGGACACACTGTGAATACGAAAGGTTTCTAAAACTCAACGAAGAGTCCCTCTCCTGGTGCTCCGGTTTGACGTTCCAACAGCTTTACTATCAATCTCCCAACTTGGAGAGACAGCCCCTTTAAGCTCCTGGTTCACACAGGTTGCCCATTTGGCAGAGGAGGAAAGGGAAGAGGGAGAACCAATGAGAGAGTAGCTGTTAGGCATTTGGATGGGCACATGTCACTCTAATTTCCCGGCAGGAAGAAGAATTCACCAAAGTCTCAGCCACCCACCGGGAACCAGTATAGGTCCTGAACCAAATGTTTGGACTTGCGTTCAGCTCACAAAAAAACGAGTTGAAAAATGGAGCTCAGGGGCACAGCAATTCACAAACTGGCAGAGTAATCAAGGCCAACTATCGTCCAAAAATCTGTTGAGGGAAGGCAACGAGGCGGACTTGAATGCGAGGCAGAATAGCAGGAAACAGATTTCAAGAGGTACGTTAGAATCGCCTGTAAAGCACAGGAAGAGGGGCACAACTTCGACAATGATGCACTTGGCCAAAAAGGGCGTATGCGTTTTCTCCTGAATATATTCAGGAGAAAACGCATACGCCCTTTTTGGCCAAGCAAGCAAGCGGGCAATGCAAATCTGCACCTCAAAGAAGTATCACTTCCCACCGGTCAAAAGGGACATCCACAAAATGTGTAAAAAACAGAAAGGCAAGACAGGCCCTGGAGAACAGGGAGCCTTGTTATGCTGATGGGCGGGATGTAAGTTGCCAACTGCCTCACTGGAGGAGTGCATTGTGTTCCCTAAAACAAGTAAACAACAGAGCTACAGAGCCAAGGGCACTTCCAGTCTAGGGAATATACCTTGGGAAAACTGAAAATCCATAAGACAGAGCCACCCCCAAATTGAGGGCTGCACTGCTTACAAGAACCTCAACCTGGGTACACCTGAAATATCCCAGGAAATATAAAAATGGTCCCAAACATTGTGGAACTTACGTACGATGGAATATCCCTCAGCCACGAAATCAATGTCATAAGACCAGTAGCAGCAAAATGAGTGGATTCAGGTACGATGATTCTAAGGGAAAGAAGTCACACAGGAAAAGAAACTTATCATAAGATATCACTTAGGAAGATCCTGTAAACATGGCTACACATGAACTGAGTTAGCAAAGAGAACAGAGTCTCACATTTAGAAAACACTCTTATGCCTGCTTAAGGGGGAAGGAGAGGTGGGGTGATGCATCAAACCAGAGTTTGATATAAGCACAGGTACTGTTCCAAAAACCAACTATGGAATAGACAAGACCTACACCTTCCTCAGTGAAAGGGACTCAAAACCCCATATTTCCCGCAGAGGAATAGATCTGACTAGTAAGAATCTTAAAACCTATGTATTGATATGTCTCCGTAAGGGAATCAAGTGTGTCTAGACTGGCATAAACATGGCAGCGAGAATCAGCTCAAACCCACTCTAAAAAGGAATTTCAAAAACAGAACAAAGAAACAGGGAAATTCTTTACAATTCCTTCAGGGTCTCTGATGCAACCTGGAATGACCCTATCTACGATGACAGCTGGATGTGGCATGAGGCTGGACACTTGGGACTGAGAGGATTGGTGAGATTGGGTGAGCAAATGCAGACCCTTTAAAGCAATAATGCATGGCAACCATTCCATGGGTCCCACCTCTCCAGGTTGAAGGGAATATTACTACAGCTATAACATGTACGGGAAACCTAGAGAATGGACACACTGTGAATACGAAAGGTTTCTAAAACTCAACGAAGAGTCCCTCTCCTGGTGCTCCGGTTTGACGTTCCAACAGCTTTACTATCAATCTCCCAACTTGGAGAGACAGCCCCTTTAAGCTCCTGGTTCACACAGGTTGCCCATTTGGCAGAGGAGGAAAGGGAAGAGGGAGAACCAATGAGAGAGTAGCTGTTAGGCATTTGGATGGGCACATGTCACTCTAATTTCCCGGCAGGAAGAAGAATTCACCAAAGTCTCAGCCACCCACCGGGAACCAGTATAGGTCCTGAACCAAATGTTTGGACTTGCGTTCAGCTCACAAAAAAACGAGTTGAAAAATGGAGCTCAGGGGCACAGCAATTCACAAACTGGCAGAGTAATCAAGGCCAACTATCGTCCAAAAATCTGTTGAGGGAAGGCAACGAGGCGGACTTGAATGCGAGGCAGAATAGCAGGAAACAGATTTCAAGAGGTACGTTAGAATCGCCTGTAAAGCACAGGAAGAGGGGCACAACTTCGACAATGATGCACTTGGCCAAAAAGGGCGTATGCGTTTTCTCCTGAATATATTCAGGAGAAAACGCATACGCCCTTTTTGGCCAAGCAAGCAAGCGGGCAATGCAAATCTGCACCTCAAAGAAGTATCACTTCCCACCGGTCAAAAGGGACATCCACAAAATGTGTAAAAAACAGAAAGGCAAGACAGGCCCTGGAGAACAGGGAGCCTTGTTATGCTGATGGGCGGGATGTAAGTTGCCAACTGCCTCACTGGAGGAGTGCATTGTGTTCCCTAAAACAAGTAAACAACAGAGCTACAGAGCCAAGGGCACTTCCAGTCTAGGGAATATACCTTGGGAAAACTGAAAATCCATAAGACAGAGCCACCCCCAAATTGAGGGCTGCACTGCTTACAAGAACCTCAACCTGGGTACACCTGAAATATCCCAGGAAATATAAAAATGGTCCCAAACATTGTGGAACTTACGTACGATGGAATATCCCTCAGCCACGAAATCAATGTCATAAGACCAGTAGCAGCAAAATGAGTGGATTCAGGTACGATGATTCTAAGGGAAAGAAGTCACACAGGAAAAGAAACTTATCATAAGATATCACTTAGGAAGATCCTGTAAACATGGCCACACATGAACTGAGTTAGCAAAGAGAACAGAGTCTCACATTTAGAAAACACTCTTATGCCTGCTTAAGGGGGAAGGAGAGGTGGGGTGATGCATCAAACCAGAGTTTGATATAAGCACAGGTACTGTTCCAAAAACCAACTATGGAATAGACAAGACCTACACCTTCCTCAGTGAAAGGGACTCAAAACCCCATATTTCCCGCAGAGGAATAGATCTGACTAGTAAGAATCTTAAAACCTATGTATTGATATGTCTCCGTAAGGGAATCAAGTGTGTCTAGACTGGCATAAACATGGCAGCGAGAATCAGCTCAAACCCACTCTAAAAAGGAATTTCAAAAACAGAACAAAGAAACAGGGAAATTCTTTACAATTCCTTCAGGGTCTCTGATGCAACCTGGAATGACCCTATCTACGATGACAGCTGGATGTGGCATGAGGCTGGACACTTGGGACTGAGAGGATTGGTGAGATTGGGTGAGCAAATGCAGACCCTTTAAAGCAATAATGCATGGCAACCATTCCATGGGTCCCACCTCTCCAGGTTGAAGGGAATATTACTACAGCTATAACATGTACGGGAAACCTAGAGAATGGACACACTGTGAATACGAAAGGTTTCTAAAACTCAACGAAGAGTCCCTCTCCTGGTGCTCCGGTTTGACGTTCCAACAGCTTTACTATCAATCTCCCAACTTGGAGAGACAGCCCCTTTAAGCTCCTGGTTCACACAGGTTGCCCATTTGGCAGAGGAGGAAAGGGAAGAGGGAGAACCAATGAGAGAGTAGCTGTTAGGCATTTGGATGGGCACATGTCACTCTAATTTCCCGGCAGGAAGAAGAATTCACCAAAGTCTCAGCCACCCACCGGGAACCAGTATAGGTCCTGAACCAAATGTTTGGACTTGCGTTCAGCTCACAAAAAACGAGTTGAAAAATGGAGCTCAGGGGCACAGCAATTCACAAACTGGCAGAGTAATCAAGGCCAACTATCGTCCAAAAATCTGTTGAGGGAAGGCAACGAGGCGGACTTGAATGCAAGGCAGAATAGCAGGAAACAGATTTCAAGAGGTACGTTAGAATCGCCTGTAAAGCACAGGAAGAGGGGCACAACTTCGACAATGATGCACTTGGCCAAAAAGGGCGTATGCGTTTTCTCCTGAATATATTCAGGAGAAAACGCATACGCCCTTTTTGGCCAAGCAAGAAAGCGGGCAATGCAAATCTGCACCTCAAAGAAGTATCACTTCCCACCGGTCAAAAGGGACATCCACAAAATGTGTAAAAAACAGAAAGGCAAGACAGGCCCTGGAGAACAGGGAGCCTTGTTATGCTGATGGGCGGGATGTAAGTTGCCAACTGCCTCACTGGAGGAGTGCATTGTGTTCCCTAAAACAAGTAAACAACAGAGCTACAGAGCCAAGGGCACTTCCAGTCTAGGGAATATACCTTGGGAAAACTGAAAATCCATAAGACAGAGCCACCCCCAAATTGAGGGCTGCACTGCTTACAAGAACCTCAACCTGGGTACACCTGAAATATCCCAGGAAATATAAAAATGGTCCCAAACATTGTGGAACTTACGTACGATGGAATATCCCTCAGCCACGAAATCAATGTCATAAGACCAGTAGCAGCAAAATGAGTGGATTCAGGTACGATGATTCTAAGGGAAAGAAGTCACACAGGAAAAGAAACTTATCATAAGATATCACTTAGGAAGATCCTGTAAACATGGCCACACATGAACTGAGTTAGCAAAGAGAACAGAGTCTCACATTTAGAAAACACTCTTATGCCTGCTTAAGGGGGAAGGAGAGGTGGGGTGATGCATCAAACCAGAGTTTGATATAAGCACAGGTACTGTTCCAAAAACCAACTATGGAATAGACAAGACCTACACCTTCCTCAGTGAAAGGGACTCAAAACCCCATATTTCCCGCAGAGGAATAGATCTGACTAGTAAGAATCTTAAAACCTATGTATTGATATGTCTCCGTAAGGGAATCAAGTGTGTCTAGACTGGCATAAACATGGCAGCGAGAATCAGCTCAAACCCACTCTAAAAAGGAATTTCAAAAACAGAACAAAGAAACAGGGAAATTCTTTACAATTCCTTCAGGGTCTCTGATGCAACCTGGAATGACCCTATCTACGATGACAGCTGGATGTGGCATGAGGCTGGACACTTGGGACTGAGAGGATTGGTGAGATTGGGTGAGCAAATGCAGACCCTTTAAAGCAATAATGCATGGCAACCATTCCATGGGTCCCACCTCTCCAGGTTGAAGGGAATATTACTACAGCTATAACATGTACGGGAAACCTAGAGAATGGACACACTGTGAATACGAAAGGTTTCTAAAACTCAACGAAGAGTCCCTCTCCTGGTGCTCCGGTTTGACGTTCCAACAGCTTTACTATCAATCTCCCAACTTGGAGAGACAGCCCCTTTAAGCTCCTGGTTCACACAGGTTGCCCATTTGGCAGAGGAGGAAAGGGAAGAGGGAGAACCAATGAGAGAGTAGCTGTTAGGCATTTGGATGGGCACATGTCACTCTAATTTCCCGGCAGGAAGAAGAATTCACCAAAGTCTCAGCCACCCACCGGGAACCAGTATAGGTCCTGAACCAAATGTTTGGACTTGCGTTCAGCTCACAAAAAACGAGTTGAAAAATGGAGCTCAGGGGCACAGCAATTCACAAACTGGCAGAGTAATCAAGGCCAACTATCGTCCAAAAATCTGTTGAGGGAAGGCAACGAGGCGGACTTGAATGCGAGGCAGAATAGCAGGAAACAGATTTCAAGAGGTACGTTAGAATCGCCTGTAAAGCACAGGAAGAGGGGCACAACTTCGACAATGATGCACTTGGCCGAAAAGGGCGTATGCGTTTTCTCCTGAATATATTCAGGAGAAAACGCATACGCCCTTTTTGGCCAAGCAAGCAAGCGGGCAATGCAAATCTGCACCACAAAGAAGTATCACTTCCCACCGGTCAAAAGGGACATCCACAAAATGTGTAAAAACCAGAAAGGCAAGACAGGCCCTGGAGAACAGGGAGCCTTGTTATGCTGATGGGCGGGATGTAAGTTGCCAACTGCCTCACTGGAGGAGTGCATTGTGTTCCCTAAAACAAGTAAACAACAGAGCTACAGAGCCAAGGGCACTTCCAGTCTAGGGAATATACCTTGGGAAAACTGAAAATCCATAAGACAGAGCCACCCCCAAATTGAGGGCTGCACTGCTTACAAGAACCTCAACCTGGGTACACCTGAAATATCCCAGGAAATATAAAAATGGTCCCAAACATTGTGGAACTTACGTACGATGGAATATCCCTCAGCCACGAAATCAATGTCATAAGACCAGTAGCAGCAAAATGAGTGGATTCAGGTACGATGATTCTAAGGGAAAGAAGTCACACAGGAAAAGAAACTTATCATAAGATATCACTTAGGAAGATCCTGTAAACATGGCCACACATGAACTGAGTTAGCAAAGAGAACAGAGTCTCACATTTAGAAAACACTCTTATGCCTGCTTAAGGGGGAAGGAGAGGTGGGGTGATGCATCAAACCAGAGTTTGATATAAGCACAGGTACTGTTCCAAAAACCAACTATGGAATAGACAAGACCTACACCTTCCTCAGTGAAAGGGACTCAAAACCCCATATTTCCCGCAGAGGAATAGATCTGACTAGTAAGAATCTTAAAACCTATGTATTGATATGTCTCCGTAAGGGAATCAAGTGTGTCTAGACTGGCATAAACATGGCAGCGAGAATCAGCTCAAACCCACTCTAAAAAGGAATTTCAAAAACAGAACAAAGAAACAGGGAAATTCTTTACAATTCCTTCAGGGTCTCTGATGCAACCTGGAATGACCCTATCTACGATGACAGCTGGATGTGGCATGAGGCTGGACACTTGGGACTGAGAGGATTGGTGAGATTGGGTGAGCAAATGCAGACCCTTTAAAGCAATAATGCATGGCAACCATTCCATGGGTCCCACCTCTCCAGGTTGAAGGGAATATTACTACAGCTATAACATGTACGGGAAACCTAGAGAATGGACACACTGTGAATACGAAAGGTTTCTAAAACTCAACGAAGAGTCCCTCTCCTGGTGCTCCGGTTTGACGTTCCAACAGCTTTACTATCAATCTCCCAACTTGGAGAGACAGCCCCTTTAAGCTCCTGGTTCACACAGGTTGCCCATTTGGCAGAGGAGGAAAGGGAAGAGGGAGAACCAATGAGAGAGTAGCTGTTAGGCATTTGGATGGGCACATGTCACTCTAATTTCCCGGCAGGAAGAAGAATTCACCAAAGTCTCAGCCACCCACCGGGAACCAGTATAGGTCCTGAACCAAATGTTTGGACTTGCGTTCAGCTCACAAAAAACGAGTTGAAAAATGGAGCTCAGGGGCACAGCAATTCACAAACTGGCAGAGTAATCAAGGCCAACTATCGTCCAAAAATCTGTTGAGGGAAGGCAACGAGGCGGACTTGAATGCGAGGCAGAATAGCAGGAAACAGATTTCAAGAGGTACGTTAGAATCGCCTGTAAAGCACAGGAAGAGGGGCACAACTTCGACAATGATGCACTTGGCCAAAAAGGGCGTATGCGTTTTCTCCTGAATATATTCAGGAGAAAACGCATACGCCCTTTTTGGCCAAGCAAGCAAGCGGGCAATGCAAATCTGCACCTCAAAGAAGTATCACTTCCCACCGGTCAAAAGGGACATCCACAAAATGTGTAAAAACCAGAAAGGCAAGACAGGCCCTGGAGAACAGGGAGCCTTGTTATGCTGATGGGCGGGATGTAAGTTGCCAACTGCCTCACTGGAGGAGTGCATTGTGTTCCCTAAAACAAGTAAACAACAGAGCTACAGAGCCAAGGGCACTTCCAGTCTAGGGAATATACCTTGGGAAAACTGAAAATCCATAAGACAGAGCCACCCCCAAATTGAGGGCTGCACTGCTTACAAGAACCTCAACCTGGGTACACCTGAAATATCCCAGGAAATATAAAAATGGTCCCAAACATTGTGGAACTTACGTACGATGGAATATCCCTCAGCCACGAAATCAATGTCATAAGACCAGTAGCAGCAAAATGAGTGGATTCAGGTACGATGATTCTAAGGGAAAGAAGTCACACAGGAAAAGAAACTTATCATAAGATATCACTTAGGAAGATCCTGTAAACATGGCCACACATGAACTGAGTTAGCAAAGAGAACAGAGTCTCACATTTAGAAAACACTCTTATGCCTGCTTAAGGGGGAAGGAGAGGTGGGGTGATGCATCAAACCAGAGTTTGATATAAGCACAGGTACTGTTCCAAAAACCAACTATGGAATAGACAAGACCTACACCTTCCTCAGTGAAAGGGACTCAAAACCCCATATTTCCCGCAGAGGAATAGATCTGACTAGTAAGAATCTTAAAACCTATGTATTGATATGTCTCCGTAAGGGAATCAAGTGTGTCTAGACTGGCATAAACATGGCAGCGAGAATCAGCTCAAACCCACTCTAAAAAGGAATTTCAAAAACAGAACAAAGAAACAGGGAAATTCTTTACAATTCCTTCAGGGTCTCTGATGCAACCTGGAATGACCCTATCTACGATGACAGCTGGATGTGGCATGAGGCTGGACACTTGGGACTGAGAGGATTGGTGAGATTGGGTGAGCAAATGCAGACCCTTTAAAGCAATAATGCATGGCAACCATTCCATGGGTCCCACCTCTCCAGGTTGAAGGGAATATTACTACAGCTATAACATGTACGGGAAACCTAGAGAATGGACACACTGTGAATACGAAAGGTTTCTAAAACTCAACGAAGAGTCCCTCTCCTGGTGCTCCGGTTTGACGTTCCAACAGCTTTACTATCAATCTCCCAACTTGGAGAGACAGCCCCTTTAAGCTCCTGGTTCACACAGGTTGCCCATTTGGCAGAGGAGGAAAGGGAAGAGGGAGAACCAATGAGAGAGTAGCTGTTAGGCATTTGGATGGGCACATGTCACTCTAATTTCCCGGCAGGAAGAAGAATTCACCAAAGTCTCAGCCACCCACCGGGAACCAGTATAGGTCCTGAACCAAATGTTTGGACTTGCGTTCAGCTCACAAAAAACGAGTTGAAAAATGGAGCTCAGGGGCACAGCAATTCACAAACTGGCAGAGTAATCAAGGCCAACTATCGTCCAAAAATCTGTTGAGGGAAGGCAACGAGGCGGACTTGAATGCAAGGCAGAATAGCAGGAAACAGATTTCAAGAGGTACGTTAGAATCACCTGTAAAGCACAGGAAGAGGGGCACAACTTCGACAATGATGCACTTGGCCAAAAAGGGCGTATGCGTTTTCTCCTGAATATATTCAGGAGAAAACGCATACGCCCTTTTTGGCCAAGCAAGCAAGCGGGCAATGCAAATCTGCACCTCAAAGAAGTATCACTTCCCACCGGTCAAAAGGGACATCCACAAAATGTGTAAAAAACAGAAAGGCAAGACAGGCCCTGGAGAACAGGGAGCCTTGTTATGCTGATGGGCGGGATGTAAGTTGCCAACTGCCTCACTGGAGGAGTGCATTGTGTTCCCTAAAACAAGTAAACAACAGAGCTACAGAGCCAAGGGCACTTCCAGTCTAGGGAATATACCTTGGGAAAACTGAAAATCCATAAGACAGAGCCACCCCCAAATTGAGGGCTGCACTGCTTACAAGAACCTCAACCTGGGTACACCTGAAATATCCCAGGAAATATAAAAATGGTCCCAAACATTGTGGAACTTACGTACGATGGAATATCCCTCAGCCACGAAATCAATGTCATAAGACCAGTAGCAGCAAAATGAGTGGATTCAGGTACGATGATTCTAAGGGAAAGAAGTCACACAGGAAAAGAAACTTATCATAAGATATCACTTAGGAAGATCCTGTAAACATGGCCACACATGAACTGAGTTAGCAAAGAGAACAGAGTCTCACATTTAGAAAACACTCTTATGCCTGCTTAAGGGGGAAGGAGAGGTGGGGTGATGCATCAAACCAGAGTTTGATATAAGCACAGGTACTGTTCCAAAAACCAACTATGGAATAGACAAGACCTACACCTTCCTCAGTGAAAGGGACTCAAAACCCCATATTTCCCGCAGAGGAATAGATCTGACTAGTAAGAATCTTAAAACCTATGTATTGATATGTCTCCGTAAGGGAATCAAGTGTGTCTAGACTGGCATAAACATGGCAGCGAGAATCAGCTCAAACCCACTCTAAAAAGGAATTTCAAAAACAGAACAAAGAAACAGGGAAATTCTTTACAATTCCTTCAGGGTCTCTGATGCAACCTGGAATGACCCTATCTACGATGACAGCTGGATGTGGCATGAGGCTGGACACTTGGGACTGAGAGGATTGGTGAGATTGGGTGAGCAAATGCAGACCCTTTAAAGCAATAATGCATGGCAACCATTCCATGGGTCCCACCTCTCCAGGTTGAAGGGAATATTACTACAGCTATAACATGTACGGGAAACCTAGAGAATGGACACACTGTGAATACGAAAGGTTTCTAAAACTCAACGAAGAGTCCCTCTCCTGGTGCTCCGGTTTGACGTTCCAACAGCTTTACTATCAATCTCCCAACTTGGAGAGACAGCCCCTTTAAGCTCCTGGTTCACACAGGTTGCCCATTTGGCAGAGGAGGAAAGGGAAGAGGGAGAACCAATGAGAGAGTAGCTGTTAGGCATTTGGATGGGCACATGTCACTCTAATTTCCCGGCAGGAAGAAGAATTCACCAAAGTCTCAGCCACCCACCGGGAACCAGTATAGGTCCTGAACCAAATGTTTGGACTTGCGTTCAGCTCACAAAAAACGAGTTGAAAAATGGAGCTCAGGGGCACAGCAATTCACAAACTGGCAGAGTAATCAAGGCCAACTATCGTCCAAAAATCTGTTGAGGGAAGGCAACGAGGCGGACTTGAATGCGAGGCAGAATAGCAGGAAACAGATTTCAAGAGGTACGTTAGAATCGCCTGTAAAGCACAGGAAGAGGGGCACAACTTCGACAATGATGCACTTGGCCGAAAAGGGCGTATGCGTTTTCTCCTGAATATATTCAGGAGAAAACGCATACGCCCTTTTTGGCCAAGCAAGCAAGCGGGCAATGCAAATCTGCACCACAAAGAAGTATCACTTCCCACCGGTCAAAAGGGACATCCACAAAATGTGTAAAAACCAGAAAGGCAAGACAGGCCCTGGAGAACAGGGAGCCTTGTTATGCTGATGGGCGGGATGTAAGTTGCCAACTGCCTCACTGGAGGAGTGCATTGTGTTCCCTAAAACAAGTAAACAACAGAGCTACAGAGCCAAGGGCACTTCCAGTCTAGGGAATATACCTTGGGAAAACTGAAAATCCATAAGACAGAGCCACCCCCAAATTGAGGGCTGCACTGCTTACAAGAACCTCAACCTGGGTACACCTGAAATATCCCAGGAAATATAAAAATGGTTCCAAACATTGTGGAACTTACGTACGATGGAATATCCCTCAGCCACGAAATCAATGTCATAAGACCAGTAGCAGCAAAATGAGTGGATTCAGGTACGATGATTCTAAGGGAAAGAAGTCACACAGGAAAAGAAACTTATCATAAGATATCACTTAGGAAGATCCTGTAAACATGGCCACACATGAACTGAGTTAGCAAAGAGAACAGAGTCTCACATTTAGAAAACACTCTTATGCCTGCTTAAGGGGGAAGGAGAGGTGGGGTGATGCATCAAACCAGAGTTTGATATAAGCACAGGTACTGTTCCAAAAACCAACTATGGAATAGACAAGACCTACACCTTCCTCAGTGAAAGGGACTCAAAACCCCATATTTCCCGCAGAGGAATAGATCTGACTAGTAAGAATCTTAAAACCTATGTATTGATATGTCTCCGTAAGGGAATCAAGTGTGTCTAGACTGGCATAAACATGGCAGCGAGAATCAGCTCAAACCCACTCTAAAAAGGAATTTCAAAAACAGAACAAAGAAACAGGGAAATTCTTTACAATTCCTTCAGGGTCTCTGATGCAACCTGGAATGACCCTATCTACGATGACAGCTGGATGTGGCATGAGGCTGGACACTTGGGACTGAGAGGATTGGTGAGATTGGGTGAGCAAATGCAGACCCTTTAAAGCAATAATGCATGGCAACCATTCCATGGGTCCCACCTCTCCAGGTTGAAGGGAATATTACTACAGCTATAACATGTACGGGAAACCTAGAGAATGGACACACTGTGAATACGAAAGGTTTCTAAAACTCAACGAAGAGTCCCTCTCCTGGTGCTCCGGTTTGACGTTCCAACAGCTTTACTATCAATCTCCCAACTTGGAGAGACAGCCCCTTTAAGCTCCTGGTTCACACAGGTTGCCCATTTGGCAGAGGAGGAAAGGGAAGAGGGAGAACCAATGAGAGAGTAGCTGTTAGGCATTTGGATGGGCACATGTCACTCTAATTTCCCGGCAGGAAGAAGAATTCACCAAAGTCTCAGCCACCCACCGGGAACCAGTATAGGTCCTGAACCAAATGTTTGGACTTGCGTTCAGCTCACAAAAAAACGAGTTGAAAAATGGAGCTCAGGGGCACAGCAATTCACAAACTGGCAGAGTAATCAAGGCCAACTATCGTCCAAAAATCTGTTGAGGGAAGGCAACGAGGCGGACTTGAATGCGAGGCAGAATAGCAGGAAACAGATTTCAAGAGGTACGTTAGAATCGCCTGTAAAGCACAGGAAGAGGGGCACAACTTCGACAATGATGCACTTGGCCGAAAAGGGCGTATGCGTTTTCTCCTGAATATATTCAGGAGAAAACGCATACGCCCTTTTTGGCCAAGCAAGCAAGCGGGCAATGCAAATCTGCACTACAAAGAAGTATCACTTCCCACCGGTCAAAAGGGACATCCACAAAATGTGTAAAAACCAGAAAGGCAAGACAGGCCCTGGAGAACAGGGAGCCTTGTTATGCTGATGGGCGGGATGTAAGTTGCCAACTGCCTCACTGGAGGAGTGCATTGTGTTCCCTAAAACAAGTAAACAACAGAGCTACAGAGCCAAGGGCACTTCCAGTCTAGGGAATATACCTTGGGAAAACTGAAAATCCATAAGACAGAGCCACCCCCAAATTGAGGGCTGCACTGCTTACAAGAACCTCAACCTGGGTACACCTGAAATATCCCAGGAAATATAAAAATGGTTCCAAACATTGTGGAACTTACGTACGATGGAATATCCCTCTGCCACGAAATCAATGTCATAAAACCAGTAGCAGCAAAATGAGTGGATTCAGGTACGATGATTCTAAGGGAAAGAAGTCACACAGGAAAAGAAACTTATCATAAGATATCACTTAGGAAGATCCTGTAAACATGGCTACACATGAACTGAGTTAGCAAAGAGAACAGAGTCTCACATTTAGAAAACACTCTTATGCCTGCTTAAGGGGGAAGGAGAGGTGGGGTGATGCATCAAACCAGAGTTTGATATAAGCACAGGTACTGTTCCAAAAACCAACTATGGAATAGACAAGACCTACACCTTCCTCAGTGAAAGGGACTCAAAACCCCATATTTCCCGCAGAGGAATAGATCTGACTAGTAAGAATCTTAAAACCTATGTATTGATATGTCTCCGTAAGGGAATCAAGTGTGTCTAGACTGGCATAAACATGGCAGCGAGAATCAGCTCAAACCCACTCTAAAAAGGAATTTCAAAAACAGAACAAAGAAACAGGGAAATTCTTTACAATTCCTTCAGGGTCTCTGATGCAACCTGGAATGACCCTATCTACGATGACAGCTGGATGTGGCATGAGGCTGGACACTTGGGACTGAGAGGATTGGTGAGATTGGGTGAGCAAATGCAGACCCTTTAAAGCAATAATGCATGGCAACCATTCCATGGGTCCCACCTCTCCAGGTTGAAGGGAATATTACTACAGCTATAACATGTACGGGAAACCTAGAGAATGGACACACTGTGAATACGAAAGGTTTCTAAAACTCAACGAAGAGTCCCTCTCCTGGTGCTCCGGTTTGACGTTCCAACAGCTTTACTATCAATCTCCCAACTTGGAGAGACAGCCCCTTTAAGCTCCTGGTTCACACAGGTTGCCCATTTGGCAGAGGAGGAAAGGGAAGAGGGAGAACCAATGAGAGAGTAGCTGTTAGGCATTTGGATGGGCACATGTCACTCTAATTTCCCGGCAGGAAGAAGAATTCACCAAAGTCTCAGCCACCCACCGGGAACCAGTATAGGTCCTGAACCAAATGTTTGGACTTGCGTTCAGCTCACAAAAAAACGAGTTGAAAAATGGAGCTCAGGGGCACAGCAATTCACAAACTGGCAGAGTAATCAAGGCCAACTATCGTCCAAAAATCTGTTGAGGGAAGGCAACGAGGCGGACTTGAATGCGAGGCAGAATAGCAGGAAACAGATTTCAAGAGGTACGTTAGAATCGCCTGTAAAGCACAGGAAGAGGGGCACAACTTCGACAATGATGCACTTGGCCGAAAAGGGCGTATGCGTTTTCTCCTGAATATATTCAGGAGAAAACGCATACGCCCTTTTTGGCCAAGCAAGCAAGCGGGCAATGCAAATCTGCACCACAAAGAAGTATCACTTCCCACCGGTCAAAAGGGACATCCACAAAATGTGTAAAAACCAGAAAGGCAAGACAGGCCCTGGAGAACAGGGAGCCTTGTTATGCTGATGGGCGGGATGTAAGTTGCCAACTGCCTCACTGGAGGAGTGCATTGTGTTCCCTAAAACAAGTAAACAACAGAGCTACAGAGCCAAGGGCACTTCCAGTCTAGGGAATATACCTTGGGAAAACTGAAAATCCATAAGACAGAGCCACCCCCAAATTGAGGGCTGCACTGCTTACAAGAACCTCAACCTGGGTACACCTGAAATATCCCAGGAAATATAAAAATGGTTCCAAACATTGTGGAACTTACGTACGATGGAATATCCCTCAGCCACGAAATCAATGTCATAAGACCAGTAGCAGCAAAATGAGTGGATTCAGGTACGATGATTCTAAGGGAAAGAAGTCACACAGGAAAAGAAACTTATCATAAGATATCACTTAGGAAGATCCTGTAAACATGGCTACACATGAACTGAGTTAGCAAAGAGAACAGAGTCTCACATTTAGAAAACACTCTTATGCCTGCTTAAGGGGGAAGGAGAGGTGGGGTGATGCATCAAACCAGAGTTTGATATAAGCACAGGTACTGTTCCAAAAACCAACTATGGAATAGACAAGACCTACACCTTCCTCAGTGAAAGGGACTCAAAACCCCATATTTCCCGCAGAGGAATAGATCTGACTAGTAAGAATCTTAAAACCTATGTATTGATATGTCTCCGTAAGGGAATCAAGTGTGTCTAGACTGGCATAAACATGGCAGCGAGAATCAGCTCAAACCCACTCTAAAAAGGAATTTCAAAAACAGAACAAAGAAACAGGGAAATTCTTTACAATTCCTTCAGGGTCTCTGATGCAACCTGGAATGACCCTATCTACGATGACAGCTGGATGTGGCATGAGGCTGGACACTTGGGACTGAGAGGATTGGTGAGATTGGGTGAGCAAATGCAGACCCTTTAAAGCAATAATGCATGGCAACCATTCCATGGGTCCCACCTCTCCAGGTTGAAGGGAATATTACTACAGCTATAACATGTACGGGAAACCTAGAGAATGGACACACTGTGAATACGAAAGGTTTCTAAAACTCAACGAAGAGTCCCTCTCCTGGTGCTCCGGTTTGACTTTCCAACAGCTTTACTATCAATCTCCCAACTTGGAGAGACAGCCCCTTTAAGCTCCTGGTTCACACAGGTTGCCCATTTGGCAGAGGAGGAAAGGGAAGAGGGAGAACCAATGAGAGAGTAGCTGTTAGGCATTTGGATGGGCACATGTCACTCTAATTTCCCGGCAGGAAGAAGAATTCACCAAAGTCTCAGCCACCCACCGGGAACCAGTATAGGTCCTGAACCAAATGTTTGGACTTGCGTTCAGCTCACAAAAAAACGAGTTGAAAAATGGAGCTCAGGGGCACAGCAATTCACAAACTGGCAGAGTAATCAAGGCCAACTATCGTCCAAAAATCTGTTGAGGGAAGGCAACGAGGCGGACTTGAATGCGAGGCAGAATAGCAGGAAACAGATTTCAAGAGGTACGTTAGAATCGCCTGTAAAGCACAGGAAGAGGGGCACAACTTCGACAATGATGCACTTGGCCGAAAAGGGCGTATGCGTTTTCTCCTGAATATATTCAGGAGAAAACGCATACGCCCTTTTTGGCCAAGCAAGCAAGCGGGCAATGCAAATCTGCACCACAAAGAAGTATCACTTCCCACCGGTCAAAAGGGACATCCACAAAATGTGTAAAAACCAGAAAGGCAAGACAGGCCCTGGAGAACAGGGAGCCTTGTTATGCTGATGGGCGGGATGTAAGTTGCCAACTGCCTCACTGGAGGAGTGCATTGTGTTCCCTAAAACAAGTAAACAACAGAGCTACAGAGCCAAGGGCACTTCCAGTCTAGGGAATATACCTTGGGAAAACTGAAAATCCATAAGACAGAGCCACCCCCAAATTGAGGGCTGCACTGCTTACAAGAACCTCAACCTGGGTACACCTGAAATATCCCAGGAAATATAAAAATGGTTCCAAACATTGTGGAACTTACGTACGATGGAATATCCCTCAGCCACGAAATCAATGTCATAAGACCAGTAGCAGCAAAATGAGTGGATTCAGGTACGATGATTCTAAGGGAAAGAAGTCACACAGGAAAAGAAACTTATCATAAGATATCACTTAGGAAGATCCTGTAAACATGGCTACACATGAACTGAGTTAGCAAAGAGAACAGAGTCTCACATTTAGAAAACACTCTTATGCCTGCTTAAGGGGGAAGGAGAGGTGGGGTGATGCATCAAACCAGAGTTTGATATAAGCACAGGTACTGTTCCAAAAACCAACTATGGAATAGACAAGACCTACACCTTCCTCAGTGAAAGGGACTCAAAACCCCATATTTCCCGCAGAGGAATAGATCTGACTAGTAAGAATCTTAAAACCTATGTATTGATATGTCTCCGTAAGGGAATCAAGTGTGTCTAGACTGGCATAAACATGGCAGCGAGAATCAGCTCAAACCCACTCTAAAAAGGAATTTCAAAAACAGAACAAAGAAACAGGGAAATTCTTTACAATTCCTTCAGGGTCTCTGATGCAACCTGGAATGACCCTATCTACGATGACAGCTGGATGTGGCATGAGGCTGGACACTTGGGACTGAGAGGATTGGTGAGATTGGGTGAGCAAATGCAGACCCTTTAAAGCAATAATGCATGGCAACCATTCCATGGGTCCCACCTCTCCAGGTTGAAGGGAATATTACTACAGCTATAACATGTACGGGAAACCTAGAGAATGGACACACTGTGAATACGAAAGGTTTCTAAAACTCAACGAAGAGTCCCTCTCCTGGTGCTCCGGTTTGACTTTCCAACAGCTTTACTATCAATCTCCCAACTTGGAGAGACAGCCCCTTTAAGCTCCTGGTTCACACAGGTTGCCCATTTGGCAGAGGAGGAAAGGGAAGAGGGAGAACCAATGAGAGAGTAGCTGTTAGGCATTTGGATGGGCACATGTCACTCTAATTTCCCGGCAGGAAGAAGAATTCACCAAAGTCTCAGCCACCCACCGGGAACCAGTATAGGTCCTGAACCAAATGTTTGGACTTGCGTTCAGCTCACAAAAAAACGAGTTGAAAAATGGAGCTCAGGGGCACAGCAATTCACAAACTGGCAGAGTAATCAAGGCCAACTATCGTCCAAAAATCTGTTGAGGGAAGGCAACGAGGCGGACTTGAATGCGAGGCAGAATAGCAGGAAACAGATTTCAAGAGGTACGTTAGAATCGCCTGTAAAGCACAGGAAGAGGGGCACAACTTCGACAATGATGCACTTGGCCGAAAAGGGCGTATGCGTTTTCTCCTGAATATATTCAGGAGAAAACGCATACGCCCTTTTTGGCCAAGCAAGCAAGCGGGCAATGCAAATCTGCACCACAAAGAAGTATCACTTCCCACCGGTCAAAAGGGACATCCACAAAATGTGTAAAAACCAGAAAGGCAAGACAGGCCCTGGAGAACAGGGAGCCTTGTTATGCTGATGGGCGGGATGTAAGTTGCCAACTGCCTCACTGGAGGAGTGCATTGTGTTCCCTAAAACAAGTAAACAACAGAGCTACAGAGCCAAGGGCACTTCCAGTCTAGGGAATATACCTTGGGAAAACTGAAAATCCATAAGACAGAGCCACCCCCAAATTGAGGGCTGCACTGCTTACAAGAACCTCAACCTGGGTACACCTGAAATATCCCAGGAAATATAAAAATGGTCCCAAACATTGTGGAACTTACGTACGATGGAATATCCCTCAGCCACGAAATCAATGTCATAAGACCAGTAGCAGCAAAATGAGTGGATTCAGGTACGATGATTCTAAGGGAAAGAAGTCACACAGGAAAAGAAACTTATCATAAGATATCACTTAGGAAGATCCTGTAAACATGGCTACACATGAACTGAGTTAGCAAAGAGAACAGAGTCTCACATTTAGAAAACACTCTTATGCCTGCTTAAGGGGGAAGGAGAGGTGGGGTGATGCATCAAACCAGAGTTTGATATAAGCACAGGTACTGTTCCAAAAACCAACTATGGAATAGACAAGACCTACACCTTCCTCAGTGAAAGGGACTCAAAACCCCATATTTCCCGCAGAGGAATAGATCTGACTAGTAAGAATCTTAAAACCTATGTATTGATATGTCTCCGTAAGGGAATCAAGTGTGTCTAGACTGGCATAAACATGGCAGCGAGAATCAGCTCAAACCCACTCTAAAAAGGAATTTCAAAAACAGAACAAAGAAACAGGGAAATTCTTTACAATTCCTTCAGGGTCTCTGATGCAACCTGGAATGACCCTATCTACGATGACAGCTGGATGTGGCATGAGGCTGGACACTTGGGACTGAGAGGATTGGTGAGATTGGGTGAGCAAATGCAGACCCTTTAAAGCAATAATGCATGGCAACCATTCCATGGGTCCCACCTCTCCAGGTTGAAGGGAATATTACTACAGCTATAACATGTACGGGAAACCTAGAGAATGGACACACTGTGAATACGAAAGGTTTCTAAAACTCAACGAAGAGTCCCTCTCCTGGTGCTCCGGTTTGACTTTCCAACAGCTTTACTATCAATCTCCCAACTTGGAGAGACAGCCCCTTTAAGCTCCTGGTTCACACAGGTTGCCCATTTGGCAGAGGAGGAAAGGGAAGAGGGAGAACCAATGAGAGAGTAGCTGTTAGGCATTTGGATGGGCACATGTCACTCTAATTTCCCGGCAGGAAGAAGAATTCACCAAAGTCTCAGCCACCCACCGGGAACCAGTATAGGTCCTGAACCAAATGTTTGGACTTGCGTTCAGCTCACAAAAAAACGAGTTGAAAAATGGAGCTCAGGGGCACAGCAATTCACAAACTGGCAGAGTAATCAAGGCCAACTATCGTCCAAAAATCTGTTGAGGGAAGGCAACGAGGCGGACTTGAATGCGAGGCAGAATAGCAGGAAACAGATTTCAAGAGGTACGTTAGAATCGCCTGTAAAGCACAGGAAGAGGGGCACAACTTCGACAATGATGCACTTGGCCAAAAAGGGCGTATGCGTTTTCTCCTGAATATATTCAGGAGAAAACGCATACGCCCTTTTTGGCCAAGCAAGCAAGCGGGCAATGCAAATCTGCACCACAAAGAAGTATCACTTCCCACCGGTCAAAAGGGACATCCACAAAATGTGTAAAAACCAGAAAGGCAAGACAGGCCCTGGAGAACAGGGAGCCTTGTTATGCTGATGGGCGGGATGTAAGTTGCCAACTGCCTCACTGGAGGAGTGCATTGTGTTCCCTAAAACAAGTAAACAACAGAGCTACAGAGCCAAGGGCACTTCCAGTCTAGGGAATATACCTTGGGAAAACTGAAAATCCATAAGACAGAGCCACCCCCAAATTGAGGGCTGCACTGCTTACAAGAACCTCAACCTGGGTACACCTGAAATATCCCAGGAAATATAAAAATGGTTCCAAACATTGTGGAACTTACGTACGATGGAATATCCCTCAGCCACGAAATCAATGTCATAAGACCAGTAGCAGCAAAATGAGTGGATTCAGGTACGATGATTCTAAGGGAAAGAAGTCACACAGGAAAAGAAACTTATCATAAGATATCACTTAGGAAGATCCTGTAAACATGGCTACACATGAACTGAGTTAGCAAAGAGAACAGAGTCTCACATTTAGAAAACACTCTTATGCCTGCTTAAGGGGGAAGGAGAGGTGGGGTGATGCATCAAACCAGAGTTTGATATAAGCACAGGTACTGTTCCAAAAACCAACTATGGAATAGACAAGACCTACACCTTCCTCAGTGAAAGGGACTCAAAACCCCATATTTCCCGCAGAGGAATAGATCTGACTAGTAAGAATCTTAAAACCTATGTATTGATATGTCTCCGTAAGGGAATCAAGTGTGTCTAGACTGGCATAAACATGGCAGCGAGAATCAGCTCAAACCCACTCTAAAAAGGAATTTCAAAAACAGAACAAAGAAACAGGGAAATTCTTTACAATTCCTTCAGGGTCTCTGATGCAACCTGGAATGACCCTATCTACGATGACAGCTGGATGTGGCATGAGGCTGGACACTTGGGACTGAGAGGATTGGTGAGATTGGGTGAGCAAATGCAGACCCTTTAAAGCAATAATGCATGGCAACCATTCCATGGGTCCCACCTCTCCAGGTTGAAGGGAATATTACTACAGCTATAACATGTACGGGAAACCTAGAGAATGGACACACTGTGAATACGAAAGGTTTCTAAAACTCAACGAAGAGTCCCTCTCCTGGTGCTCCGGTTTGACGTTCCAACAGCTTTACTATCAATCTCCCAACTTGGAGAGACAGCCCCTTTAAGCTCCTGGTTCACACAGGTTGCCCATTTGGCAGAGGAGGAAAGGGAAGAGGGAGAACCAATGAGAGAGTAGCTGTTAGGCATTTGGATGGGCACATGTCACTCTAATTTCCCGGCAGGAAGAAGAATTCACCAAAGTCTCAGCCACCCACCGGGAACCAGTATAGGTCCTGAACCAAATGTTTGGACTTGCGTTCAGCTCACAAAAAAACGAGTTGAAAAATGGAGCTCAGGGGCACAGCAATTCACAAACTGGCAGAGTAATCAAGGCCAACTATCGTCCAAAAATCTGTTGAGGGAAGGCAACGAGGCGGACTTGAATGCGAGGCAGAATAGCAGGAAACAGATTTCAAGAGGTATGTTAGAATCGCCTGTAAAGCACAGGAAGAGGGGCACAACTTCGACAATGATGCACTTGGCCGAAAAGGGCGTATGCGTTTTCTCCTGAATATATTCAGGAGAAAACGCATACGCCCTTTTTGGCCAAGCAAGCAAGCGGGCAATGCAAATCTGCACTACAAAGAAGTATCACTTCCCACCGGTCAAAAGGGACATCCACAAAATGTGTAAAAACCAGAAAGGCAAGACAGGCCCTGGAGAACAGGGAGCCTTGTTATGCTGATGGGCGGGATGTAAGTTGCCAACTGCCTCACTGGAGGAGTGCATTGTGTTCCCTAAAACAAGTAAACAACAGAGCTACAGAGCCAAGGGCACTTCCAGTCTAGGGAATATACCTTGGGAAAACTGAAAATCCATAAGACAGAGCCACCCCCAAATTGAGGGCTGCACTGCTTACAAGAACCTCAACCTGGGTACACCTGAAATATCCCAGGAAATATAAAAATGGTTCCAAACATTGTGGAACTTACGTACGATGGAATATCCCTCAGCCACGAAATCAATGTCATAAGACCAGTAGCAGCAAAATGAGTGGATTCAGGTACGATGATTCTAAGGGAAAGAAGTCACACAGGAAAAGAAACTTATCATAAGATATCACTTAGGAAGATCCTGTAAACATGGCTACACATGAACTGAGTTAGCAAAGAGAACAGAGTCTCACATTTAGAAAACACTCTTATGCCTGCTTAAGGGGGAAGGAGAGGTGGGGTGATGCATCAAACCAGAGTTTGATATAAGCACAGGTACTGTTCCAAAAACCAACTATGGAATAGACAAGACCTACACCTTCCTCAGTGAAAGGGACTCAAAACCCCATATTTCCCGCAGAGGAATAGATCTGACTAGTAAGAATCTTAAAACCTATGTATTGATATGTCTCCGTAAGGGAATCAAGTGTGTCTAGACTGGCATAAACATGGCAGCGAGAATCAGCTCAAACCCACTCTAAAAAGGAATTTCAAAAACAGAACAAAGAAACAGGGAAATTCTTTACAATTCCTTCAGGGTCTCTGATGCAACCTGGAATGACCCTATCTACGATGACAGCTGGATGTGGCATGAGGCTGGACACTTGGGACTGAGAGGATTGGTGAGATTGGGTGAGCAAATGCAGACCCTTTAAAGCAATAATGCATGGCACCCATTCCATGGGTCCCACCTCTCCAGGTTGAAGGGAATATTACTACAGCTATAACATGTACGGGAAACCTAGAGAATGGACACACTGTGAATACGAAAGGTTTCTAAAACTCAACGAAGAGTCCCTCTCCTGGTGCTCCGGTTTGACGTTCCAACAGCTTTACTATCAATCTCCCAACTTGGAGAGACAGCCCCTTTAAGCTCCTGGTTCACACAGGTTGCCCATTTGGCAGAGGAGGAAAGGGAAGAGGGAGAACCAATGAGAGAGTAGCTGTTAGGCATTTGGATGGGCACATGTCACTCTAATTTCCCGGCAGGAAGAAGAATTCACCAAAGTCTCAGCCACCCACCGGGAACCAGTATAGGTCCTGAACCAAATGTTTGGACTTGCATTCAGCTCACAAAAAACGAGTTGAAAAATGGAGCTCAGGGGCACAGCAATTCACAAACTGGCAGAGTAATCAAGGCCAACTATCGTCCAAAAATCTGTTGAGGGAAGGCAACGAGGCGGACTTGAATGCGAGGCAGAATAGCAGGAAACAGATTTCAAGAGGTACGTTAGAATCGCCTGTAAAGCACAGGAAGAGGGGCACAACTTCGACAATGATGCACT
Organism: Mesoplodon mirus; assembly: GCF_964341445.2. Lineage (NCBI taxonomy): Eukaryota > Metazoa > Chordata > Mammalia > Artiodactyla > Ziphiidae > Mesoplodon > Mesoplodon mirus. The sequence goes on along the minus strand of NW_028295510.1, from coordinate 386,435 downwards.
TGGCCAAAAAGGGCGTATGCGTTTTCTCCTGAATATATTCAGGAGAAAACGCATACGCCCTTTTTGGCCAAGCAAGCAAGCGGGCAATGCAAATCTGCACCTCAAAGAAGTATCACTTCCCACCGGTCAAAAGGGACATCCACAAAATGTGTAAAAACCAGAAAGGCAAGACAGGCCCTGGAGAACAGGGAGCCTTGTTATGCTGATGGGCGGGATGTAAGTTGCCAACTGCCTCACTGGAGGAGTGCATTGTGTTCCCTAAAACAAGTAAACAACAGAGCTACAGAGCCAAGGGCACTTCCAGTCTAGGGAATATACCTTGGGAAAACTGAAAATCCATAAGACAGAGCCACCCCCAAATTGAGGGCTGCACTGCTTACAAGAACCTCAACCTGGGTACACCTGAAATATCCCAGGAAATATAAAAATGGTCCCAAACATTGTGGAACTTACGTACGATGGAATATCCCTCAGCCACGAAATCAATGTCATAAGACCAGTAGCAGCAAAATGAGTGGATTCTGGTACGATGATTCTAAGGGAAAGAAGTCACACAGGAAAAGAAACTTATCATAAGATATCACTTAGGAAGATCCTGTAAACATGGCCACACATGAACTGAGTTAGCAAAGAGAACAGAGTCTCACACTTAGAAAACACTCTTATGCCTGCTTAAGGGGGAAGGAGAGGTGGGGTGATGCATCAAACCAGAGTTTGATATAAGCACAGGTACTGTTCCAAAAACCAACTATGGAATAGACAAGACCTACACCTTCCTCAGTGAAAGGGACTCAAAACCCCATATTTCCCGCAGAGGAATAGATCTGACTAGTAAGAATCTTAAAACCTATGTATTGATATGTCTCCGTAAGGGAATCAAGTGTGTCTAGACTGGCATAAACATGGCAGCGAGAATCAGCTCAAACCCACTCTAAAAAGGAATTTCAAAAACAGAACAAAGAAACAGGGAAATTCTTTACAATTCCTTCAGGGTCTCTGATGCAACCTGGAATGACCCTATCTACGATGACAGCTGGATGTGGCATGAGGCTGGACACTTGGGACTGAGAGGATTGGTGAGATTGGGTGAGCAAATGCAGACCCTTTAAAGCAATAATGCATGGCAACCATTCCATGGGTCCCACCTCTCCAGGTTGAAGGGAATATTACTACAGCTATAACATGTACGGGAAACCTAGAGAATGGACACACTGTGAATACGAAAGGTTTCTAAAACTCAACGAAGAGTCCCTCTCCTGGTGCTCCGGTTTGACGTTCCAACAGCTTTACTATCAATCTCCCAACTTGGAGAGACAGCCCCTTTAAGCTCCTGGTTCACACAGGTTGCCCATTTGGCAGAGGAGGAAAGGGAAGAGGGAGAACCAATGAGAGAGTAGCTGTTAGGCATTTGGATGGGCACATGTCACTCTAATTTCCCGGCAGGAAGAAGAATTCACCAAAGTCTCAGCCACCCACCGGGAACCAGTATAGGTCCTGAACCAAATGTTTGGACTTGCGTTCAGCTCACAAAAAACGAGTTGAAAAATGGAGCTCAGGGGCACAGCAATTCACAAACTGGCAGAGTAATCAAGGCCAACTATCGTCCAAAAATCTGTTGAGGGAAGGCAACGAGGCGGACTTGAATGCGAGGCAGAATAGCAGGAAACAGATTTCAAGAGGTACGTTAGAATCGCCTGTAAAGCACAGGAAGAGGGGCACAACTTCGACAATGATGCACTTGGCCAAAAAGGGCGTATGCGTTTTCTCCTGAATATATTCAGGAGAAAACGCATACGCCCTTTTTGGCCAAGCAAGCAAGCGGGCAATGCAAATCTGCACCTCAAAGAAGTATCACTTCCCACCGGTCAAAAGGGACATCCACAAAATGTGTAAAAACCAGAAAGGCAAGACAGGCCCTGGAGAACAGGGAGCCTTGTTATGCTGATGGGCGGGATGTAAGTTGCCAACTGCCTCACTGGAGGAGTGCATTGTGTTCCCTAAAACAAGTAAACAACAGAGCTACAGAGCCAAGGGCACTTCCAGTCTAGGGAATATACCTTGGGAAAACTGAAAATCCATAAGACAGAGCCACCCCCAAATTGAGGGCTGCACTGCTTACAAGAACCTCAACCTGGGTACACCTGAAATATCCCAGGAAATATAAAAATGGTCCCAAACATTGTGGAACTTACGTACGATGGAATATCCCTCAGCCACGAAATCAATGTCATAAGACCAGTAGCAGCAAAATGAGTGGATTCAGGTACGATGATTCTAAGGGAAAGAAGTCACACAGGAAAAGAAACTTATCATAAGATATCACTTAGGAAGATCCTGTAAACATGGCCACACATGAACTGAGTTAGCAAAGAGAACAGAGTCTCACATTTAGAAAACACTCTTATGCCTGCTTAAGGGGGAAGGAGAGGTGGGGTGATGCATCAAACCAGAGTTTGATATAAGCACAGGTACTGTTCCAAAAACCAACTATGGAATAGACAAGACCTACACCTTCCTCAGTGAAAGGGACTCAAAACCCCATATTTCCCGCAGAGGAATAGATCTGACTAGTAAGAATCTTAAAACCTATGTATTGATATGTCTCCGTAAGGGAATCAAGTGTGTCTAGACTGGCATAAACATGGCAGCGAGAATCAGCTCAAACCCACTCTAAAAAGGAATTTCAAAAACAGAACAAAGAAACAGGGAAATTCTTTACAATTCCTTCAGGGTCTCTGATGCAACCTGGAATGACCCTATCTACGATGACAGCTGGATGTGGCATGAGGCTGGACACTTGGGACTGAGAGGATTGGTGAGATTGGGTGAGCAAATGCAGACCCTTTAAAGCAATAATGCATGGCACCCATTCCATGGGTCCCACCTCTCCAGGTTGAAGGGAATATTACTACAGCTATAACATGTACGGGAAACCTAGAGAATGGACACACTGTGAATACGAAAGGTTTCTAAAACTCAACGAAGAGTCCCTCTCCTGGTGCTCCGGTTTGACGTTCCAACAGCTTTACTATCAATCTCCCAACTTGGAGAGACAGCCCCTTTAAGCTCCTGGTTCACACAGGTTGCCCATTTGGCAGAGGAGGAAAGGGAAGAGGGAGAACCAATGAGAGAGTAGCTGTTAGGCATTTGGATGGGCACATGTCACTCTAATTTCCCGGCAGGAAGAAGAATTCACCAAAGTCTCAGCCACCCACCGGGAACCAGTATAGGTCCTGAACCAAATGTTTGGACTTGCGTTCAGCTCACAAAAAACGAGTTGAAAAATGGAGCTCAGGGGCACAGCAATTCACAAACTGGCAGAGTAATCAAGGCCAACTATCGTCCAAAAATCTGTTGAGGGAAGGCAACGAGGCGGACTTGAATGCGAGGCAGAATAGCAGGAAACAGATTTCAAGAGGTACGTTAGAATCGCCTGTAAAGCACAGGAAGAGGGGCACAACTTCGACAATGATGCACTTGGCCAAAAAGGGCGTATGCGTTTTCTCCTGAATATATTCAGGAGAAAACGCATACGCCCTTTTTGGCCAAGCAAGCAAGCGGGCAATGCAAATCTGCACCTCAAAGAAGTATCACTTCCCACCGGTCAAAAGGGACATCCACAAAATGTGTAAAAACCAGAAAGGCAAGACAGGCCCTGGAGAACAGGGAGCCTTGTTATGCTGATGGGCGGGATGTAAGTTGCCAACTGCCTCACTGGAGGAGTGCATTGTGTTCCCTAAAACAAGTAAACAACAGAGCTACAGAGCCAAGGGCACTTCCAGTCTAGGGAATATACCTTGGGAAAACTGAAAATCCATAAGACAGAGCCACCCCCAAATTGAGGGCTGCACTGCTTACAAGAACCTCAACCTGGGTACACCTGAAATATCCCAGGAAATATAAAAATGGTCCCAAACATTGTGGAACTTACGTACGATGGAATATCCCTCAGCCACGAAATCAATGTCATAAGACCAGTAGCAGCAAAATGAGTGGATTCAGGTACGATGATTCTAAGGGAAAGAAGTCACACAGGAAAAGAAACTTATCATAAGATATCACTTAGGAAGATCCTGTAAACATGGCCACACATGAACTGAGTTAGGAAAGAGAACAGAGTCTCACATTTAGAAAACACTCTTATGCCTGCTTAAGGGGGAAGGAGAGGTGGGGTGATGCATCAAACCAGAGTTTGATATAAGCACAGGTACTGTTCCAAAAACCAACTATGGAATAGACAAGACCTACACCTTCCTCAGTGAAAGGGACTCAAAACCCCATATTTCCCGCAGAGGAATAGATCTGACTAGTAAGAATCTTAAAACCTATGTATTGATATGTCTCCGTAAGGGAATCAAGTGTGTCTAGACTGGCATAAACATGGCAGCGAGAATCAGCTCAAACCCACTCTAAAAAGGAATTTCAAAAACAGAACAAAGAAACAGGGAAATTCTTTACAATTCCTTCAGGGTCTCTGATGCAACCTGGAATGACCCTATCTACGATGACAGCTGGATGTGGCATGAGGCTGGACACTTGGGACTGAGAGGATTGGTGAGATTGGGTGAGCAAATGCAGACCCTTTAAAGCAATAATGCATGGCAACCATTCCATGGGTCCCACCTCTCCAGGTTGAAGGGAATATTACTACAGCTATAACATGTACGGGAAACCTAGAGAATGGACACACTGTGAATACGAAAGGTTTCTAAAACTCAACGAAGAGTCCCTCTCCTGGTGCTCCGGTTTGACGTTCCAACAGCTTTACTATCAATCTCCCAACTTGGAGAGACAGCCCCTTTAAGCTCCTGGTTCACACAGGTTGCCCATTTGGCAGAGGAGGAAAGGGAAGAGGGAGAACCAATGAGAGAGTAGCTGTTAGGCATTTGGATGGGCACATGTCACTCTAATTTCCCGGCAGGAAGAAGAATTCACCAAAGTCTCAGCCACCCACCGGGAACCAGTATAGGTCCTGAACCAAATGTTTGGACTTGCGTTCAGCTCACAAAAAACGAGTTGAAAAATGGAGCTCAGGGGCACAGCAATTCACAAACTGGCAGAGTAATCAAGGCCAACTATCGTCCAAAAATCTGTTGAGGGAAGGCAACGAGGCGGACTTGAATGCGAGGCAGAATAGCAGGAAACAGATTTCAAGAGGTACGTTAGAATCGCCTGTAAAGCACAGGAAGAGGGGCACAACTTCGACAATGATGCACTTGGCCAAAAAGGGCGTATGCGTTTTCTCCTGAATATATTCAGGAGAAAACGCATACGCCCTTTTTGGCCAAGCAAGCAAGCGGGCAATGCAAATCTGCACCTCAAAGAAGTATCACTTCCCACCGGTCAAAAGGGACATCCACAAAATGTGTAAAAACCAGAAAGGCAAGACAGGCCCTGGAGAACAGGGAGCCTTGTTATGCTGATGGGCGGGATGTAAGTTGCCAACTGCCTCACTGGAGGAGTGCATTGTGTTCCCTAAAACAAGTAAACAACAGAGCTACAGAGCCAAGGGCACTTCCAGTCTAGGGAATATACCTTGGGAAAACTGAAAATCCATAAGACAGAGCCACCCCCAAATTGAGGGCTGCACTGCTTACAAGAACCTCAACCTGGGTACACCTGAAATATCCCAGGAAATATAAAAATGGTCCCAAACATTGTGGAACTTACGTACGATGGAATATCCCTCAGCCACGAAATCAATGTCATAAGACCAGTAGCAGCAAAATGAGTGGATTCAGGTACGATGATTCTAAGGGAAAGAAGTCACACAGGAAAAGAAACTTATCATAAGATATCACTTAGGAAGATCCTGTAAACATGGCCACACATGAACTGAGTTAGGAAAGAGAACAGAGTCTCACATTTAGAAAACACTCTTATGCCTGCTTAAGGGGGAAGGAGAGGTGGGGTGATGCATCAAACCAGAGTTTGATATAAGCACAGGTACTGTTCCAAAAACCAACTATGGAATAGACAAGACCTACACCTTCCTCAGTGAAAGGGACTCAAAACCCCATATTTCCCGCAGAGGAATAGATCTGACTAGTAAGAATCTTAAAACCTATGTATTGATATGTCTCCGTAAGGGAATCAAGTGTGTCTAGACTGGCATAAACATGGCAGCGAGAATCAGCTCAAACCCACTCTAAAAAGGAATTTCAAAAACAGAACAAAGAAACAGGGAAATTCTTTACAATTCCTTCAGGGTCTCTGATGCAACCTGGAATGACCCTATCTACGATGACAGCTGGATGTGGCATGAGGCTGGACACTTGGGACTGAGAGGATTGGTGAGATTGGGTGAGCAAATGCAGACCCTTTAAAGCAATAATGCATGGCAACCATTCCATGGGTCCCACCTCTCCAGGTTGAAGGGAATATTACTACAGCTATAACATGTACGGGAAACCTAGAGAATGGACACACTGTGAATACGAAAGGTTTCTAAAACTCAACGAAGAGTCCCTCTCCTGGTGCTCCGGTTTGACGTTCCAACAGCTTTACTATCAATCTCCCAACTTGGAGAGACAGCCCCTTTAAGCTCCTGGTTCACACAGGTTGCCCATTTGGCAGAGGAGGAAAGGGAAGAGGGAGAACCAATGAGAGAGTAGCTGTTAGGCATTTGGATGGGCACATGTCACTCTAATTTCCCGGCAGGAAGAAGAATTCACCAAAGTCTCAGCCACCCACCGGGAACCAGTATAGGTCCTGAACCAAATGTTTGGACTTGCGTTCAGCTCACAAAAAACGAGTTGAAAAATGGAGCTCAGGGGCACAGCAATTCACAAACTGGCAGAGTAATCAAGGCCAACTATCGTCCAAAAATCTGTTGAGGGAAGGCAACGAGGCGGACTTGAATGCGAGGCAGAATAGCAGGAAACAGATTTCAAGAGGTACGTTAGAATCGCCTGTAAAGCACAGGAAGAGGGGCACAACTTCGACAATGATGCACTTGGCCAAAAAGGGCGTATGCGTTTTCTCCTGAATATATTCAGGAGAAAACGCATACGCCCTTTTTGGCCAAGCAAGCAAGCGGGCAATGCAAATCTGCACCTCAAAGAAGTATCACTTCCCACCGGTCAAAAGGGACATCCACAAAATGTGTAAAAACCAGAAAGGCAAGACAGGCCCTGGAGAACAGGGAGCCTTGTTATGCTGATGGGCGGGATGTAAGTTGCCAACTGCCTCACTGGAGGAGTGCATTGTGTTCCCTAAAACAAGTAAACAACAGAGCTACAGAGCCAAGGGCACTTCCAGTCTAGGGAATATACCTTGGGAAAACTGAAAATCCATAAGACAGAGCCACCCCCAAATTGAGGGCTGCACTGCTTACAAGAACCTCAACCTGGGTACACCTGAAATATCCCAGGAAATATAAAAATGGTCCCAAACATTGTGGAACTTACGTACGATGGAATATCCCTCAGCCACGAAATCAATGTCATAAGACCAGTAGCAGCAAAATGAGTGGATTCAGGTACGATGATTCTAAGGGAAAGAAGTCACACAGGAAAAGAAACTTATCATAAGATATCACTTAGGAAGATCCTGTAAACATGGCCACACATGAACTGAGTTAGCAAAGAGAACAGAGTCTCACATTTAGAAAACACTCTTATGCCTGCTTAAGGGGGAAGGAGAGGTGGGGTGATGCATCAAACCAGAGTTTGATATAAGCACAGGTACTGTTCCAAAAACCAACTATGGAATAGACAAGACCTACACCTTCCTCAGTGAAAGGGACTCAAAACCCCATATTTCCCGCAGAGGAATAGATCTGACTAGTAAGAATCTTAAAACCTATGTATTGATATGTCTCCGTAAGGGAATCAAGTGTGTCTAGACTGGCATAAACATGGCAGCGAGAATCAGCTCAAACCCACTCTAAAAAGGAATTTCAAAAACAGAACAAAGAAACAGGGAAATTCTTTACAATTCCTTCAGGGTCTCTGATGCAACCTGGAATGACCCTATCTACGATGACAGCTGGATGTGGCATGAGGCTGGACACTTGGGACTGAGAGGATTGGTGAGATTGGGTGAGCAAATGCAGACCCTTTAAAGCAATAATGCATGGCACCCATTCCATGGGTCCCACCTCTCCAGGTTGAAGGGAATATTACTACAGCTATAACATGTACGGGAAACCTAGAGAATGGACACACTGTGAATACGAAAGGTTTCTAAAACTCAACGAAGAGTCCCTCTCCTGGTGCTCCGGTTTGACGTTCCAACAGCTTTACTATCAATCTCCCAACTTGGAGAGACAGCCCCTTTAAGCTCCTGGTTCACACAGGTTGCCCATTTGGCAGAGGAGGAAAGGGAAGAGGGAGAACCAATGAGAGAGTAGCTGTTAGGCATTTGGATGGGCACATGTCACTCTAATTTCCCGGCAGGAAGAAGAATTCACCAAAGTCTCAGCCACCCACCGGGAACCAGTATAGGTCCTGAACCAAATGTTTGGACTTGCGTTCAGCTCACAAAAAACGAGTTGAAAAATGGAGCTCAGGGGCACAGCAATTCACAAACTGGCAGAGTAATCAAGGCCAACTATCGTCCAAAAATCTGTTGAGGGAAGGCAACGAGGCGGACTTGAATGCGAGGCAGAATAGCAGGAAACAGATTTCAAGAGGTACGTTAGAATCGCCTGTAAAGCACAGGAAGAGGGGCACAACTTCGACAATGATGCACTTGGCCAAAAAGGGCGTATGCGTTTTCTCCTGAATATATTCAGGAGAAAACGCATACGCCCTTTTTGGCCAAGCAAGCAAGCGGGCAATGCAAATCTGCACCTCAAAGAAGTATCACTTCCCACCGGTCAAAAGGGACATCCACAAAATGTGTAAAAACCAGAAAGGCAAGACAGGCCCTGGAGAACAGGGAGCCTTGTTATGCTGATGGGCGGGATGTAAGTTGCCAACTGCCTCACTGGAGGAGTGCATTGTGTTCCCTAAAACAAGTAAACAACAGAGCTACAGAGCCAAGGGCACTTCCAGTCTAGGGAATATACCTTGGGAAAACTGAAAATCCATAAGACAGAGCCACCCCCAAATTGAGGGCTGCACTGCTTACAAGAACCTCAACCTGGGTACACCTGAAATATCCCAGGAAATATAAAAATGGTCCCAAACATTGTGGAACTTACGTACGATGGAATATCCCTCAGCCACGAAATCAATGTCATAAGACCAGTAGCAGCAAAATGAGTGGATTCAGGTACGATGATTCTAAGGGAAAGAAGTCACACAGGAAAAGAAACTTATCATAAGATATCACTTAGGAAGATCCTGTAAACATGGCCACACATGAACTGAGTTAGGAAAGAGAACAGAGTCTCACATTTAGAAAACACTCTTATGCCTGCTTAAGGGGGAAGGAGAGGTGGGGTGATGCATCAAACCAGAGTTTGATATAAGCACAGGTACTGTTCCAAAAACCAACTATGGAATAGACAAGACCTACACCTTCCTCAGTGAAAGGGACTCAAAACCCCATATTTCCCGCAGAGGAATAGATCTGACTAGTAAGAATCTTAAAACCTATGTATTGATATGTCTCCGTAAGGGAATCAAGTGTGTCTAGACTGGCATAAACATGGCAGCGAGAATCAGCTCAAACCCACTCTAAAAAGGAATTTCAAAAACAGAACAAAGAAACAGGGAAATTCTTTACAATTCCTTCAGGGTCTCTGATGCAACCTGGAATGACCCTATCTACGATGACAGCTGGATGTGGCATGAGGCTGGACACTTGGGACTGAGAGGATTGGTGAGATTGGGTGAGCAAATGCAGACCCTTTAAAGCAATAATGCATGGCAACCATTCCATGGGTCCCACCTCTCCAGGTTGAAGGGAATATTACTACAGCTATAACATGTACGGGAAACCTAGAGAATGGACACACTGTGAATACGAAAGGTTTCTAAAACTCAACGAAGAGTCCCTCTCCTGGTGCTCCGGTTTGACGTTCCAACAGCTTTACTATCAATCTCCCAACTTGGAGAGACAGCCCCTTTAAGCTCCTGGTTCACACAGGTTGCCCATTTGGCAGAGGAGGAAAGGGAAGAGGGAGAACCAATGAGAGAGTAGCTGTTAGGCATTTGGATGGGCACATGTCACTCTAATTTCCCGGCAGGAAGAAGAATTCACCAAAGTCTCAGCCACCCACCGGGAACCAGTATAGGTCCTGAACCAAATGTTTGGACTTGCGTTCAGCTCACAAAAAACGAGTTGAAAAATGGAGCTCAGGGGCACAGCAATTCACAAACTGGCAGAGTAATCAAGGCCAACTATCGTCCAAAAATCTGTTGAGGGAAGGCAACGAGGCGGACTTGAATGCGAGGCAGAATAGCAGGAAACAGATTTCAAGAGGTACGTTAGAATCGCCTGTAAAGCACAGGAAGAGGGGCACAACTTCGACAATGATGCACTTGGCCAAAAAGGGCGTATGCGTTTTCTCCTGAATATATTCAGGAGAAAACGCATACGCCCTTTTTGGCCAAGCAAGCAAGCGGGCAATGCAAATCTGCACCTCAAAGAAGTATCACTTCCCACCGGTCAAAAGGGACATCCACAAAATGTGTAAAAACCAGAAAGGCAAGACAGGCCCTGGAGAACAGGGAGCCTTGTTATGCTGATGGGCGGGATGTAAGTTGCCAACTGCCTCACTGGAGGAGTGCATTGTGTTCCCTAAAACAAGTAAACAACAGAGCTACAGAGCCAAGGGCACTTCCAGTCTAGGGAATATACCTTGGGAAAACTGAAAATCCATAAGACAGAGCCACCCCCAAATTGAGGGCTGCACTGCTTACAAGAACCTCAACCTGGGTACACCTGAAATATCCCAGGAAATATAAAAATGGTCCCAAACATTGTGGAACTTACGTACGATGGAATATCCCTCAGCCACGAAATCAATGTCATAAGACCAGTAGCAGCAAAATGAGTGGATTCAGGTACGATGATTCTAAGGGAAAGAAGTCACACAGGAAAAGAAACTTATCATAAGATATCACTTAGGAAGATCCTGTAAACATGGCCACACATGAACTGAGTTAGGAAAGAGAACAGAGTCTCACATTTAGAAAACACTCTTATGCCTGCTTAAGGGGGAAGGAGAGGTGGGGTGATGCATCAAACCAGAGTTTGATATAAGCACAGGTACTGTTCCAAAAACCAACTATGGAATAGACAAGACCTACACCTTCCTCAGTGAAAGGGACTCAAAACCCCATATTTCCCGCAGAGGAATAGATCTGACTAGTAAGAATCTTAAAACCTATGTATTGATATGTCTCCGTAAGGGAATCAAGTGTGTCTAGACTGGCATAAACATGGCAGCGAGAATCAGCTCAAACCCACTCTAAAAAGGAATTTCAAAAACAGAACAAAGAAACAGGGAAATTCTTTACAATTCCTTCAGGGTCTCTGATGCAACCTGGAATGACCCTATCTACGATGACAGCTGGATGTGGCATGAGGCTGGACACTTGGGACTGAGAGGATTGGTGAGATTGGGTGAGCAAATGCAGACCCTTTAAAGCAATAATGCATGGCAACCATTCCATGGGTCCCACCTCTCCAGGTTGAAGGGAATATTACTACAGCTATAACATGTACGGGAAACCTAGAGAATGGACACACTGTGAATACGAAAGGTTTCTAAAACTCAACGAAGAGTCCCTCTCCTGGTGCTCCGGTTTGACGTTCCAACAGCTTTACTATCAATCTCCCAACTTGGAGAGACAGCCCCTTTAAGCTCCTGGTTCACACAGGTTGCCCATTTGGCAGAGGAGGAAAGGGAAGAGGGAGAACCAATGAGAGAGTAGCTGTTAGGCATTTGGATGGGCACATGTCACTCTAATTTCCCGGCAGGAAGAAGAATTCACCAAAGTCTCAGCCACCCACCGGGAACCAGTATAGGTCCTGAACCAAATGTTTGGACTTGCGTTCAGCTCACAAAAAACGAGTTGAAAAATGGAGCTCAGGGGCACAGCAATTCACAAACTGGCAGAGTAATCAAGGCCAACTATCGTCCAAAAATCTGTTGAGGGAAGGCAACGAGGCGGACTTGAATGCGAGGCAGAATAGCAGGAAACAGATTTCAAGAGGTACGTTAGAATCGCCTGTAAAGCACAGGAAGAGGGGCACAACTTCGACAATGATGCACTTGGCCAAAAAGGGCGTATGCGTTTTCTCCTGAATATATTCAGGAGAAAACGCATACGCCCTTTTTGGCCAAGCAAGCAAGCGGGCAATGCAAATCTGCACCTCAAAGAAGTATCACTTCCCACCGGTCAAAAGGGACATCCACAAAATGTGTAAAAACCAGAAAGGCAAGACAGGCCCTGGAGAACAGGGAGCCTTGTTATGCTGATGGGCGGGATGTAAGTTGCCAACTGCCTCACTGGAGGAGTGCATTGTGTTCCCTAAAACAAGTAAACAACAGAGCTACAGAGCCAAGGGCACTTCCAGTCTAGGGAATATACCTTGGGAAAACTGAAAATCCATAAGACAGAGCCACCCCCAAATTGAGGGCTGCACTGCTTACAAGAACCTCAACCTGGGTACACCTGAAATATCCCAGGAAATATAAAAATGGTCCCAAACATTGTGGAACTTACGTACGATGGAATATCCCTCAGCCACGAAATCAATGTCATAAGACCAGTAGCAGCAAAATGAGTGGATTCAGGTACGATGATTCTAAGGGAAAGAAGTCACACAGGAAAAGAAACTTATCATAAGATATCACTTAGGAAGATCCTGTAAACATGGCCACACATGAACTGAGTTAGCAAAGAGAACAGAGTCTCACATTTAGAAAACACTCTTATGCCTGCTTAAGGGGGAAGGAGAGGTGGGGTGATGCATCAAACCAGAGTTTGATATAAGCACAGGTACTGTTCCAAAAACCAACTATGGAATAGACAAGACCTACACCTTCCTCAGTGAAAGGGACTCAAAACCCCATATTTCCCACAGAGGAATAGATCTGACTAGTAAGAATCTTAAAACCTATGTATTGATATGTCTCCGTAAGGGAATCAAGTGTGTCTAGACTGGCATAAACATGGCAGCGAGAATCAGCTCAAACCCACTCTAAAAAGGAATTTCAAAAACAGAACAAAGAAACAGGGAAATTCTTTACAATTCCTTCAGGGTCTCTGATGCAACCTGGAATGACCCTATCTACGATGACAGCTGGATGTGGCATGAGGCTGGACACTTGGGACTGAGAGGATTGGTGAGATTGGGTGAGCAAATGCAGACCCTTTAAAGCAATAATGCATGGCAACCATTCCATGGGTCCCACCTCTCCAGGTTGAAGGGAATATTACTACAGCTATAACATGTACGGGAAACCTAGAGAATGGACACACTGTGAATACGAAAGGTTTCTAAAACTCAACGAAGAGTCCCTCTCCTGGTGCTCCGGTTTGACGTTCCAACAGCTTTACTATCAATCTCCCAACTTGGAGAGACAGCCCCTTTAAGCTCCTGGTTCACACAGGTTGCCCATTTGGCAGAGGAGGAAAGGGAAGAGGGAGAACCAATGAGAGAGTAGCTGTTAGGCATTTGGATGGGCACATGTCACTCTAATTTCCCGGCAGGAAGAAGAATTCACCAAAGTCTCAGCCACCCACCGGGAACCAGTATAGGTCCTGAACCAAATGTTTGGACTTGCGTTCAGCTCACAAAAAACGAGTTGAAAAATGGAGCTCAGGGGCACAGCAATTCACAAACTGGCAGAGTAATCAAGGCCAACTATCGTCCAAAAATCTGTTGAGGGAAGGCAACGAGGCGGACTTGAATGCGAGGCAGAATAGCAGGAAACAGATTTCAAGAGGTACGTTAGAATCGCCTGTAAAGCACAGGAAGAGGGGCACAACTTCGACAATGATGCACTTGGCCAAAAAGGGCGTATGCGTTTTCTCCTGAATATATTCAGGAGAAAACGCATACGCCCTTTTTGGCCAAGCAAGCAAGCGGGCAATGCAAATCTGCACCTCAAAGAAGTATCACTTCCCACCGGTCAAAAGGGACATCCACAAAATGTGTAAAAACCAGAAAGGCAAGACAGGCCCTGGAGAACAGGGAGCCTTGTTATGCTGATGGGCGGGATGTAAGTTGCCAACTGCCTCACTGGAGGAGTGCATTGTGTTCCCTAAAACAAGTAAACAACAGAGCTACAGAGCCAAGGGCACTTCCAGTCTAGGGAATATACCTTGGGAAAACTGAAAATCCATAAGACAGAGCCACCCCCAAATTGAGGGCTGCACTGCTTACAAGAACCTCAACCTGGGTACACCTGAAATATCCCAGGAAATATAAAAATGGTCCCAAACATTGTGGAACTTACGTACGATGGAATATCCCTCAGCCACGAAATCAATGTCATAAGACCAGTAGCAGCAAAATGAGTGGATTCAGGTACGATGATTCTAAGGGAAAGAAGTCACACAGGAAAAGAAACTTATCATAAGATATCACTTAGGAAGATCCTGTAAACATGGCCACACATGAACTGAGTTAGCAAAGAGAACAGAGTCTCACATTTAGAAAACACTCTTATGCCTGCTTAAGGGGGAAGGAGAGGTGGGGTGATGCATCAAACCAGAGTTTGATATAAGCACAGGTACTGTTCCAAAAACCAACTATGGAATAGACAAGACCTACACCTTCCTCAGTGAAAGGGACTCAAAACCCCATATTTCCCGCAGAGGAATAGATCTGACTAGTAAGAATCTTAAAACCTATGTATTGATATGTCTCCGTAAGGGAATCAAGTGTGTCTAGACTGGCATAAACATGGCAGCGAGAATCAGCTCAAACCCACTCTAAAAAGGAATTTCAAAAACAGAACAAAGAAACAGGGAAATTCTTTACAATTCCTTCAGGGTCTCTGATGCAACCTGGAATGACCCTATCTACGATGACAGCTGGATGTGGCATGAGGCTGGACACTTGGGACTGAGAGGATTGGTGAGATTGGGTGAGCAAATGCAGACCCTTTAAAGCAATAATGCATGGCAACCATTCCATGGGTCCCACCTCTCCAGGTTGAAGGGAATATTACTACAGCTATAACATGTACGGGAAACCTAGAGAATGGACACACTGTGAATACGAAAGGTTTCTAAAACTCAACGAAGAGTCCCTCTCCTGGTGCTGCGGTTTGACTTTCCAACAGCTTTACTATCAATCTCCCAACTTGGAGAGACAGCCCCTTTAAGCTCCTGGTTCACACAGGTTGCCCATTTGGCAGAGGAGGAAAGGGAAGAGGGAGAACCAATGAGAGAGTAGCTGTTAGGCATTTGGATGGGCACATGTCACTCTAATTTCCCGGCAGGAAGAAGAATTAACCAAAGTCTCAGCCACCCACCGGGAACCAGTATAGGTCCTGAACCAAAAGTTTGGACTTGCGTTCAGCTCACAAAAAACGAGTTGAAAAATGGAGCTCAGGGGCACAGCAATTCACAAACTGGCAGAGTAATCAAGGCCAACTATCGTCCAAAAATCTGTTGAGGGAAGGCAACGAGGCGGATTTGAATGCGAGGCAGAATAGCAGGAAACAGATTTCAAGAGGTACGTTGGAATCGCCTGTAAAGCACAGGAAGAGGGGCACAACTTCGACAATGATGCACTTGGCCAAAAAGGGCGTATGCGTTTTCTCCTGAATATATTCAGGAGAAAACGCATACGCCCTTTTTGGCCAAGCAAGCAAGCGGGCAATGCAAATCTGCACTACAAAGAAGTATCACTTCCCACCGGTCAAAAGGGACATCCACAAAATGTGTAAAAACCAGAAAGGCAAGACAGGCCCTGGAGAACAGGGAGCCTTGTTATGCTGATGGGCGGGATGTAAGCTGCAAACTGCCTCCCTGGAGGAGTGCATTGTGTTCCCTAAAACAAGTAAACAACAGAGCTACAGAGCCAAGGGCACTTCCAGTCTAGGGAATATACCTTGGGAAAACTGAAGATCCATAAGACACAGCCACCCCCAAATTGAGGGCTGCACTGCTTACAAGAACCTCAACCTGGGTACACCTGAAATATCCCAGGAAATATAAAAATGGTTCAAAACATTGTGGAAATTACGTACGATGGAATATCCCTCAGCCACGAAATCAATGTCATAAGACCAGTAGCAGCAAAATGAGTGGATTCAGGTACGATGATTCTAAGTGAAAGAAGTCACACAGAAAAAGAAACTTATCATAAGATATCAATTAGGAAGATCCTGTAAACATGGCTACACATGAACTGAGTTAGCAAAGAGAACAGAGTCTCACATTTAGAAAACACTCTTATGCCTGCTTAAGGGGGAAGGAGAGGTGGGGTGATGCATCAAACCAGAGTTTGATATAAGCACAGGAAACGTTCCAAAATCCAACTATGGAATAGACAAGACCTACACCTTCCTCAGTGAAAGGGACTCAAAACCCCATATTTCCCACAGAGGAATAGATCTGACCAGTAAGAATCTTAAAACCTATGTATTGATATGTCTCCGTAAGGGAATCAAGTGTGTCTAGACTGGCATAAACATGGCAGCGAGAATCAGCTCAAACCCACTCTAAAAAGGAATTTCAAAAACAAAACAAAGAAAGAGGGAAATTCTTTACAATTCCTTCAGGGTCTCTGATGCAACCTGGAATGACCCTATCTACGATGACAGCTGGATGTGGCATGAGGCTGGACACTTGGGACTGAGAGGATTGGTGAGATTGGGTGAGCAAATGCAGACCCTTTAAAGCAATAATGCATGGCACCCATTCCATGGGTCCCAACTCTCCAGGTGGAAGGGAATATTACTACAGCTATAACATGTACGGGAAACCTAGAGAATGGACACACTGTGAATAGGAAAGGTTTCTAAAACTCAACGAAGTGTCCCTCTCCTGGTGCTGTGGTTTGACTTTCCAACTGCTTTCCTATCAATCTCCCAACTTGGAGAGACAGACCCTTTAAGCTCCTGGTTCGCACAGGTTGCCCATTTGGCAGAGGAGGAAAGGGAAGAGGGAGAACCAATGAGAGAGTAGCTGTTAGGCATTTGGATGGGCACATGTCACTCTAATTTCCCGGCAGGAAGAAGAATTCACCAAAGTCTCAGCCACCCACCGGGAACCAGTATAGGTCCTGAACCAAAAGTTTGGACTTGCGTTCAGCTCACAAAAAGCGAGTTGAAAAATGGAGCTCAGGGGCACAGCAATTCTCAAACTGGCAGAGTAATCAAGGCCAACTATCGTCCAAAAATCTGTTGAGGGAAGGCAACGAGGCGGACTTGAAAGCGAGCCAGAATAGCAGGAAACAGATTTCAAGAGGTACTTTGGAATCGCCTGTAAAGCACAGGAAGAGGGGCACAACTTCGACAATGATGCACTTGGCCAAAAAGGGCGTATGCCTTTTCTCCTGAATATATTCAGGAGAAAACGCATACGCCCTTTTTGGCCAAGCAAGCAAGCGGGCAATGCAAATCAGCACTACAAAGAAGTATCACTTCCCACCGGTCAAAAGGGACATCCACAAAATGTGTAAAAACCAGAAAGGCAAGACAGGCCCTGGAGAACAGGGAGCCTTGTTATGCTGATGGGCGGGATGTAAGTTGCCAACTGCCTCCCTGGAGGAGTGCATTGTGTTCCCTAAAACAAGTAAACAACAGAGCTACAGAGCCAATGGCACGTCCAGTCTAGGGAATATACATTGGGAAAACTGAAAATCCATAAGACAGAGCCACCCCCAAATTGAGGGCTGCACTGCTTACAGGAACCTCAACGTGGGTACACCTGAAATATCCCAGGAAATATAAAAATGGTTCCAAACATCGTGGAACTTACGCACGATGGAATATCCCTCAGCCATGAAATCAATGTCATAAGACCAGTAGCAGCAAAATGAGTGGATTCAGGTACGATGATTCTAAGTGAAAGAAGTCACACAGGAAAAGAAACTTATCATAAGATATCACTTAGGAAGATCCTGTAAATATGGCTACACATGACCTGAGTTAGGCAAGAGAACAGAGACTCACATTTAGAAAACACTCTTATGCCTGCTTAAGGGGGAAGGAGAGGTGGGGTGATGCATCAAACCAGAGTTTGATATAAGCACAGGTACCGTTCCAAAAACCAACTATGGAATAGACAAGACCTACACCTTCCTCAGTGAAAGGGACTCAAAACCCCATATTTCCCGCAGAGGAATAGATCTGACTAGTAAGAATCTTAAAACCTATGTATTGATATGTCTCCGTAAGGGAATCAAGTGTGTCTAGACTGGCATAAACATGGCAGCGAGAATCAGCTCAAACCCACTCTAAAAAGGAATTTCAAAAACAGAACAAAGAAACAGGGAAATTCTTTACAATTCCTTCAGGGTCTCTGATGCAACCTGGAATGACCCTATCTCCAATGACAGCTGGATGTGGCATAAGGCTGGACACTTGGGACTGAGAGGATTGGTGAGATTGGGTGAGCAAATGCAGACCCTTTAAAGCAATAATGCATGGCAACCATTCCATGGGTCCCACCTCTCCAGGTTGAAGGGAATATTACTACAGCTATAACATGTACGGGAAACCTAGAGAATGGACACACTGTGAATACGAAAGGTTTCTAAAACTCAACGAAGAGTCCCTCTCCTGGTGCTCCGGTTTGACTTTCCAACAGCTTTACTATCAATCTCCCAACTTGGAGAGACAGCCCTTTAAGCTCCTGGTTCACACAGGTTGCCCATTTGGCAGAGGAGGAAAGGGAAGAGGGAGAACCAATGAGAGAGTAGCTGTTAGGCATTTGGATGGGCACATGTCACTCTAATTTCCCGGCAGGAAGAAGAATTCACCAAAGTCTCAGCCACGCACCGGGAACCAGTATAGGTCCTGAACCAAAAGTTTGGACTTGCGTTCAGCTCAAAAGAAACGAGTTGAAAAATGGAGCTCAGGGGCACAGCAATTCACAAACTGGCAGAGTAATCTAGGCCAACTATCGTCCAAAAATCTGTTGAGGGAAGGCAACGAGGCGGACTTGAAAGCGAGGCAGAATAGCAGGAAACAGATTTCAAGAGGTACGTTGGAATCGCCTGTAAAGCACAGGAAGAGGGGCACAACTTCGACAATGATGCACTTGGCCAAAAAGGGCGTATGCGTTTTCTCCTGAATATATTCAGGAGAAAACTACAATGAGGTATCACCTCACACCTGTTAGAATCGGCATCATCAGAAAATCTACAAACAACCAATTCTGGGGAGGGTGTGGACAAAAGGAGCCCTCTTCCACTATTGGTGGGAATGTAAATTGATAGAGTCTCTATGGAGAACAGTATGGAGTTTCCTTAAAAAAACTAGAAATAGAATTACCATCTGATCCAGCAATCCCACTTCTGGGCATATACCCAGAGAAAACCGTATTTCAAAAAGGCACATACACCACAATGTTCGTTGAAGCACTATTTACAATAGCAAGGTAATGGAAGAAAACTAAATGCCCACAGACAGATGAATGGATAAAGATGTGGTACATATATAAAATGGAATATGACTCGGCCATAAAAAGGAATGAAACTGGGTCATTTGTAGAGACATCGATGGATCGAGAGACTGTCATACAGAATGAAGTAAGTCAGAAAGAGGAAAACAAATATTGTATATTAAAGCATATATGTGGAGCCTAAAAATGGTACAGATGAACTGGTTTGCAGGGAAGAAATAGAGACACAGAGGTAGAGAACAAACATATGGACACCAAGTGTGGGAAGCCATGGGGTGGTGGTGGTGGGATGAGTTGGGAGATTGGGATTGACCTGTATACATGTATATGCATAAAATACATAACTAATAATAACGTGCTGTATAAAAATATAAATAAAATCAAATTTCAAAATTTTAAAAAATAAAATTTAAAAATAAAACAGAAAAAATTCTTCCCGTCACACAGATGTATTTATAGGAATGAATTATTTCCATGCTTATATTTATAAATACATAAAAGAGGAATAAAATCTAACTTGAACCAAAAAAGAAAAAAAAATTGAACCCACGAGTTATACAGAGGAAAACCCTATCACGGCACTTACTCCAGCGGTAAACAATTCTGAAATTGGTCAGAGGTGGGGAACCATCTCCCATACAGCCAGCCACCCACCCCCCACACAAGGAGCGTCCTCATTGAAAAGCTGGGGGACCGTGCCGAGGCATCTGTGAGTAAACGTGAGCTGAGCCCCAGGCCAGTTGCTTCTGATCTGTTCCCACCCTTTCCAGGTAAAACACCTGAATATGTACAAGGGCTTGAAAGCCTAGAGGAAGGACCGTGGAGCCACACCAGCGACAGCACACAGGCCAACTTGGTGCCTGCAGGCCAGCCAGCGTGGTCCTGGCCCCGGGTGCTATTCCAGAAGCTTTCCATTGCCCTGCCTGAGATACCCCTCCTGTCCCGGCCCCCACTGCTTTTTTCCTTCCTCACCTCTGTCCGGAGAGAAATTCCAGCGGAAGGTATGGGTGACACATCCTCTTCTTTACAGGCGGTTGCCTGGCAACTCCTGCAGAAAGGCCAGCAGAACCCCACTCACACCGGGCCACCCACAAAGCTGTGGCCCCTCACTCCCTCCCACCAGCACAGCCCCGAGACTGCTGACGGGGCAGAGAATATGGAGTCAGGCACAGCTTCAGGGTCTATTGCTGCCTGGAGCTTTGTTTATATTGATCTCAACGAGGCACACCAGGGGAGGGCGGGCCGGCAGGGTAAGGCAGCCCATGTCAGCTAATCCACAACCCTCAGGGAATCACATTGTTGAAAATGGACCCCGCTAAGGCAGAAGAGAAGCCAAGGGAAAAAAGGACACAATGCCATTTGCAGCACCGTAGATGAGTCTAGAAGTAATCACGTGACTTGTAGTAAGTCAGAAAGTGAAAGAAACATATCATATCATATCACTTATAGGTGTTACCTAAAAATGGATACCAGGGCAGATATTTCCACGGAGAAGGGCAATCACAGATTCATTAAACAAACTTATGGTTCACCAATGGAAAGGTGTGAGGGTTGGTTTCATTATAATATCAGGGTTAACAGACATATACAAACACAGGTGACATATACAATCACCAAAGACCTACAGAATACCAAGAGAGGACTACTCAACATTCTGTCATAACGTCCATGGGAAAAGGATCCCAAGAAGAACAGTCATCTGTATATGTGTAAAAGAACCACATCTTCCACACCTACAACAAGCCAAACATTGTAGTCAAACTTGCTGTAATAAAAAATAAAAAATTAAATTAAAAACACGAACAAGAAATAGTGAGACAAACGTGAGGGGCTTTCTCCTGGCACATTCCATTCTAAACTCCAATCTAGAACACCACTTCCACTGAGGCTCTCTTGCACTAGTAACCAGATTTGGTAAGCGTGAACTGCTGCCACCTTGTGGCCGTTTCACACAACAGCAGCTTTAATCCCAACGCTAATGGTCAGTTGATATTCAAAATCATTGCAGGCCTGTAAATGACACCTGCCCTGAAAACAAATCCTGGGGTCACATATCGACCAAAAATTTCAAAGGACGTCCATATTTCAAAACGACCGCTTCAAAAGGCATATTTTACGCACATTAGTGTTCTGCTTCTTTTCCTTTCTTTCCTTTTTTGTTAAAAAACACGGGAATGGAAAAAGGCATCCCTCAGAATGGGCGAAAATCGTTGCAGACGAATCAATGGACAGAGGTTTAATCTCCAATATATATAAACAGCTCATGCAGCTTAATATTAAAAAAACAAACAACCCCAAAAAAATGGGCAGAAGATCTAAAGAGACGTTTCTTCAAAGGAGTCACAGAGATGGCCAAGACGCACATGAAAAGCTGCTCAACAGCACTAATTATTTGAGAAATGCAAATCAAAACTACAATGAGGTATCACCTCACACCTGTTAGAATCGGCATCATCAGAAAATCTACAAACAACCAATTCTGGGGAGGGTGTGGACAAAAGGAGCCCTCTTCCACTATTGGAGGGCATGTAAATTGATACAGTCACTATGGAGAACAGTATGGAGTTTCCTTAAAAAAACTAGAAATAGAATTACCATCTGATCCAGCAATCCCACTTCTGGACATATACCCAGAGAAAACCGTATTTCAAAAAGGCACATTCACCACAATGTTCGTTGCAGCACTATTTACAATAGCCAGGTAATGGAAGCAACCTAAATGCCCACAGACAGATGAATGGATAAAGATGTGGTACATATATAAAATGGAATATGACTCGGCCATAAAAAGGAATGAAACTGGGTCATTTGTAGAGACATCGATGGATCGAGAGACTGTCATACAGAATGAAGTAAGTCAGAAAGAGGAAAACAAATATTGTATATTAATGCATATATGTGGAGCCTAAAAATGGTACAGATGAACTGGTTTGCAGGGAAGAAATAGAGACACAGAGGTAGAGAACAAACGTATGGACACCAAGTGTGGGAAGCCATGGGGTGGTGGTGGTGGGATGAGTTGGGAGATTGGGATTGACCTGTATACATGTATATGCATAAAATACATAACTAATAATAACGTGCTGTATAAAAACATAAATAAAATTAAATTTCAAAATTTTAAAAAATAAAATTTAAAAATAAAACAGAAAAAATTCTTCCCGTCACACAGTTGTATTTATAGGAATGAATTATTTCCATGCTTATATTTATAAATACATAAAAGAGGAATAAAATCTAACTTGAACCAAAAAAGAAAAAAAAATTGAACCCACGAGTTATACAGAGGAAAACCCTATCACGGCACTTACTCCAGCGGTAAACAATTCTGAAATTGGTCAGAGGTGGGGAACCATCTCCCATACAGCCAGCCACCCACCCCCCACACAAGGAGCGTCCTCATTGAAAAGCTGGGGGACCGTGCCGAGGCATCTGTGAGTAAACGTGAGCTGAGCCCCAGGGAAGCTGCTTCTGATCTGTTCCCACCCTTTCCAGGTAAAACACCTGAATATGTACAAGGGCTTGAAAGCCTAGAAGAAGGACCGTGGAGCCACACCAGCGACAGCACGCAGGCCAACTTGGTGCCTGCAGGCCAGCCAGCGTGGTCCTGGCCCCGGGTGCTCTACCAGAAGCTTTCCATTGCCCTGCCTGAGATACCCCTCCTGTCCCGGACCCCACTGCTTTTTTCCTTCCTCACCTCTGTCCGGAGAGAAATTCCAGCGGAAGGTATGGGTGACACATCCTCTTCTTTACAGGCGGTTGCCTGGCAACTCCTGCAGAAAGGCCAGCAGAACCCCACTCACACCGGACCACCCACAAAGCTGTGGCCCCTCACTCCCTCCCACCAGCACAGCCCCGAGACTGCTGACGGGGCAGAGAATATGGAGTCAGGCACAGCTTCAGGGGCTATTGCTGCCTGGAGCGCTGTTTATATTGATCTCAAGGAGGCACACCAGGGGAGGGCGGGCCGGCAGGGTAAGGCAGCCCATGTCAGCTAATCCACAACCCTCAGGGAATCACATTGTTGAAAATGGACCCCGCTAAGGCAGAAGAGAAGCCAAGGGAAAAAAGGACACAATGCCATTTGCAGCACCGTAGATGAGTCTAGAAGTAATCACGTGACTTGTAGTAAGTCAGAAAGTGAAAGACACATATCATATCATATCACTTATAGGTGTTACCTAAAAATGGATACCAGGGCAGATATTTCCACGGAGAAGGGCAATCACAGATTCATTAAACAAACTTATGGTTCACCAATGGAAAGGTGTGAGGGTTGGTTTCATTATAATATCGGGGTTAACAGACATATACAAACACAGGTGACATATATAATCACCAAAGACCTACAGAATACCAAGAGAGGACTACTCAACATTCTGTCATAACGTACATGGGAAAAGGATCCCAAGAAGAACAGTCATCTGTATATGTGTAAAAGAACCACATCTTCCACACCTACAACAAGCCAAACATTGTAGTCAAACTTGCTGTAATAAAAAATAAAAAATTAAATTAAAAACATGAACAAGAAATAGTGAGACAAACGTGAGGGGCTTTCTCCTGGCACATTCCATTCTAAACTCCAATCTAGAACACCACTTCCACTGAGGCTCTCTTGCACTAGTAACCAGATTTGGTAAGGGTGAACTGCTGCCACCTTGTGGCCGTTTCACACAACAGCAGCTTTAATCCCAACGCTAATGGTCAGTTGATATTCAAAATCATTGCAGGCCTGTAAATGACACCTGCCCTGAAAACAAATCCTGGGGTCACATATCGACCAAAAAATTCAAAGGACGTCCATATTTCAAAACGACCATTTCAAAAGGCATATTTTACGCACATTAGTGTTCTGCTTCTTTTCCTTTCTTTCCTTTTTTGTTAAAAATCACGGGAATGGAAAAAGGCATCCCTGAGAATGGGCGAAAATCGTTGCAGACGAATCAATGGACAGAGGTTTAATCTCCAATATATATAAACAGCTCATGCAGCTTAATATTAAAAAAACAAACAACCCCAAAAAAATGGGCAGAAGATCTAAAGAGACGTTTCTTCAAAGGAGACACAGAGATGGCCAAGACGCACATGAAAAGCTGCACAACAGCACTAATTATTAGAGAAATGCAAATCAAAACTACAATGAGGTATCACCTCACACCTGTTAGAATCGGCATCATCAGAAAATCTACAAACAACCAATTCTGGGGAGGGTGTGGACAAAAGGAGCCCTCTTCCACTATTGGTGGGCATGTAAATTGATACAGTCACTATGGAGAACAGTATGGAGTTTCCTTAAAAAAACTAGAAATAGAATTACCATCTGATCCAGCAATCCCACTTCTGGACATATACCCAGAGAAAACCGTATTTCAAAAAGGCACATTCACCACAATGTTCGTTGCAGCACTATTTACAATAGCCAGGTAATGGAAGCAACCTAAATGCCCACAGACAGATGAATGGATAAAGATGTGGTACATATATAAAATGGAATATGACTCGGCCATAAAAAGGAATGAAACTGGGTCATTTGTAGAGACATCGATGGATCGAGAGACTGTCAAACAGAATGAAGTAAGTCAGAAAGAGGAAAACAAATATTGTATATTAATGCATATATGTGGAGCCTAAAAATGGTACAGATGAACTGGTTTGCAGGGAAGAAATAGAGACAGAGGTAGAGAACAAACGTATGGACACCAAGTGTGGGAAGCCATGGGGTGGTGGTGGTTGGATGAGTTGGGAGTTTGGGATTGACCTGTATACATGTATATACATAAAATACATAACTAATAATAACGTGCTGTATAAAAAAAATAAATTAAATTAAATTTCAAAATTTTAAAAAATAAAATTTAAAAATAAAACAGAAAAAATTCTTCCCATCACACAGATGTATTTATAGGAAAGAATTATTTCCATGCTTATATCTATAAATACATAAAAGGGGAATAAAATCTAACTTGAACCATAAAAGAAAAAAAAAACCTGAACCCAGGAGTTATACAGAGGAAAACCCTATCAGGGCACTTGCACCAGTGGTAAACAATTCTGAAATTGGTCAGAGGTGGGGAACCATCTCCCATACAGCCAGCAACCCACCCCCCACGCAAGGAGCGTCCTCATTGCAAAGCTGGGGGACCGTGCCGAGGCATCTGTGAGTAAACGTGAGCTGAGCCCCAGGCCAGCTGCTGCTGAACTGTTCCCACCCTTTCCAGGTAAAACACCTGAATATGTACAAGGGCTTGAAAGCCTAGAGGAAGGACCGTGGAGCCACACCAGCGACAGCACGCAGGCCAACTTGGTGCCTGCAGGCCAGCCAGCGTGATCCTGGACCCTGGCGCTCTTCCAGAAGCTTTCCATTGCCCTGCCTGAGATATCCCTCCTGTCCCGGCCCCCACTGCTTTTTTCCTTCCTCACCTCTGTCCGGAGAGAAATTCCAGCGGAAGGTATGGGTGACACATCCTCTTCTTTACAGGCGGCAGCCTGGCAACTCCTGCAGAAAGGCCAGCAGAACCCCACTCACACCGGGCCACCCACAAAGCTGTGGCCCCTCACTCCCTCCCACCAGCACAGCCCCGAGACTGCTGACGGGGCAGAGAATATGGAGTCAGGCCCAGCTTCAGGGGCTATTGCTGCCTGGAGTGCTGTTTATATTGACCTCAACGAGGCACACCTGGGGAGGGCGGGCCGGCAGGGTAAGGCTGCCCAGGTCAGCTAATCCACAACCCTCAGGGAATCACATTGTTGAAAATGGACCCCGCTAAGGCAGAAGAGAAGCCAAGGGAAAAAAGGACACAATGCCATTTGCAGCACCGTAGATGAGTCTAGAAGTAATCACGTGACTTGTAGTAAGTCAGAAAGTGAAAGACACATATCATATCATATCACTTATAGGTGTTACCTAAAAATGGATACCAGGGCAGATATTTCCACGGAGAAGGGCAATCACTGATTCATTAAACAAACTTATGGTTCACCAATGGAAAGGTGTGAGGATTGGTTTCATTACGATATCGGGGTTAACAGACATATACAAACACAGGTGACATATATAATCACCAAAGACCTACAGAATACCAAGAGAGGACTACTCAACATTCTGTCATAACGTACATGGGAAAAGGATCCCAAGAAGAACAGTCATCTGTATATGTGTAAAAGAACCACATCTTCCACACCTACAACAAGCCAAACATTGTAATCAAACTTGCTGTAATAAAAAATAAAACCTTAAATTAAAAACACGAACAAGAAGTAGTGAGACAAACGTGAGGGGCTTTCTCCTGGTACATTCCATTCTAAACTCCAATGTAGAACACCACTTCCACTGAGGCTCTCTTGCCCTAGTAACCAGATTTGGTAAGGGTGAACTGCTGCCACCTTGTGGCCGTTTCACACAACAGCAGCTTTAATCCCAACGCTAATGGTCAGTTGATATTCAAAATCACTGCAGGCCTGTAAATGACACCTGCCCTGAAAACAAATCCTGGGGTCACATATCGACCAAAAAATTCAAAGGACGTCCATATTTCAAAACGACCGTTTCAAAAGGCATATTTTACGCACATTAGTGTTCTGCTTCTTTTCCTTTCTTTCCTTTTTTGTTAAAAAACACGGGAATGGAAAAAGGCATCCCTCAGGATGGGTGAAAATCGTTGCAGACGAATCAATGGACAGAGGTTTAATCTCCAATATATATAAACAGCTCATGCAGCTTAATATTAAAAAAACAAACAACCCAAAAAAATGGGCAGAAGATCTAAAGAGACGTTTCTTCAAAGGAGACACAGAGATGGCCAAGACGCACATGAAAAGCTGCTCAACAGCACTAATTATTAGAGAAATGCAAATCAAAACTACAATGAGGTATCACCTCACACCTGTTAGAATCGGCATCATCAGAAAATCTACAAACAACCAATTCTGGGGAGGGTGTGGACAAAAGGAGCCCTCTTCCACTATTGGTGGGAATGTAAATTGATACAGTCACTATGGAGAACAGTATGGAGTTTCCTTAAAAAAACTAGAAATAGAATTACCATCTGATCCAGCAATCCCACTTCTGGGCATATACCCAGAGAAAACCGTATTTCAAAACGGCACATTCACCACAATGTTCGTTGCAGTACTATTTACAATAGCCAGGTAATGGAAGCAACCTAAATGCCCACAGACAGATGAATGGATAAAGATGTGGTACATATATAAAATGGAATATGACTCGGCCATAAAAAGGAATGAAACTGGGTCATTTGTAGAGACATCGATGGATCGAGAGACTGTCATACAGAATGAAGTAAGTCAGAAAGAGGAAAACAAATATTGTATATTAATGCATATATGTGGAGCCTAAAAATGGTACAGATGAACTGGTTTGCAGGGAAGAAATAGAGACACAGAGGTAGAGAACAAACGTATGGACACCAAGTGTGGGAAGCCATGGGGTGGTGGTGGTGGGATGAGTTGGGAGATTGGGATTGACCTGTATACATGTATATGCATAAAATACATAACTAATAATAACGTGCTGTATAAAAAAATAAATAAAATTTCAAAATTTTAAAAAATAAAATTTAAAAATAAAACAGAAAAAATTCTTCCCATCACACAGATGTATTTATAGGAAAGAATTATTTCCATGCTTATATCTACAAATACATAAAAGGGGAATAAAATCTAACTTGAACCATAAAAGAAAATAAAAACCTGAACCCAGGAGTTATACAGAGGAAAACCCTATCAGGGCACTTGCTCCAGTGGTAAACAATTCTGAAATTGGTCAGAGGTGGGGAACCATCTCCCATACAGCCAGCAACCCAGCCCCCACGCAAGGAGCGTCCTCATTGCAAAGCTGGGGGACCGTGCCGAGGCATCTGTGAGTAAACGTGAGCTGAGCCCCAGGCCAGCTGCTGCTGAACTGTCCCCAACCTTTCCAGGTAAAACACCTGAATATGTACAAGGGCTTGAAAGCCTAGAGGAAGGACCGTGGAGCCACACCAGTGACAGCACACAGGCCAACTTGGTGCCTGCAGGCCAGCCAGCGTGGTCCTGTCCCCGGCGCTCTTCCAGAAGCTTTCCATTGCCTTGCCTGAGATACCCCTCCTGTCCCGGCCCCCACTGCTTTTTTCCTTCCTCATCTCTGTCCGGAGAGAAATTCCAGCGGAAGGTATGGGTGACACATCCTCTTCTTTAAAGGCGGCAGCCTGGCAACTCCTGCAGAAAGGCCAGCAGAACCCCACTCACACCGGGCCACCCACAAAGCTGTGGCCCCTCACTCCCTCCCACCAGCACAGCCCCGAGACTGCTGACGGGGCAGAGAATATGGAGTCAGGCACAGCTTCAGAGGCTACTGCTGCCTGGAGCGCTGTTTATATTGACCTCCACGAGGCACACCTGGGGAGGGCGGGCCGGCAGGGTAAGGCTGCCCAGGTCAGCTAATCCACAACCCTCAGGGAATCACATTGTTGAAAATGGACCCCGCAAAGGCAGAAGAGAAGCCAAGGGATAAAAGGACAAAATGCCATTTGCAGCCCCATAGATGAGTCTAGAAGTAATCACGTGACTTGTAGTAAGTCAGAAAGTGAAAGACACATATCATATCATATCACTTAGAGGTGTTACCTAAAAATGGATACCAGGGCAGATATTTCCACGGAGAAGGGCAATCACAGATTCATTAAACAAACTTATGGTTCACCAATGGAAAGGTGTGAGGATTGGTTTCATTACGATATCGGGGTTAACAGACATATACAAACACAGGTGACATATATAATCACCAAAGACCTACAGAATACCAAGAGAGGACTACTCAACATTCTGTCATAACGTACATGGGAAAAGGATCCCAAGAAGAACAGTCATCTGTATATGTGTAAAAGAACCACATCTTCCACACCTACAACAAGCCAAACATTGTAATCAAACTTGCTGTAATAAAAAATAAAAAATTAAATTAAAAACATGAACAAGAAATAGTGAGACAAACGTGAGGGGCTTTCTCCTGGCACATTCCATTCTAAACTCCAATCTAGAACACCACTTCCACTGAGGCTCTCTTGCCCTAGTAACCAGATTTGGTAAGGGTGAACTGCTGCCACCTTGTGGCCGTTTCACACAACAGCAGCTTTAATCCCAACGCTAATGGTCAGTTGATATTCAAAATCATTGCAGGCCTGTAAATGACACCTGCCCTGAAAACAAATCCTGGGGTCACATATCGACCAAAAAATTCAAAGGACGTCCATATTTCAAAACGACCGTTTCAAAAGGCATATTTTACGCACATTGGTGTTCTGCTTCTTTTCCTTTCTTTCCTTTTTTGTTAAAAAAACGGGAATGGAAAAAGGCATCCCTCAGGATGGGCGAAAATCGTTGCAGGCGTATCAATGGACAGAGGTTTAATCTCCAATATATATAAACAGCTCATGCAGCTTAATATTAAAAAAACAAACAACCCAAAAAAATGGGCAGAAGATCTAAAGAGACGTTTCTTCAAAGGAGACACAGAGATGGCCAAGACGCACATGAAAAG
This sequence comes from Mesoplodon mirus, assembly GCF_964341445.2. Classification (NCBI taxonomy): domain Eukaryota; kingdom Metazoa; phylum Chordata; class Mammalia; order Artiodactyla; family Ziphiidae; genus Mesoplodon; species Mesoplodon mirus. The sequence continues at coordinate 356,405 of NW_028295510.1, read as the reverse complement.
CTGCTCAACAGCACTAATTATTAGAGAAATGCAAATCAAAACTACAATGAGGTATCACCTCACACCTGTTAGAATCGGCATCATCAGAAAATCTACAAACAACCAATTCTGGGGAGGGTGTGGACAAAAGGAGCCCTCTTCCACTATTGGTGGGAATGTAAATTGATACAGTCACTATGGAGAACAGTATGGAGTTTCCTTAAAAAAACTAGAAATAGAATTACCATCTGATCCAGCAATCCCACTTCTGGGCATATACCCAGAGAAAACCGTAAATCAAAAAGGCACATTCACCACAATGTTCGTTGCAGCACTATTTACAATAGCCAGGTAATGGAAGCAACCTAAATGCCCACAGACAGATGAATGGATAAAGATGTGGTACATATATAAAATGGAATATGACTCGGCCATAAAAAGGAATGAAACTGGGTTATTTGTAGAGACATCGATGGATCGAGAGACTGTCATACAGAATGAAGTAAGTAAGAAAGAGGAAAACAAATATTGTATATTAATGCATATATGTGGAGCCTAAAAATGGTACAGATGAACTGGTTTGCAGGGAAGAAATAGAGACACAGAGGTAGAGAACAAACGTATGGACACCAAGTGTGGGAAGCCATGGGGTGGTGGTGGTGGGATGAGTTGGGAGATTGGGATTGACCTGTATACATGTATATGCATAAAATACATAACTAATAATAACGTGCTGTATAAAAAAATAAATAAAATTTCAAAATTTTAAAAAATAAAATTTAAAAATAAAACAGAAAAAATTCTTCCCATCACACAGATGTATTTATAGGAAAGAATTATTTCCATGCTTATATCTATAAATACATAAAAGGGGAATAAAATCTAACTTGAACCATAAAAGAAAATAAAAACCTGAACCCAGGAGTTATACAGAGGAAAACCCTATCAGGGCACTTGCTCCAGTGGTAAACAATTCTGAAATTGGTCATAGGTGGGGAACCATCTCCCATACAGCCAGCAACCCAGCCCCCACGCAAGGAGCGTCGTCATTGCAAAGCTGGGGGACCGTGCCGAGGCATCTGTGAGTAAACGTGAGCTGAGCCCCAGGCCAGCTGCTGCTGAACTGTCCCCACCCTTTCCAGGTAAAACACCTGAATATGTACAAGGGCTTGAAAGCCTAGAGGAAGGACCGTGGAGCCACACCAGCGACAGCACACAGGCCAACTTGGTGCCTGCAGGCCAGCCAGCGTGGTCCTGTCCCCGGCGCTCTTCCAGAAGCTTTCCATTGCCTTGCCTGAGATACCCCTCCTGTCCCGGCCCCCACTGCTTTTTTCCTTCCTCATCTCTGTCCGGAGAGAAATTCCAGCGGAAGGTATGGGTGACACATCCTCTTCTTTACAGGCGGCAGCCTGGCAACTCCTGCAGAAAGGCCAGCAGATCCCCACTCACACCGGGCCACCCACAAAGCTGTGGCCCCTCACTCCCTCCCACCAGCACAGCCCCAAGACTGCTGACGGGGCAGAGAATATGGACTCAGGCAGAGCTTCAGGGGCTATTGCTGCCTGGAGCTCTGTTTATATTGACCTCAACGAGGCACACCTGGGGAGAGCGGGCCGGCAGGGTAAGGCTGCCCAGGTCAGCTAATCCACAACCCTCAGGGAATCACATTGTTGAAAATGGACCCCGCTAAGGCAGAAGAGAAGCCAAGGGAAAAAAGGACACAATGCCATTTGCAGCACCGTAGATGAGTCTAGAAGTAATCACGTGACTTGTAGTAAGTCAGAAAGTGAAAGACACATATCATATCATATCACTTATAGGTGTTACCTAAAAATGGATACCAGGGCAGATATTTCCACGGAGAAGGGCAATCACAGATTCATTAAACAAACTTATGGTTCACCAATGGAAAGGTGTGAGGATAGGTTTCATTACGATATCGGGGTTAACAGACATATACAAACACAGGTGACATATATAATCACCAAAGACCTACAGAATACCAAGAGAGGACTACTCAACATTCTGTCATAACGTACATGGGAAAAGGATCCCAAGAAGAACAGTCATCTGTATATGTGTAAAAGAACCACATCTTCCACACCTACAACAAGCCAAACATTGTAATCAAACTTGCTGTAATAAAAAATAAAAACTTAAATTAAAAACACGAACAAGAAGTAGTGAGACAAACGTGAGGGGCTTTCTCCTGGTACATTCCATTCTAAACTCCAATCTAGAACACCACTTCCACTGAGGCTCTCTTGCCCTAGTAACCAGATTTGGTAAGGGTGAACTGCTGCCACCTTGTGGCCATTTCACACAACAGCAGCTTTAATCCCAATGCTAATCGTCAGTTGATATTCAAAATCATTGCAGGCCTGTAAATGACACCTGCCCTGAAAACAAATCCTGGGGTCACATATCGACCAAAAATTTCAAAGGACGTCCATATTTCAAAACGACCGTTTCAAAAGGCATATTTTACGCACATTAGTGTTCTGCTTCTTTTCCTTTCTTTCCTTTTTTGTTAAAAAAAACGGGAATGAAAAATGGCATCCCTCAGGATGGGTGAAAATCGTTGCAAACGAATCAATGGACACAGGTTTAATCTCCAATATATATAAACAGCTCATGCAGCTTAATATTAAAAAAACAAACAACCCAAAAAAAAATGGGCAGAAGATCTAAAGAGACGTTTCTTCAAAGGAGACACAGAGATGGCCAAGACGCACATGAAAAGCTGCTCAACAGCACTAATTATTAGAGAAATGCAAATCAAAACTACAATGAGGTATCACCTCACACCTGTTAGAATCGGCATCATCAGAAAATCTACAAACAACCAATTCTGGGGAGGGTGTGGACAAAAGGAGCCCTCTTCCACTATTGGTGGGCATGTAAATTGATACAGTCACTATGGAGAACAGTATGGAGTTTCCTTAAAAAAACTAGAAATAGAATTACCATCTGATCCAGCAATCCCACTTCTGGGCATATACCCAGAGAAAACCGTATTTCAAAAAGGCACATTCACCACAATGTTCGTTGCAGCACTATTTACAATAGCCAGGTAATGGAAGCAACCTAAATGCCCACAGACAGATGAATGGATAAAGATGTGGTACATATATAAAATGGAATATGACTCGGCCATAAAAAGGAATGAAACTGGGTCATTTGTAGAGACATCGATGGATCGAGAGACTGTCATACAGAATGAAGTAAGTCAGAAAGAGGAAAACAAATATTGTATATTAATGCATATATGTGGAGCCTAAAAATGGTACAGATGAACTGGTTTGCAGGGAAGAAATAGAGACACAGAGGTAGAGAACAAACGTATGGACACCAAGTGTGGGAAGCCATGGGGTGGTGGTGGTGGGATGAGTTGGGAGATTGGGATTGACCTGTATACATGTATATGCATAAAATACATAACTAATAATAACGTGCTGTATAAAAACATAAATAAAATTAAATTTCAAAATTTTAAAAAATAAAATTTAAAAATAAAACAGAAAAAATTCTTCCCGTCACACAGTTGTATTTATAGGAATGAATTATTTCCATGCTTATATTTATAAATACATAAAAGAGGAATAAAATCTAACTTGAACCAAAAAAGAAAAAAAAATTGAACCCACGAGTTATACAGAGGAAAACCCTATCACGGCACTTACTCCAGCGGTAAACAATTCTGAAATTGGTCAGAGGTGGGGAACCATCTCCCATACAGCCAGCCACCCACCCCCCACACAAGGAGCGTCCTCATTGAAAAGCTGGGGGACCGTGCCGAGGCATCTGTGAGTAAACGTGAGCTGAGCCCCAGGGAAGCTGCTTCTGATCTGTTCCCACCCTTTCCAGGTAAAACACCTGAATATGTACAAGGGCTTGAAAGCCTAGAAGAAGGACCGTGGAGCCACACCAGCGACAGCACGCAGGCCAACTTGGTGCCTGCAGGCCAGCCAGCGTGGTCCTGGCCCCGGGTGCTCTACCAGAAGCTTTCCATTGCCCTGCCTGAGATACCCCTCCTGTCCCGGACCCCACTGCTTTTTTCCTTCCTCACCTCTGTCCGGAGAGAAATTCCAGCGGAAGGTATGGGTGACACATCCTCTTCTTTACAGGCGGTTGCCTGGCAACTCCTGCAGAAAGGCCAGCAGAACCCCACTCACACCGGACCACCCACAAAGCTGTGGCCCCTCACTCCCTCCCACCAGCACAGCCCCGAGACTGCTGACGGGGCAGAGAATATGGAGTCAGGCACAGCTTCAGGGGCTATTGCTGCCTGGAGCGCTGTTTATATTGATCTCAAGGAGGCACACCAGGGGAGGGCGGGCCGGCAGGGTAAGGCAGCCCATGTCAGCTAATCCACAACCCTCAGGGAATCACATTGTTGAAAATGGACCCCGCTAAGGCAGAAGAGAAGCCAAGGGAAAAAAGGACACAATGCCATTTGCAGCACCGTAGATGAGTCTAGAAGTAATCACGTGACTTGTAGTAAGTCAGAAAGTGAAAGACACATATCATATCATATCACTTATAGGTGTTACCTAAAAATGGATACCAGGGCAGATATTTCCACGGAGAAGGGCAATCACAGATTCATTAAACAAACTTATGGTTCACCAATGGAAAGGTGTGAGGGTTGGTTTCATTATAATATCGGGGTTAACAGACATATACAAACACAGGTGACATATATAATCACCAAAGACCTACAGAATACCAAGAGAGGACTACTCAACATTCTGTCATAACGTACATGGGAAAAGGATCCCAAGAAGAACAGTCATCTGTATATGTGTAAAAGAACCACATCTTCCACACCTACAACAAGCCAAACATTGTAGTCAAACTTGCTGTAATAAAAAATAAAAAATTAAATTAAAAACATGAACAAGAAATAGTGAGACAAACGTGAGGGGCTTTCTCCTGGCACATTCCATTCTAAACTCCAATCTAGAACACCACTTCCACTGAGGCTCTCTTGCACTAGTAACCAGATTTGGTAAGGGTGAACTGCTGCCACCTTGTGGCCGTTTCACACAACAGCAGCTTTAATCCCAACGCTAATGGTCAGTTGATATTCAAAATCATTGCAGGCCTGTAAATGACACCTGCCCTGAAAACAAATCCTGGGGTCACATATCGACCAAAAAATTCAAAGGACGTCCATATTTCAAAACGACCATTTCAAAAGGCATATTTTACGCACATTAGTGTTCTGCTTCTTTTCCTTTCTTTCCTTTTTTGTTAAAAATCACGGGAATGGAAAAAGGCATCCCTGAGAATGGGCGAAAATCGTTGCAGACGAATCAATGGACAGAGGTTTAATCTCCAATATATATAAACAGCTCATGCAGCTTAATATTAAAAAAACAAACAACCCCAAAAAAATGGGCAGAAGATCTAAAGAGACGTTTCTTCAAAGGAGACACAGAGATGGCCAAGACGCACATGAAAAGCTGCACAACAGCACTAATTATTAGAGAAATGCAAATCAAAACTACAATGAGGTATCACCTCACACCTGTTAGAATCGGCATCATCAGAAAATCTACAAACAACCAATTCTGGGGAGGGTGTGGACAAAAGGAGCCCTCTTCCACTATTGGTGGGAATGTAAATTGATACAGTCACTATGGAGAACAGTATGGAGTTTCCTTAAAAAAACTAGAAATAGAATTACCATCTGATCCAGCAATCCCACTTCTGGACATATACCCAGAGAAAACCGTATTTCAAAAAGGCACATTCACCACAATGTTCGTTGCAGCACTATTTACAATAGCCAGGTAATGGAAGCAACCTAAATGCCCACAGACAGATGAATGGATAAAGATGTGGTACATATATAAAATGGAATATGACTCGGCCATAAAAAGGAATGAAACTGGGTCATTTGTAGAGACATCGATGGATCGAGAGACTGTCAAACAGAATGAAGTAAGTCAGAAAGAGGAAAACAAATATTGTATATTAATGCATATATGTGGAGCCTAAAAATGGTACAGATGAACTGGTTTGCAGGGAAGAAATAGAGACAGAGGTAGAGAACAAACGTATGGACACCAAGTGTGGGAAGCCATGGGGTGGTGGTGGTTGGATGAGTTGGGAGTTTGGGATTGACCTGTATACATGTATATACATAAAATACATAACTAATAATAACGTGCTGTATAAAAAAAATAAATTAAATTAAATTTCAAAATTTTAAAAAATAAAATTTAAAAATAAAACAGAAAAAATTCTTCCCATCACACAGATATATTTATAGGAAAGAATTATTTCCATGCTTATATCTATAAATACATAAAAGGGGAATAAAATCTAACTTGAACCATAAAAGAAAAAAAAAACCTGAACCCAGGAGTTATACAGAGGAAAACCCTATCAGGGCACTTGCACCAGTGGTAAACAATTCTGAAATTGGTCAGAGGTGGGGAACCATCTCCCATACAGCCAGCAACCCACCCCCCACGCAAGGAGCGTCCTCATTGCAAAGCTGGGGGACCGTGCCGAGGCATCTGTGAGTAAACGTGAGCTGAGCCCCAGGCCAGCTGCTGCTGAACTGTTCCCACCCTTTCCAGGTAAAACACCTGAATATGTACAAGGGCTTGAAAGCCTAGAGGAAGGACCGTGGAGCCACACCAGCGACAGCACGCAGGCCAACTTGGTGCCTGCAGGCCAGCCAGCGTGATCCTGGACCCTGGCGCTCTTCCAGAAGCTTTCCATTGCCCTGCCTGAGATATCCCTCCTGTCCCGGCCCCCACTGCTTTTTTCCTTCCTCACCTCTGTCCGGAGAGAAATTCCAGCGGAAGGTATGGGTGACACATCCTCTTCTTTACAGGCGGCAGCCTGGCAACTCCTGCAGAAAGGCCAGCAGAACCCCACTCACACCGGGCCACCCACAAAGCTGTGGCCCCTCACTCCCTCCCACCAGCACAGCCCCGAGACTGCTGACGGGGCAGAGAATATGGAGTCAGGCCCAGCTTCAGGGGCTATTGCTGCCTGGAGTGCTGTTTATATTGACCTCAACGAGGCACACCTGGGGAGGGCGGGCCGGCAGGGTAAGGCTGCCCAGGTCAGCTAATCCACAACCCTCAGGGAATCACATTGTTGAAAATGGACCCCGCTAAGGCAGAAGAGAAGCCAAGGGAAAAAAGGACACAATGCCATTTGCAGCACCGTAGATGAGTCTAGAAGTAATCACGTGACTTGTAGTAAGTCAGAAAGTGAAAGACACATATCATATCATATCACTTATAGGTGTTACCTAAAAATGGATACCAGGGCAGATATTTCCACGGAGAAGGGCAATCACTGATTCATTAAACAAACTTATGGTTCACCAATGGAAAGGTGTGAGGATTGGTTTCATTACGATATCGGGGTTAACAGACATATACAAACACAGGTGACATATATAATCACCAAAGACCTACAGAATACCAAGAGAGGACTACTCAACATTCTGTCATAACGTACATGGGAAAAGGATCCCAAGAAGAACAGTCATCTGTATATGTGTAAAAGAACCACATCTTCCACACCTACAACAAGCCAAACATTGTAATCAAACTTGCTGTAATAAAAAATAAAACCTTAAATTAAAAACACGAACAAGAAGTAGTGAGACAAACGTGAGGGGCTTTCTCCTGGTACATTCCATTCTAAACTCCAATGTAGAACACCACTTCCACTGAGGCTCTCTTGCCCTAGTAACCAGATTTGGTAAGGGTGAACTGCTGCCACCTTGTGGCCGTTTCACACAACAGCAGCTTTAATCCCAACGCTAATGGTCAGTTGATATTCAAAATCACTGCAGGCCTGTAAATGACACCTGCCCTGAAAACAAATCCTGGGGTCACATATCGACCAAAAAATTCAAAGGACGTTCATATTTCAAAACGACCGTTTCAAAAGGCATATTTTACGCACATTAGTGTTCTGCTTCTTTTCCTTTCTTTCCTTTTTTGTTAAAAAACACGGGAATGGAAAAAGGCATCCCTCAGGATGGGTGAAAATCGTTGCAGACGAATCAATGGACAGAGGTTTAATCTCCAATATATATAAACAGCTCATGCAGCTTAATATTAAAAAAACAAACAACCCAAAAAAATGGGCAGAAGATCTAAAGAGACGTTTCTTCAAAGGAGACACAGAGATGGCCAAGACGCACATGAAAAGCTGCTCAACAGCACTAATTATTAGAGAAATGCAAATCAAAACTACAATGAGGTATCACCTCACACCTGTTAGAATCGGCATCATCAGAAAATCTACAAACAACCAATTCTGGGGAGGGTGTGGACAAAAGGAGCCCTCTTCCACTATTGGTGGGAATGTAAATTGATACAGTCACTATGGAGAACAGTATGGAGTTTCCTTAAAAAAACTAGAAATAGAATTACCATCTGATCCAGCAATCCCACTTCTGGGCATATACCCAGAGAAAACCGTATTTCAAAACGGCACATTCACCACAATGTTCGTTGCAGTACTATTTACAATAGCCAGGTAATGGAAGCAACCTAAATGCCCACAGACAGATGAATGGATAAAGATGTGGTACATATATAAAATGGAATATGACTCGGCCATAAAAAGGAATGAAACTGGGTCATTTGTAGAGACATCGATGGATCGAGAGACTGTCATACAGAATGAAGTAAGTCAGAAAGAGGAAAACAAATATTGTATATTAATGCATATATGTGGAGCCTAAAAATGGTACAGATGAACTGGTTTGCAGGGAAGAAATAGAGACACAGAGGTAGAGAACAAACGTATGGACACCAAGTGTGGGAAGCCATGGGGTGGTGGTGGTGGGATGAGTTGGGAGATTGGGATTGACCTGTATACATGTATATGCATAAAATACATAACTAATAATAACGTGCTGTATAAAAAAATAAATAAAATTTCAAAATTTTAAAAAATAAAATTTAAAAATAAAACAGAAAAAATTCTTCCCATCACACAGATGTATTTATAGGAAAGAATTATTTCCATGCTTATATCTACAAATACATAAAAGGGGAATAAAATCTAACTTGAACCATAAAAGAAAATAAAAACCTGAACCCAGGAGTTATACAGAGGAAAACCCTATCAGGGCACTTGCTCCAGTGGTAAACAATTCTGAAATTGGTCAGAGGTGGGGAACCATCTCCCATACAGCCAGCAACCCAGCCCCCACGCAAGGAGCGTCCTCATTGCAAAGCTGGGGGACCGTGCCGAGGCATCTGTGAGTAAACGTGAGCTGAGCCCCAGGCCAGCTGCTGCTGAACTGTCCCCAACCTTTCCAGGTAAAACACCTGAATATGTACAAGGGCTTGAAAGCCTAGAGGAAGGACCGTGGAGCCACACCAGTGACAGCACACAGGCCAACTTGGTGCCTGCAGGCCAGCCAGCGTGGTCCTGTCCCCGGCGCTCTTCCAGAAGCTTTCCATTGCCTTGCCTGAGATACCCCTCCTGTCCCGGCCCCCACTGCTTTTTTCCTTCCTCATCTCTGTCCGGAGAGAAATTCCAGCGGAAGGTATGGGTGACACATCCTCTTCTTTAAAGGCGGCAGCCTGGCAACTCCTGCAGAAAGGCCAGCAGAACCCCACTCACACCGGGCCACCCACAAAGCTGTGGCCCCTCACTCCCTCCCACCAGCACAGCCCCGAGACTGCTGACGGGGCAGAGAATATGGAGTCAGGCACAGCTTCAGAGGCTACTGCTGCCTGGAGCGCTGTTTATATTGACCTCCACGAGGCACACCTGGGGAGGGCGGGCCGGCAGGGTAAGGCTGCCCAGGTCAGCTAATCCACAACCCTCAGGGAATCACATTGTTGAAAATGGACCCCGCAAAGGCAGAAGAGAAGCCAAGGGATAAAAGGACAAAATGCCATTTGCAGCCCCATAGATGAGTCTAGAAGTAATCACGTGACTTGTAGTAAGTCAGAAAGTGAAAGACACATATCATATCATATCACTTAGAGGTGTTACCTAAAAATGGATACCAGGGCAGATATTTCCACGGAGAAGGGCAATCACAGATTCATTAAACAAACTTATGGTTCACCAATGGAAAGGTGTGAGGATTGGTTTCATTACGATATCGGGGTTAACAGACATATACAAACACAGGTGACATATATAATCACCAAAGACCTACAGAATACCAAGAGAGGACTACTCAACATTCTGTCATAACGTACATGGGAAAAGGATCCCAAGAAGAACAGTCATCTGTATATGTGTAAAAGAACCACATCTTCCACACCTACAACAAGCCAAACATTGTAATCAAACTTGCTGTAATAAAAAATAAAAAATTAAATTAAAAACATGAACAAGAAATAGTGAGACAAACGTGAGGGGCTTTCTCCTGGCACATTCCATTCTAAACTCCAATCTAGAACACCACTTCCACTGAGGCTCTCTTGCCCTAGTAACCAGATTTGGTAAGGGTGAACTGCTGCCACCTTGTGGCCGTTTCACACAACAGCAGCTTTAATCCCAACGCTAATGGTCAGTTGATATTCAAAATCATTGCAGGCCTGTAAATGACACCTGCCCTGAAAACAAATCCTGGGGTCACATATCGACCAAAAAATTCAAAGGACGTCCATATTTCAAAACGACCGTTTCAAAAGGCATATTTTACGCACATTGGTGTTCTGCTTCTTTTCCTTTCTTTCCTTTTTTGTTAAAAAAACGGGAATGGAAAAAGGCATCCCTCAGGATGGGCGAAAATCGTTGCAGGCGTATCAATGGACAGAGGTTTAATCTCCAATATATATAAACAGCTCATGCAGCTTAATATTAAAAAAACAAACAACCCAAAAAAATGGGCAGAAGATCTAAAGAGACGTTTCTTCAAAGGAGACACAGAGATGGCCAAGACGCACATGAAAAGCTGCTCAACAGCACTAATTATTAGAGAAATGCAAATCAAAACTACAATGAGGTATCACCTCACACCTGTTAGAATCGGCATCATCAGAAAATCTACAAACAACCAATTCTGGGGAGGGTGTGGACAAAAGGAGCCCTCTTCCACTATTGGTGGGAATGTAAATTGATACAGTCACTATGGAGAACAGTATGGAGTTTCCTTAAAAAAACTAGAAATAGAATTACCATCTGATCCAGCAATCCCACTTCTGGGCATATACCCAGAGAAAACCGTAAATCAAAAAGGCACATTCACCACAATGTTCGTTGCAGCACTATTTACAATAGCCAGGTAATGGAAGCAACCTAAATGCCCACAGACAGATGAATGGATAAAGATGTGGTACATATATAAAATGGAATATGACTCGGCCATAAAAAGGAATGAAACTGGGTTATTTGTAGAGACATCGATGGATCGAGAGACTGTCATACAGAATGAAGTAAGTAAGAAAGAGGAAAACAAATATTGTATATTAATGCATATATGTGGAGCCTAAAAATGGTACAGATGAACTGGTTTGCAGGGAAGAAATAGAGACACAGAGGTAGAGAACAAACGTATGGACACCAAGTGTGGGAAGCCATGGGGTGGTGGTGGTGGGATGAGTTGGGAGATTGGGATTGACCTGTATACATGTATATGCATAAAATACATAACTAATAATAACGTGCTGTATAAAAAAATAAATAAAATTTCAAAATTTTAAAAAATAAAATTTAAAAATAAAACAGAAAAAATTCTTCCCATCACACAGATGTATTTATAGGAAAGAATTATTTCCATGCTTATATCTATAAATACATAAAAGGGGAATAAAATCTAACTTGAACCATAAAAGAAAATAAAAACCTGAACCCAGGAGTTATACAGAGGAAAACCCTATCAGGGCACTTGCTCCAGTGGTAAACAATTCTGAAATTGGTCATAGGTGGGGAACCATCTCCCATACAGCCAGCAACCCAGCCCCCACGCAAGGAGCGTCGTCATTGCAAAGCTGGGGGACCGTGCCGAGGCATCTGTGAGTAAACGTGAGCTGAGCCCCAGGCCAGCTGCTGCTGAACTGTCCCCACCCTTTCCAGGTAAAACACCTGAATATGTACAAGGGCTTGAAAGCCTAGAGGAAGGACCGTGGAGCCACACCAGCGACAGCACACAGGCCAACTTGGTGCCTGCAGGCCAGCCAGCGTGGTCCTGTCCCCGGCGCTCTTCCAGAAGCTTTCCATTGCCTTGCCTGAGATACCCCTCCTGTCCCGGCCCCCACTGCTTTTTTCCTTCCTCATCTCTGTCCGGAGAGAAATTCCAGCGGAAGGTATGGGTGACACATCCTCTTCTTTACAGGCGGCAGCCTGGCAACTCCTGCAGAAAGGCCAGCAGATCCCCACTCACACCGGGCCACCCACAAAGCTGTGGCCCCTCACTCCCTCCCACCAGCACAGCCCCAAGACTGCTGACGGGGCAGAGAATATGGACTCAGGCAGAGCTTCAGGGGCTATTGCTGCCTGGAGCTCTGTTTATATTGACCTCAACGAGGCACACCTGGGGAGAGCGGGCCGGCAGGGTAAGGCTGCCCAGGTCAGCTAATCCACAACCCTCAGGGAATCACATTGTTGAAAATGGACCCCGCTAAGGCAGAAGAGAAGCCAAGGGAAAAAAGGACACAATGCCATTTGCAGCACCGTAGATGAGTCTAGAAGTAATCACGTGACTTGTAGTAAGTCAGAAAGTGAAAGACACATATCATATCATATCACTTATAGGTGTTACCTAAAAATGGATACCAGGGCAGATATTTCCACGGAGAAGGGCAATCACAGATTCATTAAACAAACTTATGGTTCACCAATGGAAAGGTGTGAGGAGAGGTTTCATTACGATATCGGGGTTAACAGACATATACAAACACAGGTGACATATATAATCACCAAAGACCTACAGAATACCAAGAGAGGACTACTCAACATTCTGTCATAACGTACATGGGAAAAGGATCCCAAGAAGAACAGTCATCTGTATATGTGTAAAAGAACCACATCTTCCACACCTACAACAAGCCAAACATTGTAATCAAACTTGCTGTAATAAAAAATAAAAACTTAAATTAAAAACACGAACAAGAAGTAGTGAGACAAACGTGAGGGGCTTTCTCCTGGTACATTCCATTCTAAACTCCAATCTAGAACACCACTTCCACTGAGGCTCTCTTGCCCTAGTAACCAGATTTGGTAAGGGTGAACTGCTGCCACCTTGTGGCCATTTCACACAACAGCAGCTTTAATCCCAATGCTAATCGTCAGTTGATATTCAAAATCATTGCAGGCCTGTAAATGACACCTGCCCTGAAAACAAATCCTGGGGTCACATATCGACCAAAAATTTCAAAGGACGTCCATATTTCAAAACGACCGTTTCAAAAGGCATATTTTACGCACATTAGTGTTCTGCTTCTTTTCCTTTCTTTCCTTTTTTGTTAAAAAAAACGGGAATGAAAAATGGCATCCCTCAGGATGGGTGAAAATCGTTGCAAACGAATCAATGGACACAGGTTTAATCTCCAATATATATAAACAGCTCATGCAGCTTAATATTAAAAAAACAAACAACCCAAAAAAAAATGGGCAGAAGATCTAAAGAGACGTTTCTTCAAAGGAGACACAGAGATGGCCAAGACGCACATGAAAAGCTGCTCAACAGCACTAATTATTAGAGAAATGCAAATCAAAACTACAATGAGGTATCACCTCACACCTGTTAGAATCGGCATCATCAGAAAATCTACAAACAACCAATTCTGGGGAGGGTGTGGACAAAAGGAGCCCTCTTCCACTATTGGTGGGCATGTAAATTGATACAGTCACTATGGAGAACAGTATGGAGTTTCCTTAAAAAAACTAGAAATAGAATTACCATCTGATCCAGCAATCCCACTTCTGGGCATATACCCAGAGAAAACCGTATTTCAAAAAGGCACATTCACCACAATGTTCGTTGCAGCACTATTTACAATAGCCAGGTAATGGAAGCAACCTAAATGCCCACAGACAGATGAATGGATAAAGATGTGGTACATATATAAAATGGAATATGACTCGGCCATAAAAAGGAATGAAACTGGGTCATTTGTAGAGACATCGATGGATCGAGAGACTGTCATACAGAATGAAGTAAGTCAGAAAGAGGAAAACAAATATTGTATATTAATGCATATATGTGGAGCCTAAAAATGGTACAGATGAACTGGTTTGCAGGGAAGAAATAGAGACACAGAGGTAGAGAACAAACGTATGGACACCAAGTGTGGGAAGCCATGGGGTGGTGGTGGTGGGATGAGTTGGGAGATTGGGATTGACCTGTATACATGTATATGCATAAAATACATAACTAATAATAACGTGCTGTATAAAAACATAAATAAAATTAAATTTCAAAATTTTAAAAAATAAAATTTAAAAATAAAACAGAAAAAATTCTTCCCGTCACACAGTTGTATTTATAGGAATGAATTATTTCCATGCTTATATTTATAAATACATAAAAGAGGAATAAAATCTAACTTGAACCAAAAAAGAAAAAAAAATTGAACCCACGAGTTATACAGAGGAAAACCCTATCACGGCACTTACTCCAGCGGTAAACAATTCTGAAATTGGTCAGAGGTGGGGAACCATCTCCCATACAGCCAGCCACCCACCCCCCACACAAGGAGCGTCCTCATTGAAAAGCTGGGGGACCGTGCCGAGGCATCTGTGAGTAAACGTGAGCTGAGCCCCAGGGAAGCTGCTTCTGATCTGTTCCCACCCTTTCCAGGTAAAACACCTGAATATGTACAAGGGCTTGAAAGCCTAGAAGAAGGACCGTGGAGCCACACCAGCGACAGCACGCAGGCCAACTTGGTGCCTGCAGGCCAGCCAGCGTGGTCCTGGCCCCGGGTGCTCTACCAGAAGCTTTCCATTGCCCTGCCTGAGATACCCCTCCTGTCCCGGACCCCACTGCTTTTTTCCTTCCTCACCTCTGTCCGGAGAGAAATTCCAGCGGAAGGTATGGGTGACACATCCTCTTCTTTACAGGCGGTTGCCTGGCAACTCCTGCAGAAAGGCCAGCAGAACCCCACTCACACCGGACCACCCACAAAGCTGTGGCCCCTCACTCCCTCCCACCAGCACAGCCCCGAGACTGCTGACGGGGCAGAGAATATGGAGTCAGGCACAGCTTCAGGGGCTATTGCTGCCTGGAGCGCTGTTTATATTGATCTCAAGGAGGCACACCAGGGGAGGGCGGGCCGGCAGGGTAAGGCAGCCCATGTCAGCTAATCCACAACCCTCAGGGAATCACATTGTTGAAAATGGACCCCGCTAAGGCAGAAGAGAAGCCAAGGGAAAAAAGGACACAATGCCATTTGCAGCACCGTAGATGAGTCTAGAAGTAATCACGTGACTTGTAGTAAGTCAGAAAGTGAAAGACACATATCATATCATATCACTTATAGGTGTTACCTAAAAATGGATACCAGGGCAGATATTTCCACGGAGAAGGGCAATCACAGATTCATTAAACAAACTTATGGTTCACCAATGGAAAGGTGTGAGGGTTGGTTTCATTATAATATCGGGGTTAACAGACATATACAAACACAGGTGACATATATAATCACCAAAGACCTACAGAATACCAAGAGAGGACTACTCAACATTCTGTCATAACGTACATGGGAAAAGGATCCCAAGAAGAACAGTCATCTGTATATGTGTAAAAGAACCACATCTTCCACACCTACAACAAGCCAAACATTGTAGTCAAACTTGCTGTAATAAAAAATAAAAAATTAAATTAAAAACATGAACAAGAAATAGTGAGACAAACGTGAGGGGCTTTCTCCTGGCACATTCCATTCTAAACTCCAATCTAGAACACCACTTCCACTGAGGCTCTCTTGCACTAGTAACCAGATTTGGTAAGGGTGAACTGCTGCCACCTTGTGGCCGTTTCACACAACAGCAGCTTTAATCCCAACGCTAATGGTCAGTTGATATTCAAAATCATTGCAGGCCTGTAAATGACACCTGCCCTGAAAACAAATCCTGGGGTCACATATCGACCAAAAAATTCAAAGGACGTCCATATTTCAAAACGACCATTTCAAAAGGCATATTTTACGCACATTAGTGTTCTGCTTCTTTTCCTTTCTTTCCTTTTTTGTTAAAAATCACGGGAATGGAAAAAGGCATCCCTGAGAATGGGCGAAAATCGTTGCAGACGAATCAATGGACAGAGGTTTAATCTCCAATATATATAAACAGCTCATGCAGCTTAATATTAAAAAAACAAACAACCCCAAAAAAATGGGCAGAAGATCTAAAGAGACGTTTCTTCAAAGGAGACACAGAGATGGCCAAGACGCACATGAAAAGCTGCACAACAGCACTAATTATTAGAGAAATGCAAATCAAAACTACAATGAGGTATCACCTCACACCTGTTAGAATCGGCATCATCAGAAAATCTACAAACAACCAATTCTGGGGAGGGTGTGGACAAAAGGAGCCCTCTTCCACTATTGGTGGGAATGTAAATTGATACAGTCACTATGGAGAACAGTATGGAGTTTCCTTAAAAAAACTAGAAATAGAATTACCATCTGATCCAGCAATCCCACTTCTGGACATATACCCAGAGAAAACCGTATTTCAAAAAGGCACATTCACCACAATGTTCGTTGCAGCACTATTTACAATAGCCAGGTAATGGAAGCAACCTAAATGCCCACAGACAGATGAATGGATAAAGATGTGGTACATATATAAAATGGAATATGACTCGGCCATAAAAAGGAATGAAACTGGGTCATTTGTAGAGACATCGATGGATCGAGAGACTGTCAAACAGAATGAAGTAAGTCAGAAAGAGGAAAACAAATATTGTATATTAATGCATATATGTGGAGCCTAAAAATGGTACAGATGAACTGGTTTGCAGGGAAGAAATAGAGACAGAGGTAGAGAACAAACGTATGGACACCAAGTGTGGGAAGCCATGGGGTGGTGGTGGTTGGATGAGTTGGGAGTTTGGGATTGACCTGTATACATGTATATACATAAAATACATAACTAATAATAACGTGCTGTATAAAAAAAATAAATTAAATTAAATTTCAAAATTTTAAAAAATAAAATTTAAAAATAAAACAGAAAAAATTCTTCCCATCACACAGATATATTTATAGGAAAGAATTATTTCCATGCTTATATCTATAAATACATAAAAGGGGAATAAAATCTAACTTGAACCATAAAAGAAAAAAAAAACCTGAACCCAGGAGTTATACAGAGGAAAACCCTATCAGGGCACTTGCACCAGTGGTAAACAATTCTGAAATTGGTCAGAGGTGGGGAACCATCTCCCATACAGCCAGCAACCCACCCCCCACGCAAGGAGCGTCCTCATTGCAAAGCTGGGGGACCGTGCCGAGGCATCTGTGAGTAAACGTGAGCTGAGCCCCAGGCCAGCTGCTGCTGAACTGTTCCCACCCTTTCCAGGTAAAACACCTGAATATGTACAAGGGCTTGAAAGCCTAGAGGAAGGACCGTGGAGCCACACCAGCGACAGCACGCAGGCCAACTTGGTGCCTGCAGGCCAGCCAGCGTGATCCTGGACCCTGGCGCTCTTCCAGAAGCTTTCCATTGCCCTGCCTGAGATATCCCTCCTGTCCCGGCCCCCACTGCTTTTTTCCTTCCTCACCTCTGTCCGGAGAGAAATTCCAGCGGAAGGTATGGGTGACACATCCTCTTCTTTACAGGCGGCAGCCTGGCAACTCCTGCAGAAAGGCCAGCAGAACCCCACTCACACCGGGCCACCCACAAAGCTGTGGCCCCTCACTCCCTCCCACCAGCACAGCCCCGAGACTGCTGACGGGGCAGAGAATATGGAGTCAGGCCCAGCTTCAGGGGCTATTGCTGCCTGGAGTGCTGTTTATATTGACCTCAACGAGGCACACCTGGGGAGGGCGGGCCGGCAGGGTAAGGCTGCCCAGGTCAGCTAATCCACAACCCTCAGGGAATCACATTGTTGAAAATGGACCCCGCTAAGGCAGAAGAGAAGCCAAGGGAAAAAAGGACACAATGCCATTTGCAGCACCGTAGATGAGTCTAGAAGTAATCACGTGACTTGTAGTAAGTCAGAAAGTGAAAGACACATATCATATCATATCACTTATAGGTGTTACCTAAAAATGGATACCAGGGCAGATATTTCCACGGAGAAGGGCAATCACTGATTCATTAAACAAACTTATGGTTCACCAATGGAAAGGTGTGAGGATTGGTTTCATTACGATATCGGGGTTAACAGACATATACAAACACAGGTGACATATATAATCACCAAAGACCTACAGAATACCAAGAGAGGACTACTCAACATTCTGTCATAACGTACATGGGAAAAGGATCCCAAGAAGAACAGTCATCTGTATATGTGTAAAAGAACCACATCTTCCACACCTACAACAAGCCAAACATTGTAATCAAACTTGCTGTAATAAAAAATAAAACCTTAAATTAAAAACACGAACAAGAAGTAGTGAGACAAACGTGAGGGGCTTTCTCCTGGTACATTCCATTCTAAACTCCAATGTAGAACACCACTTCCACTGAGGCTCTCTTGCCCTAGTAACCAGATTTGGTAAGGGTGAACTGCTGCCACCTTGTGGCCGTTTCACACAACAGCAGCTTTAATCCCAACGCTAATGGTCAGTTGATATTCAAAATCACTGCAGGCCTGTAAATGACACCTGCCCTGAAAACAAATCCTGGGGTCACATATCGACCAAAAATTTCAAAGGACGTCCATATTTCAAAACGACCGTTTCAAAAGGCATATTTTACGCACATTAGTGTTCTGCTTCTTTTCCTTTCTTTCCTTTTTTGTTAAAAAACACGGGAATGGAAAAAGGCATCCCTCAGGATGGGTGAAAATCGTTGCAGACGAATCAATGGACAGAGGTTTAATCTCCAATATATATAAACAGCTCATGCAGCTTAATATTAAAAAAACAAACAACCCAAAAAAATGGGCAGAAGATCTAAAGAGACGTTTCTTCAAAGGAGACACAGAGATGGCCAAGACGCACATGAAAAGCTGCTCAACAGCACTAATTATTAGAGAAATGCAAATCAAAACTACAATGAGGTATCACCTCACACCTGTTAGAATCGGCATCATCAGAAAATCTACAAACAACCAATTCTGGGGAGGGTGTGGACAAAAGGAGCCCTCTTCCACTATTGGTGGGAATGTAAATTGATACAGTCACTATGGAGAACAGTATGGAGTTTCCTTAAAAAAACTAGAAATAGAATTACCATCTGATCCAGCAATCCCACTTCTGGGCATATACCCAGAGAAAACCGTAAATCAAAAAGGCACATTCACCACAATGTTCGTTGCAGCACTATTTACAATAGCCAGGTAATGGAAGCAACCTAAATGCCCACAGACAGATGAATGGATAAAGATGTGGTACATATATAAAATGGAATATGACTCGGCCATAAAAAGGAATGAAACTGGGTTATTTGTAGAGACATCGATGGATCGAGAGACTGTCATACAGAATGAAGTAAGTAAGAAAGAGGAAAACAAATATTGTATATTAATGCATATATGTGGAGCCTAAAAATGGTACAGATGAACTGGTTTGCAGGGAAGAAATAGAGACACAGAGGTAGAGAACAAACGTATGGACACCAAGTGTGGGAAGCCATGGGGTGGTGGTGGTGGGATGAGTTGGGAGATTGGGATTGACCTGTATACATGTATATGCATAAAATACATAACTAATAATAACGTGCTGTATAAAAAAATAAATAAAATTTCAAAATTTTAAAAAATAAAATTTAAAAATAAAACAGAAAAAATTCTTCCCATCACACAGATGTATTTATAGGAAAGAATTATTTCCATGCTTATATCTATAAATACATAAAAGGGGAATAAAATCTAACTTGAACCATAAAAGAAAATAAAAACCTGAACCCAGGAGTTATACAGAGGAAAACCCTATCAGGGCACTTGCTCCAGTGGTAAACAATTCTGAAATTGGTCATAGGTGGGGAACCATCTCCCATACAGCCAGCAACCCAGCCCCCACGCAAGGAGCGTCGTCATTGCAAAGCTGGGGGACCGTGCCGAGGCATCTGTGAGTAAACGTGAGCTGAGCCCCAGGCCAGCTGCTGCTGAACTGTCCCCACCCTTTCCAGGTAAAACACCTGAATATGTACAAGGGCTTGAAAGCCTAGAGGAAGGACCGTGGAGCCACACCAGCGACAGCACACAGGCCAACTTGGTGCCTGCAGGCCAGCCAGCGTGGTCCTGTCCCCGGCGCTCTTCCAGAAGCTTTCCATTGCCTTGCCTGAGATACCCCTCCTGTCCCGGCCCCCACTGCTTTTTTCCTTCCTCATCTCTGTCCGGAGAGAAATTCCAGCGGAAGGTATGGGTGACACATCCTCTTCTTTACAGGCGGCAGCCTGGCAACTCCTGCAGAAAGGCCAGCAGATCCCCACTCACACCGGGCCACCCACAAAGCTGTGGCCCCTCACTCCCTCCCACCAGCACAGCCCCAAGACTGCTGACGGGGCAGAGAATATGGACTCAGGCAGAGCTTCAGGGGCTATTGCTGCCTGGAGCTCTGTTTATATTGACCTCAACGAGGCACACCTGGGGAGAGCGGGCCGGCAGGGTAAGGCTGCCCAGGTCAGCTAATCCACAACCCTCAGGGAATCACATTGTTGAAAATGGACCCCGCTAAGGCAGAAGAGAAGCCAAGGGAAAAAAGGACACAATGCCATTTGCAGCACCGTAGATGAGTCTAGAAGTAATCACGTGACTTGTAGTAAGTCAGAAAGTGAAAGACACATATCATATCATATCACTTATAGGTGTTACCTAAAAATGGATACCAGGGCAGATATTTCCACGGAGAAGGGCAATCACAGATTCATTAAACAAACTTATGGTTCACCAATGGAAAGGTGTGAGGATAGGTTTCATTACGATATCGGGGTTAACAGACATATACAAACACAGGTGACATATATAATCACCAAAGACCTACAGAATACCAAGAGAGGACTACTCAACATTCTGTCATAACGTACATGGGAAAAGGATCCCAAGAAGAACAGTCATCTGTATATGTGTAAAAGAACCACATCTTCCACACCTACAACAAGCCAAACATTGTAATCAAACTTGCTGTAATAAAAAATAAAAACTTAAATTAAAAACACGAACAAGAAGTAGTGAGACAAACGTGAGGGGCTTTCTCCTGGTACATTCCATTCTAAACTCCAATCTAGAACACCACTTCCACTGAGGCTCTCTTGCCCTAGTAACCAGATTTGGTAAGGGTGAACTGCTGCCACCTTGTGGCCATTTCACACAACAGCAGCTTTAATCCCAATGCTAATCGTCAGTTGATATTCAAAATCATTGCAGGCCTGTAAATGACACCTGCCCTGAAAACAAATCCTGGGGTCACATATCGACCAAAAATTTCAAAGGACGTCCATATTTCAAAACGACCGTTTCAAAAGGCATATTTTACGCACATTAGTGTTCTGCTTCTTTTCCTTTCTTTCCTTTTTTGTTAAAAAAAACGGGAATGAAAAATGGCATCCCTCAGGATGGGTGAAAATCGTTGCAAACGAATCAATGGACACAGGTTTAATCTCCAATATATATAAACAGCTCATGCAGCTTAATATTAAAAAAACAAACAACCCAAAAAAAAATGGGCAGAAGATCTAAAGAGACGTTTCTTCAAAGGAGACACAGAGATGGCCAAGACGCACATGAAAAGCTGCTCAACAGCACTAATTATTAGAGAAATGCAAATCAAAACTACAATGAGGTATCACCTCACACCTGTTAGAATCGGCATCATCAGAAAATCTACAAACAACCAATTCTGGGGAGGGTGTGGACAAAAGGAGCCCTCTTCCACTATTGGTGGGCATGTAAATTGATACAGTCACTATGGAGAACAGTATGGAGTTTCCTTAAAAAAACTAGAAATAGAATTACCATCTGATCCAGCAATCCCACTTCTGGGCATATACCCAGAGAAAACCGTATTTCAAAAAGGCACATTCACCACAATGTTCGTTGCAGCACTATTTACAATAGCCAGGTAATGGAAGCAACCTAAATGCCCACAGACAGATGAATGGATAAAGATGTGGTACATATATAAAATGGAATATGACTCGGCCATAAAAAGGAATGAAACTGGGTCATTTGTAGAGACATCGATGGATCGAGAGACTGTCATACAGAATGAAGTAAGTCAGAAAGAGGAAAACAAATATTGTATATTAATGCATATATGTGGAGCCTAAAAATGGTACAGATGAACTGGTTTGCAGGGAAGAAATAGAGACACAGAGGTAGAGAACAAACGTATGGACACCAAGTGTGGGAAGCCATGGGGTGGTGGTGGTGGGATGAGTTGGGAGATTGGGATTGACCTGTATACATGTATATGCATAAAATACATAACTAATAATAACGTGCTGTATAAAAACATAAATAAAATTAAATTTCAAAATTTTAAAAAATAAAATTTAAAAATAAAACAGAAAAAATTCTTCCCGTCACACAGTTGTATTTATAGGAATGAATTATTTCCATGCTTATATTTATAAATACATAAAAGAGGAATAAAATCTAACTTGAACCAAAAAAGAAAAAAAAATTGAACCCACGAGTTATACAGAGGAAAACCCTATCACGGCACTTACTCCAGCGGTAAACAATTCTGAAATTGGTCAGAGGTGGGGAACCATCTCCCATACAGCCAGCCACCCACCCCCCACACAAGGAGCGTCCTCATTGAAAAGCTGGGGGACCGTGCCGAGGCATCTGTGAGTAAACGTGAGCTGAGCCCCAGGGAAGCTGCTTCTGATCTGTTCCCACCCTTTCCAGGTAAAACACCTGAATATGTACAAGGGCTTGAAAGCCTAGAAGAAGGACCGTGGAGCCACACCAGCGACAGCACGCAGGCCAACTTGGTGCCTGCAGGCCAGCCAGCGTGGTCCTGGCCCCGGGTGCTCTACCAGAAGCTTTCCATTGCCCTGCCTGAGATACCCCTCCTGTCCCGGACCCCACTGCTTTTTTCCTTCCTCACCTCTGTCCGGAGAGAAATTCCAGCGGAAGGTATGGGTGACACATCCTCTTCTTTACAGGCGGTTGCCTGGCAACTCCTGCAGAAAGGCCAGCAGAACCCCACTCACACCGGACCACCCACAAAGCTGTGGCCCCTCACTCCCTCCCACCAGCACAGCCCCGAGACTGCTGACGGGGCAGAGAATATGGAGTCAGGCACAGCTTCAGGGGCTATTGCTGCCTGGAGCGCTGTTTATATTGATCTCAAGGAGGCACACCAGGGGAGGGCGGGCCGGCAGGGTAAGGCAGCCCATGTCAGCTAATCCACAACCCTCAGGGAATCACATTGTTGAAAATGGACCCCGCTAAGGCAGAAGAGAAGCCAAGGGAAAAAAGGACACAATGCCATTTGCAGCACCGTAGATGAGTCTAGAAGTAATCACGTGACTTGTAGTAAGTCAGAAAGTGAAAGACACATATCATATCATATCACTTATAGGTGTTACCTAAAAATGGATACCAGGGCAGATATTTCCACGGAGAAGGGCAATCACAGATTCATTAAACAAACTTATGGTTCACCAATGGAAAGGTGTGAGGGTTGGTTTCATTATAATATCGGGGTTAACAGACATATACAAACACAGGTGACATATATAATCACCAAAGACCTACAGAATACCAAGAGAGGACTACTCAACATTCTGTCATAACGTACATGGGAAAAGGATCCCAAGAAGAACAGTCATCTGTATATGTGTAAAAGAACCACATCTTCCACACCTACAACAAGCCAAACATTGTAGTCAAACTTGCTGTAATAAAAAATAAAAAATTAAATTAAAAACATGAACAAGAAATAGTGAGACAAACGTGAGGGGCTTTCTCCTGGCACATTCCATTCTAAACTCCAATCTAGAACACCACTTCCACTGAGGCTCTCTTGCACTAGTAACCAGATTTGGTAAGGGTGAACTGCTGCCACCTTGTGGCCGTTTCACACAACAGCAGCTTTAATCCCAACGCTAATGGTCAGTTGATATTCAAAATCATTGCAGGCCTGTAAATGACACCTGCCCTGAAAACAAATCCTGGGGTCACATATCGACCAAAAAATTCAAAGGACGTCCATATTTCAAAACGACCATTTCAAAAGGCATATTTTACGCACATTAGTGTTCTGCTTCTTTTCCTTTCTTTCCTTTTTTGTTAAAAATCACGGGAATGGAAAAAGGCATCCCTGAGAATGGGCGAAAATCGTTGCAGACGAATCAATGGACAGAGGTTTAATCTCCAATATATATAAACAGCTCATGCAGCTTAATATTAAAAAAACAAACAACCCCAAAAAAATGGGCAGAAGATCTAAAGAGACGTTTCTTCAAAGGAGACACAGAGATGGCCAAGACGCACATGAAAAGCTGCACAACAGCACTAATTATTAGAGAAATGCAAATCAAAACTACAATGAGGTATCACCTCACACCTGTTAGAATCGGCATCATCAGAAAATCTACAAACAACCAATTCTGGGGAGGGTGTGGACAAAAGGAGCCCTCTTCCACTATTGGTGGGAATGTAAATTGATACAGTCACTATGGAGAACAGTATGGAGTTTCCTTAAAAAAACTAGAAATAGAATTACCATCTGATCCAGCAATCCCACTTCTGGACATATACCCAGAGAAAACCGTATTTCAAAAAGGCACATTCACCACAATGTTCGTTGCAGCACTATTTACAATAGCCAGGTAATGGAAGCAACCTAAATGCCCACAGACAGATGAATGGATAAAGATGTGGTACATATATAAAATGGAATATGACTCGGCCATAAAAAGGAATGAAACTGGGTCATTTGTAGAGACATCGATGGATCGAGAGACTGTCAAACAGAATGAAGTAAGTCAGAAAGAGGAAAACAAATATTGTATATTAATGCATATATGTGGAGCCTAAAAATGGTACAGATGAACTGGTTTGCAGGGAAGAAATAGAGACAGAGGTAGAGAACAAACGTATGGACACCAAGTGTGGGAAGCCATGGGGTGGTGGTGGTTGGATGAGTTGGGAGTTTGGGATTGACCTGTATACATGTATATACATAAAATACATAACTAATAATAACGTGCTGTATAAAAAAAATAAATTAAATTAAATTTCAAAATTTTAAAAAATAAAATTTAAAAATAAAACAGAAAAAATTCTTCCCATCACACAGATGTATTTATAGGAAAGAATTATTTCCATGCTTATATCTATAAATACATAAAAGGGGAATAAAATCTAACTTGAACCATAAAAGAAAAAAAAAACCTGAACCCAGGAGTTATACAGAGGAAAACCCTATCAGGGCACTTGCACCAGTGGTAAACAATTCTGAAATTGGTCAGAGGTGGGGAACCATCTCCCATACAGCCAGCAACCCACCCCCCACGCAAGGAGCGTCCTCATTGCAAAGCTGGGGGACCGTGCCGAGGCATCTGTGAGTAAACGTGAGCTGAGCCCCAGGCCAGCTGCTGCTGAACTGTTCCCACCCTTTCCAGGTAAAACACCTGAATATGTACAAGGGCTTGAAAGCCTAGAGGAAGGACCGTGGAGCCACACCAGCGACAGCACGCAGGCCAACTTGGTGCCTGCAGGCCAGCCAGCGTGATCCTGGACCCTGGCGCTCTTCCAGAAGCTTTCCATTGCCCTGCCTGAGATATCCCTCCTGTCCCGGCCCCCACTGCTTTTTTCCTTCCTCACCTCTGTCCGGAGAGAAATTCCAGCGGAAGGTATGGGTGACACATCCTCTTCTTTACAGGCGGCAGCCTGGCAACTCCTGCAGAAAGGCCAGCAGAACCCCACTCACACCGGGCCACCCACAAAGCTGTGGCCCCTCACTCCCTCCCACCAGCACAGCCCCGAGACTGCTGACGGGGCAGAGAATATGGAGTCAGGCCCAGCTTCAGGGGCTATTGCTGCCTGGAGTGCTGTTTATATTGACCTCAACGAGGCACACCTGGGGAGGGCGGGCCGGCAGGGTAAGGCTGCCCAGGTCAGCTAATCCACAACCCTCAGGGAATCACATTGTTGAAAATGGACCCCGCTAAGGCAGAAGAGAAGCCAAGGGAAAAAAGGACACAATGCCATTTGCAGCACCGTAGATGAGTCTAGAAGTAATCACGTGACTTGTAGTAAGTCAGAAAGTGAAAGACACATATCATATCATATCACTTATAGGTGTTACCTAAAAATGGATACCAGGGCAGATATTTCCACGGAGAAGGGCAATCACTGATTCATTAAACAAACTTATGGTTCACCAATGGAAAGGTGTGAGGATTGGTTTCATTACGATATCGGGGTTAACAGACATATACAAACACAGGTGACATATATAATCACCAAAGACCTACAGAATACCAAGAGAGGACTACTCAACATTCTGTCATAACGTACATGGGAAAAGGATCCCAAGAAGAACAGTCATCTGTATATGTGTAAAAGAACCACATCTTCCACACCTACAACAAGCCAAACATTGTAATCAAACTTGCTGTAATAAAAAATAAAACCTTAAATTAAAAACACGAACAAGAAGTAGTGAGACAAACGTGAGGGGCTTTCTCCTGGTACATTCCATTCTAAACTCCAATGTAGAACACCACTTCCACTGAGGCTCTCTTGCCCTAGTAACCAGATTTGGTAAGGGTGAACTGCTGCCACCTTGTGGCCGTTTCACACAACAGCAGCTTTAATCCCAACGCTAATGGTCAGTTGATATTCAAAATCACTGCAGGCCTGTAAATGACACCTGCCCTGAAAACAAATCCTGGGGTCACATATCGACCAAAAAATTCAAAGGACGTCCATATTTCAAAACGACCGTTTCAAAAGGCATATTTTACGCACATTAGTGTTCTGCTTCTTTTCCTTTCTTTCCTTTTTTGTTAAAAAACACGGGAATGGAAAAAGGCATCCCTCAGGATGGGTGAAAATCGTTGCAGACGAATCAATGGACAGAGGTTTAATCTCCAATATATATAAACAGCTCATGCAGCTTAATATTAAAAAAACAAACAACCCAAAAAAATGGGCAGAAGATCTAAAGAGACGTTTCTTCAAAGGAGACACAGAGATGGCCAAGACGCACATGAAAAGCTGCTCAACAGCACTAATTATTAGAGAAATGCAAATCAAAACTACAATGAGGTATCACCTCACACCTGTTAGAATCGGCATCATCAGAAAATCTACAAACAACCAATTCTGGGGAGGGTGTGGACAAAAGGAGCCCTCTTCCACTATTGGTGGGAATGTAAATTGATACAGTCACTATGGAGAACAGTATGGAGTTTCCTTAAAAAAACTAGAAATAGAATTACCATCTGATCCAGCAATCCCACTTCTGGGCATATACCCAGAGAAAACCGTAAATCAAAAAGGCACATTCACCACAATGTTCGTTGCAGCACTATTTACAATAGCCAGGTAATGGAAGCAACCTAAATGCCCACAGACAGATGAATGGATAAAGATGTGGTACATATATAAAATGGAATATGACTCGGCCATAAAAAGGAATGAAACTGGGTTATTTGTAGAGACATCGATGGATCGAGAGACTGTCATACAGAATGAAGTAAGTAAGAAAGAGGAAAACAAATATTGTATATTAATGCATATATGTGGAGCCTAAAAATGGTACAGATGAACTGGTTTGCAGGGAAGAAATAGAGACACAGAGGTAGAGAACAAACGTATGGACACCAAGTGTGGGAAGCCATGGGGTGGTGGTGGTGGGATGAGTTGGGAGATTGGGATTGACCTGTATACATGTATATGCATAAAATACATAACTAATAATAACGTGCTGTATAAAAAAATAAATAAAATTTCAAAATTTTAAAAAATAAAATTTAAAAATAAAACAGAAAAAATTCTTCCCATCACACAGATGTATTTATAGGAAAGAATTATTTCCATGCTTATATCTATAAATACATAAAAGGGGAATAAAATCTAACTTGAACCATAAAAGAAAATAAAAACCTGAACCCAGGAGTTATACAGAGGAAAACCCTATCAGGGCACTTGCTCCAGTGGTAAACAATTCTGAAATTGGTCATAGGTGGGGAACCATCTCCCATACAGCCAGCAACCCAGCCCCCACGCAAGGAGCGTCGTCATTGCAAAGCTGGGGGACCGTGCCGAGGCATCTGTGAGTAAACGTGAGCTGAGCCCCAGGCCAGCTGCTGCTGAACTGTCCCCACCCTTTCCAGGTAAAACACCTGAATATGTACAAGGGCTTGAAAGCCTAGAGGAAGGACCGTGGAGCCACACCAGCGACAGCACACAGGCCAACTTGGTGCCTGCAGGCCAGCCAGCGTGGTCCTGTCCCCGGCGCTCTTCCAGAAGCTTTCCATTGCCTTGCCTGAGATACCCCTCCTGTCCCGGCCCCCACTGCTTTTTTCCTTCCTCATCTCTGTCCGGAGAGAAATTCCAGCGGAAGGTATGGGTGACACATCCTCTTCTTTACAGGCGGCAGCCTGGCAACTCCTGCAGAAAGGCCAGCAGATCCCCACTCACACCGGGCCACCCACAAAGCTGTGGCCCCTCACTCCCTCCCACCAGCACAGCCCCAAGACTGCTGACGGGGCAGAGAATATGGACTCAGGCAGAGCTTCAGGGGCTATTGCTGCCTGGAGCTCTGTTTATATTGACCTCAACGAGGCACACCTGGGGAGAGCGGGCCGGCAGGGTAAGGCTGCCCAGGTCAGCTAATCCACAACCCTCAGGGAATCACATTGTTGAAAATGGACCCCGCTAAGGCAGAAGAGAAGCCAAGGGAAAAAAGGACACAATGCCATTTGCAGCACCGTAGATGAGTCTAGAAGTAATCACGTGACTTGTAGTAAGTCAGAAAGTGAAAGACACATATCATATCATATCACTTATAGGTGTTACCTAAAAATGGATACCAGGGCAGATATTTCCACGGAGAAGGGCAATCACAGATTCATTAAACAAACTTATGGTTCACCAATGGAAAGGTGTGAGGATAGGTTTCATTACGATATCGGGGTTAACAGACATATACAAACACAGGTGACATATATAATCACCAAAGACCTACAGAATACCAAGAGAGGACTACTCAACATTCTGTCATAACGTACATGGGAAAAGGATCCCAAGAAGAACAGTCATCTGTATATGTGTAAAAGAACCACATCTTCCACACCTACAACAAGCCAAACATTGTAATCAAACTTGCTGTAATAAAAAATAAAAACTTAAATTAAAAACACGAACAAGAAGTAGTGAGACAAACGTGAGGGGCTTTCTCCTGGTACATTCCATTCTAAACTCCAATCTAGAACACCACTTCCACTGAGGCTCTCTTGCCCTAGTAACCAGATTTGGTAAGGGTGAACTGCTGCCACCTTGTGGCCATTTCACACAACAGCAGCTTTAATCCCAATGCTAATCGTCAGTTGATATTCAAAATCATTGCAGGCCTGTAAATGACACCTGCCCTGAAAACAAATCCTGGGGTCACATATCGACCAAAAATTTCAAAGGACGTCCATATTTCAAAACGACCGTTTCAAAAGGCATATTTTACGCACATTAGTGTTCTGCTTCTTTTCCTTTCTTTCCTTTTTTGTTAAAAAAAACGGGAATGAAAAATGGCATCCCTCAGGATGGGTGAAAATCGTTGCAAACGAATCAATGGACACAGGTTTAATCTCCAATATATATAAACAGCTCATGCAGCTTAATATTAAAAAAACAAACAACCCAAAAAAAAATGGGCAGAAGATCTAAAGAGACGTTTCTTCAAAGGAGACACAGAGATGGCCAAGACGCACATGAAAAGCTGCTCAACAGCACTAATTATTAGAGAAATGCAAATCAAAACTACAATGAGGTATCACCTCACACCTGTTAGAATCGGCATCATCAGAAAATCTACAAACAACCAATTCTGGGGAGGGTGTGGACAAAAGGAGCCCTCTTCCACTATTGGTGGGCATGTAAATTGATACAGTCACTATGGAGAACAGTATGGAGTTTCCTTAAAAAAACTAGAAATAGAATTACCATCTGATCCAGCAATCCCACTTCTGGGCATATACCCAGAGAAAACCGTATTTCAAAAAGGCACATTCACCACAATGTTCGTTGCAGCACTATTTACAATAGCCAGGTAATGGAAGCAACCTAAATGCCCACAGACAGATGAATGGATAAAGATGTGGTACATATATAAAATGGAATATGACTCGGCCATAAAAAGGAATGAAACTGGGTCATTTGTAGAGACATCGATGGATCGAGAGACTGTCATACAGAATGAAGTAAGTCAGAAAGAGGAAAACAAATATTGTATATTAATGCATATATGTGGAGCCTAAAAATGGTACAGATGAACTGGTTTGCAGGGAAGAAATAGAGACACAGAGGTAGAGAACAAACGTATGGACACCAAGTGTGGGAAGCCATGGGGTGGTGGTGGTGGGATGAGTTGGGAGATTGGGATTGACCTGTATACATGTATATGCATAAAATACATAACTAATAATAACGTGCTGTATAAAAACATAAATAAAATTAAATTTCAAAATTTTAAAAAATAAAATTTAAAAATAAAACAGAAAAAATTCTTCCCGTCACACAGTTGTATTTATAGGAATGAATTATTTCCATGCTTATATTTATAAATACATAAAAGAGGAATAAAATCTAACTTGAACCAAAAAAGAAAAAAAAATTGAACCCACGAGTTATACAGAGGAAAACCCTATCACGGCACTTACTCCAGCGGTAAACAATTCTGAAATTGGTCAGAGGTGGGGAACCATCTCCCATACAGCCAGCCACCCACCCCCCACACAAGGAGCGTCCTCATTGAAAAGCTGGGGGACCGTGCCGAGGCATCTGTGAGTAAACGTGAGCTGAGCCCCAGGGAAGCTGCTTCTGATCTGTTCCCACCCTTTCCAGGTAAAACACCTGAATATGTACAAGGGCTTGAAAGCCTAGAAGAAGGACCGTGGAGCCACACCAGCGACAGCACGCAGGCCAACTTGGTGCCTGCAGGCCAGCCAGCGTGGTCCTGGCCCCGGGTGCTCTACCAGAAGCTTTCCATTGCCCTGCCTGAGATACCCCTCCTGTCCCGGACCCCACTGCTTTTTTCCTTCCTCACCTCTGTCCGGAGAGAAATTCCAGCGGAAGGTATGGGTGACACATCCTCTTCTTTACAGGCGGTTGCCTGGCAACTCCTGCAGAAAGGCCAGCAGAACCCCACTCACACCGGACCACCCACAAAGCTGTGGCCCCTCACTCCCTCCCACCAGCACAGCCCCGAGACTGCTGACGGGGCAGAGAATATGGAGTCAGGCACAGCTTCAGGGGCTATTGCTGCCTGGAGCGCTGTTTATATTGATCTCAAGGAGGCACACCAGGGGAGGGCGGGCCGGCAGGGTAAGGCAGCCCATGTCAGCTAATCCACAACCCTCAGGGAATCACATTGTTGAAAATGGACCCCGCTAAGGCAGAAGAGAAGCCAAGGGAAAAAAGGACACAATGCCATTTGCAGCACCGTAGATGAGTCTAGAAGTAATCACGTGACTTGTAGTAAGTCAGAAAGTGAAAGACACATATCATATCATATCACTTATAGGTGTTACCTAAAAATGGATACCAGGGCAGATATTTCCACGGAGAAGGGCAATCACTGATTCATTAAACAAACTTATGGTTCACCAATGGAAAGGTGTGAGGATTGGTTTCATTACGATATCGGGGTTAACAGACATATACAAACACAGGTGACATATATAATCACCAAAGACCTACAGAATACCAAGAGAGGACTACTCAACATTCTGTCATAACGTACATGGGAAAAGGATCCCAAGAAGAACAGTCATCTGTATATGTGTAAAAGAACCACATCTTCCACACCTACAACAAGCCAAACATTGTAGTCAAACTTGCTGTAATAAAAAATAAAAAATTAAATTAAAAACATGAACAAGAAATAGTGAGACAAACGTGAGGGGCTTTCTCCTGGCACATTCCATTCTAAACTCCAATCTAGAACACCACTTCCACTGAGGCTCTCTTGCACTAGTAACCAGATTTGGTAAGGGTGAACTGCTGCCACCTTGTGGCCGTTTCACACAACAGCAGCTTTAATCCCAACGCTAATGGTCAGTTGATATTCAAAATCATTGCAGGCCTGTAAATGACACCTGCCCTGAAAACAAATCCTGGGGTCACATATCGACCAAAAAATTCAAAGGACGTCCATATTTCAAAACGACCATTTCAAAAGGCATATTTTACGCACATTAGTGTTCTGCTTCTTTTCCTTTCTTTCCTTTTTTGTTAAAAATCACGGGAATGGAAAAAGGCATCCCTGAGAATGGGCGAAAATCGTTGCAGACGAATCAATGGACAGAGGTTTAATCTCCAATATATATAAACAGCTCATGCAGCTTAATATTAAAAAAACAAACAACCCCAAAAAAATGGGCAGAAGATCTAAAGAGACGTTTCTTCAAAGGAGACACAGAGATGGCCAAGACGCACATGAAAAGCTGCACAACAGCACTAATTATTAGAGAAATGCAAATCAAAACTACAATGAGGTATCACCTCACACCTGTTAGAATCGGCATCATCAGAAAATCTACAAACAACCAATTCTGGGGAGGGTGTGGACAAAACGAGCCCTCTTCCACTATTGGTGGGAATGTAAATTGATACAGTCACTATGGAGAACAGTATGGAGTTTCCTTAAAAAAACTAGAAATAGAATTACCATCTGATCCAGCAATCCCACTTCTGGACATATACCCAGAGAAAACCGTATTTCAAAAAGGCACATTCACCACAATGTTCGTTGCAGCACTATTTACAATAGCCAGGTAATGGAAGCAACCTAAATGCCCACAGACAGATGAATGGATAAAGATGTGGTACATATATAAAATGGAATATGACTCGGCCATAAAAAGGAATGAAACTGGGTCATTTGTAGAGACATCGATGGATCGAGAGACTGTCAAACAGAATGAAGTAAGTCAGAAAGAGGAAAACAAATATTGTATATTAATGCATATATGTGGAGCCTAAAAATGGTACAGATGAACTGGTTTGCAGGGAAGAAATAGAGACAGAGGTAGAGAACAAACGTATGGACACCAAGTGTGGGAAGCCATGGGGTGGTGGTGGTTGGATGAGTTGGGAGTTTGGGATTGACCTGTATACATGTATATACATAAAATACATAACTAATAATAACGTGCTGTATAAAAAAAATAAATTAAATTAAATTTCAAAATTTTAAAAAATAAAATTTAAAAATAAAACAGAAAAAATTCTTCCCATCACACAGATGTATTTATAGGAAAGAATTATTTCCATGCTTATATCTATAAATACATAAAAGGGGAATAAAATCTAACTTGAACCATAAAAGAAAAAAAAAACCTGAACCCAGGAGTTATACAGAGGAAAACCCTATCAGGGCACTTGCACCAGTGGTAAACAATTCTGAAATTGGTCAGAGGTGGGGAACCATCTCCCATACAGCCAGCAACCCACCCCCCACGCAAGGAGCGTCCTCATTGCAAAGCTGGGGGACCGTGCCGAGGCATCTGTGAGTAAACGTGAGCTGAGCCCCAGGCCAGCTGCTGCTGAACTGTTCCCACCCTTTCCAGGTAAAACACCTGAATATGTACAAGGGCTTGAAAGCCTAGAGGAAGGACCGTGGAGCCACACCAGCGACAGCACGCAGGCCAACTTGGTGCCTGCAGGCCAGCCAGCGTGATCCTGGACCCTGGCGCTCTTCCAGAAGCTTTCCATTGCCCTGCCTGAGATATCCCTCCTGTCCCGGCCCCCACTGCTTTTTTCCTTCCTCACCTCTGTCCGGAGAGAAATTCCAGCGGAAGGTATGGGTGACACATCCTCTTCTTTACAGGCGGCAGCCTGGCAACTCCTGCAGAAAGGCCAGCAGAACCCCACTCACACCGGGCCACCCACAAAGCTGTGGCCCCTCACTCCCTCCCACCAGCACAGCCCCGAGACTGCTGACGGGGCAGAGAATATGGAGTCAGGCCCAGCTTCAGGGGCTATTGCTGCCTGGAGTGCTGTTTATATTGACCTCAACGAGGCACACCTGGGGAGGGCGGGCCGGCAGGGTAAGGCTGCCCAGGTCAGCTAATCCACAACCCTCAGGGAATCACATTGTTGAAAATGGACCCCGCTAAGGCAGAAGAGAAGCCAAGGGAAAAAAGGACACAATGCCATTTGCAGCACCGTAGATGAGTCTAGAAGTAATCACGTGACTTGTAGTAAGTCAGAAAGTGAAAGACACATATCATATCATATCACTTATAGGTGTTACCTAAAAATGGATACCAGGGCAGATATTTCCACGGAGAAGGGCAATCACTGATTCATTAAACAAACTTATGGTTCACCAATGGAAAGGTGTGAGGATTGGTTTCATTACGATATCGGGGTTAACAGACATATACAAACACAGGTGACATATATAATCACCAAAGACCTACAGAATACCAAGAGAGGACTACTCAACATTCTGTCATAACGTACATGGGAAAAGGATCCCAAGAAGAACAGTCATCTGTATATGTGTAAAAGAACCACATCTTCCACACCTACAACAAGCCAAACATTGTAATCAAACTTGCTGTAATAAAAAATAAAACCTTAAATTAAAAACACGAACAAGAAGTAGTGAGACAAACGTGAGGGGCTTTCTCCTGGTACATTCCATTCTAAACTCCAATGTAGAACACCACTTCCACTGAGGCTCTCTTGCCCTAGTAACCAGATTTGGTAAGGGTGAACTGCTGCCACCTTGTGGCCGTTTCACACAACAGCAGCTTTAATCCCAACGCTAATGGTCAGTTGATATTCAAAATCACTGCAGGCCTGTAAATGACACCTGCCCTGAAAACAAATCCTGGGGTCACATATCGACCAAAAAATTCAAAGGACGTCCATATTTCAAAACGACCGTTTCAAAAGGCATATTTTACGCACATTAGTGTTCTGCTTCTTTTCCTTTCTTTCCTTTTTTGTTAAAAAACACGGGAATGGAAA
The DNA here is from genome assembly GCF_964341445.2 of Mesoplodon mirus. Lineage (NCBI taxonomy): Eukaryota > Metazoa > Chordata > Mammalia > Artiodactyla > Ziphiidae > Mesoplodon > Mesoplodon mirus. Next base: position 321,187 of record NW_028295510.1, on the reverse strand, counting down.
AAGGCATCCCTCAGGATGGGTGAAAATCGTTGCAGACGAATCAATGGACAGAGGTTTAATCTCCAATATATATAAACAGCTCATGCAGCTTAATATTAAAAAAACAAACAACCCAAAAAAATGGGCAGAAGATCTAAAGAGACGTTTCTTCAAAGGAGACACAGAGATGGCCAAGACGCACATGAAAAGCTGCTCAACAGCACTAATTATTAGAGAAATGCAAATCAAAACTACAATGAGGTATCACCTCACACCTGTTAGAATCGGCATCATCAGAAAATCTACAAACAACCAATTCTGGGGAGGGTGTGGACAAAACGAGCCCTCTTCCACTATTGGTGGGAATGTAAATTGATACAGTCACTATGGAGAACAGTATGGAGTTTCCTTAAAAAAACTAGAAATAGAATTACCATCTGATCCAGCAATCCCACTTCTGGGCATATACCCAGAGAAAACCGTAAATCAAAAAGGCACATTCACCACAATGTTCGTTGCAGCACTATTTACAATAGCCAGGTAATGGAAGCAACCTAAATGCCCACAGACAGATGAATGGATAAAGATGTGGTACATATATAAAATGGAATATGACTCGGCCATAAAAAGGAATGAAACTGGGTTATTTGTAGAGACATCGATGGATCGAGAGACTGTCATACAGAATGAAGTAAGTAAGAAAGAGGAAAACAAATATTGTATATTAATGCATATATGTGGAGCCTAAAAATGGTACAGATGAACTGGTTTGCAGGGAAGAAATAGAGACACAGAGGTAGAGAACAAACGTATGGACACCAAGTGTGGGAAGCCATGGGGTGGTGGTGGTGGGATGAGTTGGGAGATTGGGATTGACCTGTATACATGTATATGCATAAAATACATAACTAATAATAACGTGCTGTATAAAAAAATAAATAAAATTTCAAAATTTTAAAAAATAAAATTTAAAAATAAAACAGAAAAAATTCTTCCCATCACACAGATGTATTTATAGGAAAGAATTATTTCCATGCTTATATCTATAAATACATAAAAGGGGAATAAAATCTAACTTGAACCATAAAAGAAAATAAAAACCTGAACCCAGGAGTTATACAGAGGAAAACCCTATCAGGGCACTTGCTCCAGTGGTAAACAATTCTGAAATTGGTCATAGGTGGGGAACCATCTCCCATACAGCCAGCAACCCAGCCCCCACGCAAGGAGCGTCGTCATTGCAAAGCTGGGGGACCGTGCCGAGGCATCTGTGAGTAAACGTGAGCTGAGCCCCAGGCCAGCTGCTGCTGAACTGTCCCCACCCTTTCCAGGTAAAACACCTGAATATGTACAAGGGCTTGAAAGCCTAGAGGAAGGACCGTGGAGCCACACCAGCGACAGCACACAGGCCAACTTGGTGCCTGCAGGCCAGCCAGCGTGGTCCTGTCCCCGGCGCTCTTCCAGAAGCTTTCCATTGCCTTGCCTGAGATACCCCTCCTGTCCCGGCCCCCACTGCTTTTTTCCTTCCTCATCTCTGTCCGGAGAGAAATTCCAGCGGAAGGTATGGGTGACACATCCTCTTCTTTACAGGCGGCAGCCTGGCAACTCCTGCAGAAAGGCCAGCAGAACCCCACTCACACCGGGCCACCCACAAAGCTGTGGCCCCTCACTCCCTCCCACCAGCACAGCCCCAAGACTGCTGACGGGGCAGAGAATATGGACTCAGGCAGAGCTTCAGGGGCTATTGCTGCCTGGAGCTCTGTTTATATTGACCTCAACGAGGCACACCTGGGGAGAGCGGGCCGGCAGGGTAAGGCTGCCCAGGTCAGCTAATCCACAACCCTCAGGGAATCACATTGTTGAAAATGGACCCCGCTAAGGCAGAAGAGAAGCCAAGGGAAAAAAGGACACAATGCCATTTGCAGCACCGTAGATGAGTCTAGAAGTAATCACGTGACTTGTAGTAAGTCAGAAAGTGAAAGACACATATCATATCATATCACTTATAGGTGTTACCTAAAAATGGATACCAGGGCAGATATTTCCACGGAGAAGGGCAATCACAGATTCATTAAACAAACTTATGGTTCACCAATGGAAAGGTGTGAGGATAGGTTTCATTACGATATCGGGGTTAACAGACATATACAAACACAGGTGACATATATAATCACCAATGACCTACAGAATACCAAGAGAGGACTACTCAACATTCTGTCATAACGTACATGGGAAAAGGATCCCAAGAAGAACAGTCATCTGTATATGTGTAAAAGAACCACATCTTCCACACCTACAACAAGCCAAACATTGTAATCAAACTTGCTGTAATAAAAAATAAAAACTTAAATTAAAAACACGAACAAGAAGTAGTGAGACAAACGTGAGGGGCTTTCTCCTGGTACATTCCATTCTAAACTCCAATGTAGAACACCACTTCCACTGAGGCTCTCTTGCCCTAGTAACCAGATTTGGTAAGGGTGAACTGCTGCCACCTTGTGGCCATTTCACACAACAGCAGCTTTAATCCCAATGCTAATCGTCAGTTGATATTCAAAATCATTGCAGGCCTGTAAATGACACCTGCCCTGAAAACAAATCCTGGGGTCACATATCGACCAAAAATTTCAAAGGACGTCCATATTTCAAAACGACCGTTTCAAAAGGCATATTTTACGCACATTAGTGTTCTGCTTCTTTTCCTTTCTTTCCTTTTTTGTTAAAAAAAACGGGAATGAAAAATGGCATCCCTCAGGATGGGTGAAAATCGTTGCAAACGAATCAATGGACACAGGTTTAATCTCCAATATATATAAACAGCTCATGCAGCTTAATATTAAAAAAACAAACAACCCAAAAAAAAATGGGCAGAAGATCTAAAGAGACGTTTCTTCAAAGGAGACACAGAGATGGCCAAGACGCACATGAAAAGCTGCTCAACAGCACTAATTATTAGAGAAATGCAAATCAAAACTACAATGAGGTATCACCTCACACCTGTTAGAATCGGCATCATCAGAAAATCTACAAACAACCAATTCTGGGGAGGGTGTGGACAAAAGGAGCCCTCTTCCACTATTGGTGGGCATGTAAATTGATACAGTCACTATGGAGAACAGTATGGAGTTTCCTTAAAAAAACTAGAAATAGAATTACCATCTGATCCAGCAATCCCACTTCTGGGCATATACCCAGAGAAAACCGTATTTCAAAAAGGCACATTCACCACAATGTTCGTTGCAGCACTATTTACAATAGCCAGGTAATGGAAGCAACCTAAATGCCCACAGACAGATGAATGGATAAAGATGTGGTACATATATAAAATGGAATATGACTCGGCCATAAAAAGGAATGAAACTGGGTCATTTGTAGAGACATCGATGGATCGAGAGACTGTCATACAGAATGAAGTAAGTCAGAAAGAGGAAAACAAATATTGTATATTAATGCATATATGTGGAGCCTAAAAATGGTACAGATGAACTGGTTTGCAGGGAAGAAATAGAGACACAGAGGTAGAGAACAAACGTATGGACACCAAGTGTGGGAAGCCATGGGGTGGTGGTGGTGGGATGAGTTGGGAGATTGGGATTGACCTGTATACATGTATATGCATAAAATACATAACTAATAATAACGTGCTGTATAAAAACATAAATAAAATTAAATTTCAAAATTTTAAAAAATAAAATTTAAAAATAAAACAGAAAAAATTCTTCCCGTCACACAGTTGTATTTATAGGAATGAATTATTTCCATGCTTATATTTATAAATACATAAAAGAGGAATAAAATCTAACTTGAACCAAAAAAGAAAAAAAAATTGAACCCACGAGTTATACAGAGGAAAACCCTATCACGGCACTTACTCCAGCGGTAAACAATTCTGAAATTGGTCAGAGGTGGGGAACCATCTCCCATACAGCCAGCCACCCACCCCCCACACAAGGAGCGTCCTCATTGAAAAGCTGGGGGACCGTGCCGAGGCATCTGTGAGTAAACGTGAGCTGAGCCCCAGGGAAGCTGCTTCTGATCTGTTCCCACCCTTTCCAGGTAAAACACCTGAATATGTACAAGGGCTTGAAAGCCTAGAAGAAGGACCGTGGAGCCACACCAGCGACAGCACGCAGGCCAACTTGGTGCCTGCAGGCCAGCCAGCGTGGTCCTGGCCCCGGGTGCTCTACCAGAAGCTTTCCATTGCCCTGCCTGAGATACCCCTCCTGTCCCGGACCCCACTGCTTTTTTCCTTCCTCACCTCTGTCCGGAGAGAAATTCCAGCGGAAGGTATGGGTGACACATCCTCTTCTTTACAGGCGGTTGCCTGGCAACTCCTGCAGAAAGGCCAGCAGAACCCCACTCACACCGGACCACCCACAAAGCTGTGGCCCCTCACTCCCTCCCACCAGCACAGCCCCGAGACTGCTGACGGGGCAGAGAATATGGAGTCAGGCACAGCTTCAGGGGCTATTGCTGCCTGGAGCGCTGTTTATATTGATCTCAAGGAGGCACACCAGGGGAGGGCGGGCCGGCAGGGTAAGGCAGCCCATGTCAGCTAATCCACAACCCTCAGGGAATCACATTGTTGAAAATGGACCCCGCTAAGGCAGAAGAGAAGCCAAGGGAAAAAAGGACACAATGCCATTTGCAGCACCGTAGATGAGTCTAGAAGTAATCACGTGACTTGTAGTAAGTCAGAAAGTGAAAGACACATATCATATCATATCACTTATAGGTGTTACCTAAAAATGGATACCAGGGCAGATATTTCCACGGAGAAGGGCAATCACAGATTCATTAAACAAACTTATGGTTCACCAATGGAAAGGTGTGAGGGTTGGTTTCATTATAATATCGGGGTTAACAGACATATACAAACACAGGTGACATATATAATCACCAAAGACCTACAGAATACCAAGAGAGGACTACTCAACATTCTGTCATAACGTACATGGGAAAAGGATCCCAAGAAGAACAGTCATCTGTATATGTGTAAAAGAACCACATCTTCCACACCTACAACAAGCCAAACATTGTAGTCAAACTTGCTGTAATAAAAAATAAAAAATTAAATTAAAAACATGAACAAGAAATAGTGAGACAAACGTGAGGGGCTTTCTCCTGGCACATTCCATTCTAAACTCCAATCTAGAACACCACTTCCACTGAGGCTCTCTTGCACTAGTAACCAGATTTGGTAAGGGTGAACTGCTGCCACCTTGTGGCCGTTTCACACAACAGCAGCTTTAATCCCAACGCTAATGGTCAGTTGATATTCAAAATCATTGCAGGCCTGTAAATGACACCTGCCCTGAAAACAAATCCTGGGGTCACATATCGACCAAAAAATTCAAAGGACGTCCATATTTCAAAACGACCATTTCAAAAGGCATATTTTACGCACATTAGTGTTCTGCTTCTTTTCCTTTCTTTCCTTTTTTGTTAAAAATCACGGGAATGGAAAAAGGCATCCCTGAGAATGGGCGAAAATCGTTGCAGACGAATCAATGGACAGAGGTTTAATCTCCAATATATATAAACAGCTCATGCAGCTTAATATTAAAAAAACAAACAACCCCAAAAAAATGGGCAGAAGATCTAAAGAGACGTTTCTTCAAAGGAGACACAGAGATGGCCAAGACGCACATGAAAAGCTGCACAACAGCACTAATTATTAGAGAAATGCAAATCAAAACTACAATGAGGTATCACCTCACACCTGTTAGAATCGGCATCATCAGAAAATCTACAAACAACCAATTCTGGGGAGGGTGTGGACAAAAGGAGCCCTCTTCCACTATTGGTGGGAATGTAAATTGATACAGTCACTATGGAGAACAGTATGGAGTTTCCTTAAAAAAACTAGAAATAGAATTACCATCTGATCCAGCAATCCCACTTCTGGACATATACCCAGAGAAAACCGTATTTCAAAAAGGCACATTCACCACAATGTTCGTTGCAGCACTATTTACAATAGCCAGGTAATGGAAGCAACCTAAATGCCCACAGACAGATGAATGGATAAAGATGTGGTACATATATAAAATGGAATATGACTCGGCCATAAAAAGGAATGAAACTGGGTCATTTGTAGAGACATCGATGGATCGAGAGACTGTCAAACAGAATGAAGTAAGTCAGAAAGAGGAAAACAAATATTGTATATTAATGCATATATGTGGAGCCTAAAAATGGTACAGATGAACTGGTTTGCAGGGAAGAAATAGAGACAGAGGTAGAGAACAAACGTATGGACACCAAGTGTGGGAAGCCATGGGGTGGTGGTGGTTGGATGAGTTGGGAGTTTGGGATTGACCTGTATACATGTATATACATAAAATACATAACTAATAATAACGTGCTGTATAAAAAAAATAAATTAAATTAAATTTCAAAATTTTAAAAAATAAAATTTAAAAATAAAACAGAAAAAATTCTTCCCATCACACAGATGTATTTATAGGAAAGAATTATTTCCATGCTTATATCTATAAATACATAAAAGGGGAATAAAATCTAACTTGAACCATAAAAGAAAAAAAAAACCTGAACCCAGGAGTTATACAGAGGAAAACCCTATCAGGGCACTTGCACCAGTGGTAAACAATTCTGAAATTGGTCAGAGGTGGGGAACCATCTCCCATACAGCCAGCAACCCACCCCCCACGCAAGGAGCGTCCTCATTGCAAAGCTGGGGGACCGTGCCGAGGCATCTGTGAGTAAACGTGAGCTGAGCCCCAGGCCAGCTGCTGCTGAACTGTTCCCACCCTTTCCAGGTAAAACACCTGAATATGTACAAGGGCTTGAAAGCCTAGAGGAAGGACCGTGGAGCCACACCAGCGACAGCACGCAGGCCAACTTGGTGCCTGCAGGCCAGCCAGCGTGATCCTGGACCCTGGCGCTCTTCCAGAAGCTTTCCATTGCCCTGCCTGAGATATCCCTCCTGTCCCGGCCCCCACTGCTTTTTTCCTTCCTCACCTCTGTCCGGAGAGAAATTCCAGCGGAAGGTATGGGTGACACATCCTCTTCTTTACAGGCGGCAGCCTGGCAACTCCTGCAGAAAGGCCAGCAGAACCCCACTCACACCGGGCCACCCACAAAGCTGTGGCCCCTCACTCCCTCCCACCAGCACAGCCCCGAGACTGCTGACGGGGCAGAGAATATGGAGTCAGGCCCAGCTTCAGGGGCTATTGCTGCCTGGAGTGCTGTTTATATTGACCTCAACGAGGCACACCTGGGGAGGGCGGGCCGGCAGGGTAAGGCTGCCCAGGTCAGCTAATCCACAACCCTCAGGGAATCACATTGTTGAAAATGGACCCCGCTAAGGCAGAAGAGAAGCCAAGGGAAAAAAGGACACAATGCCATTTGCAGCACCGTAGATGAGTCTAGAAGTAATCACGTGACTTGTAGTAAGTCAGAAAGTGAAAGACACATATCATATCATATCACTTATAGGTGTTACCTAAAAATGGATACCAGGGCAGATATTTCCACGGAGAAGGGCAATCACTGATTCATTAAACAAACTTATGGTTCACCAATGGAAAGGTGTGAGGATTGGTTTCATTACGATATCGGGGTTAACAGACATATACAAACACAGGTGACATATATAATCACCAAAGACCTACAGAATACCAAGAGAGGACTACTCAACATTCTGTCATAACGTACATGGGAAAAGGATCCCAAGAAGAACAGTCATCTGTATATGTGTAAAAGAACCACATCTTCCACACCTACAACAAGCCAAACATTGTAATCAAACTTGCTGTAATAAAAAATAAAACCTTAAATTAAAAACACGAACAAGAAGTAGTGAGACAAACGTGAGGGGCTTTCTCCTGGTACATTCCATTCTAAACTCCAATGTAGAACACCACTTCCACTGAGGCTCTCTTGCCCTAGTAACCAGATTTGGTAAGGGTGAACTGCTGCCACCTTGTGGCCGTTTCACACAACAGCAGCTTTAATCCCAACGCTAATGGTCAGTTGATATTCAAAATCACTGCAGGCCTGTAAATGACACCTGCCCTGAAAACAAATCCTGGGGTCACATATCGACCAAAAAATTCAAAGGACGTCCATATTTCAAAACGACCGTTTCAAAAGGCATATTTTACGCACATTAGTGTTCTGCTTCTTTTCCTTTCTTTCCTTTTTTGTTAAAAAACACGGGAATGGAAAAAGGCATCCCTCAGGATGGGTGAAAATCGTTGCAGACGAATCAATGGACAGAGGTTTAATCTCCAATATATATAAACAGCTCATGCAGCTTAATATTAAAAAAACAAACAACCCAAAAAAATGGGCAGAAGATCTAAAGAGACGTTTCTTCAAAGGAGACACAGAGATGGCCAAGACGCACATGAAAAGCTGCTCAACAGCACTAATTATTAGAGAAATGCAAATCAAAACTACAATGAGGTATCACCTCACACCTGTTAGAATCGGCATCATCAGAAAATCTACAAACAACCAATTCTGGGGAGGGTGTGGACAAAAGGAGCCCTCTTCCACTATTGGTGGGAATGTAAATTGATACAGTCACTATGGAGAACAGTATGGAGTTTCCTTAAAAAAACTAGAAATAGAATTACCATCTGATCCAGCAATCCCACTTCTGGGCATATACCCAGAGAAAACCGTAAATCAAAAAGGCACATTCACCACAATGTTCGTTGCAGCACTATTTACAATAGCCAGGTAATGGAAGCAACCTAAATGCCCACAGACAGATGAATGGATAAAGATGTGGTACATATATAAAATGGAATATGACTCGGCCATAAAAAGGAATGAAACTGGGTTATTTGTAGAGACATCGATGGATCGAGAGACTGTCATACAGAATGAAGTAAGTAAGAAAGAGGAAAACAAATATTGTATATTAATGCATATATGTGGAGCCTAAAAATGGTACAGATGAACTGGTTTGCAGGGAAGAAATAGAGACACAGAGGTAGAGAACAAACGTATGGACACCAAGTGTGGGAAGCCATGGGGTGGTGGTGGTGGGATGAGTTGGGAGATTGGGATTGACCTGTATACATGTATATGCATAAAATACATAACTAATAATAACGTGCTGTATAAAAAAATAAATAAAATTTCAAAATTTTAAAAAATAAAATTTAAAAATAAAACAGAAAAAATTCTTCCCATCACACAGATGTATTTATAGGAAAGAATTATTTCCATGCTTATATCTATAAATACATAAAAGGGGAATAAAATCTAACTTGAACCATAAAAGAAAATAAAAACCTGAACCCAGGAGTTATACAGAGGAAAACCCTATCAGGGCACTTGCTCCAGTGGTAAACAATTCTGAAATTGGTCATAGGTGGGGAACCATCTCCCATACAGCCAGAAACCCAGCCCCCACGCAAGGAGCGTCGTCATTGCAAAGCTGGGGGACCGTGCCGAGGCATCTGTGAGTAAACGTGAGCTGAGCCCCAGGCCAGCTGCTGCTGAACTGTCCCCACCCTTTCCAGGTAAAACACCTGAATATGTACAAGGGCTTGAAAGCCTAGAGGAAGGACCGTGGAGCCACACCAGCGACAGCACACAGGCCAACTTGGTGCCTGCAGGCCAGCCAGCGTGGTCCTGTCCCCGGCGCTCTTCCAGAAGCTTTCCATTGCCTTGCCTGAGATACCCCTCCTGTCCCGGCCCCCACTGCTTTTTTCCTTCCTCATCTCTGTCCGGAGAGAAATTCCAGCGGAAGGTATGGGTGACACATCCTCTTCTTTACAGGCGGCAGCCTGGCAACTCCTGCAGAAAGGCCAGCAGATCCCCACTCACACCGGGCCACCCACAAAGCTGTGGCCCCTCACTCCCTCCCACCAGCACAGCCCCAAGACTGCTGACGGGGCAGAGAATATGGACTCAGGCAGAGCTTCAGGGGCTATTGCTGCCTGGAGCTCTGTTTATATTGACCTCAACGAGGCACACCTGGGGAGAGCGGGCCGGCAGGGTAAGGCTGCCCAGGTCAGCTAATCCACAACCCTCAGGGAATCACATTGTTGAAAATGGACCCCGCTAAGGCAGAAGAGAAGCCAAGGGAAAAAAGGACACAATGCCATTTGCAGCACCGTAGATGAGTCTAGAAGTAATCACGTGACTTGTAGTAAGTCAGAAAGTGAAAGACACATATCATATCATATCACTTATAGGTGTTACCTAAAAATGGATACCAGGGCAGATATTTCCACGGAGAAGGGCAATCACAGATTCATTAAACAAACTTATGGTTCACCAATGGAAAGGTGTGAGGATAGGTTTCATTACGATATCGGGGTTAACAGACATATACAAACACAGGTGACATATATAATCACCAAAGACCTACAGAATACCAAGAGAGGACTACTCAACATTCTGTCATAACGTACATGGGAAAAGGATCCCAAGAAGAACAGTCATCTGTATATGTGTAAAAGAACCACATCTTCCACACCTACAACAAGCCAAACATTGTAATCAAACTTGCTGTAATAAAAAATAAAAACTTAAATTAAAAACACGAACAAGAAGTAGTGAGACAAACGTGAGGGGCTTTCTCCTGGTACATTCCATTCTAAACTCCAATCTAGAACACCACTTCCACTGAGGCTCTCTTGCCCTAGTAACCAGATTTGGTAAGGGTGAACTGCTGCCACCTTGTGGCCATTTCACACAACAGCAGCTTTAATCCCAATGCTAATCGTCAGTTGATATTCAAAATCATTGCAGGCCTGTAAATGACACCTGCCCTGAAAACAAATCCTGGGGTCACATATCGACCAAAAATTTCAAAGGACGTCCATATTTCAAAACGACCGTTTCAAAAGGCATATTTTACGCACATTAGTGTTCTGCTTCTTTTCCTTTCTTTCCTTTTTTGTTAAAAAAAACGGGAATGAAAAATGGCATCCCTCAGGATGGGTGAAAATCGTTGCAAACGAATCAATGGACACAGGTTTAATCTCCAATATATATAAACAGCTCATGCAGCTTAATATTAAAAAAACAAACAACCCAAAAAAAAATGGGCAGAAGATCTAAAGAGACGTTTCTTCAAAGGAGACACAGAGATGGCCAAGACGCACATGAAAAGCTGCTCAACAGCACTAATTATTAGAGAAATGCAAATCAAAACTACAATGAGGTATCACCTCACACCTGTTAGAATCGGCATCATCAGAAAATCTACAAACAACCAATTCTGGGGAGGGTGTGGACAAAAGGAGCCCTCTTCCACTATTGGTGGGCATGTAAATTGATACAGTCACTATGGAGAACAGTATGGAGTTTCCTTAAAAAAACTAGAAATAGAATTACCATCTGATCCAGCAATCCCACTTCTGGGCATATACCCAGAGAAAACCGTATTTCAAAAAGGCACATTCACCACAATGTTCGTTGCAGCACTATTTACAATAGCCAGGTAATGGAAGCAACCTAAATGCCCACAGACAGATGAATGGATAAAGATGTGGTACATATATAAAATGGAATATGACTCGGCCATAAAAAGGAATGAAACTGGGTCATTTGTAGAGACATCGATGGATCGAGAGACTGTCATACAGAATGAAGTAAGTCAGAAAGAGGAAAACAAATATTGTATATTAATGCATATATGTGGAGCCTAAAAATGGTACAGATGAACTGGTTTGCAGGGAAGAAATAGAGACACAGAGGTAGAGAACAAACGTATGGACACCAAGTGTGGGAAGCCATGGGGTGGTGGTGGTGGGATGAGTTGGGAGATTGGGATTGACCTGTATACATGTATATGCATAAAATACATAACTAATAATAACGTGCTGTATAAAAACATAAATAAAATTAAATTTCAAAATTTTAAAAAATAAAATTTAAAAATAAAACAGAAAAAATTCTTCCCGTCACACAGTTGTATTTATAGGAATGAATTATTTCCATGCTTATATTTATAAATACATAAAAGAGGAATAAAATCTAACTTGAACCAAAAAAGAAAAAAAAATTGAACCCACGAGTTATACAGAGGAAAACCCTATCACGGCACTTACTCCAGCGGTAAACAATTCTGAAATTGGTCAGAGGTGGGGAACCATCTCCCATACAGCCAGCCACCCACCCCCCACACAAGGAGCGTCCTCATTGAAAAGCTGGGGGACCGTGCCGAGGCATCTGTGAGTAAACGTGAGCTGAGCCCCAGGGAAGCTGCTTCTGATCTGTTCCCACCCTTTCCAGGTAAAACACCTGAATATGTACAAGGGCTTGAAAGCCTAGAAGAAGGACCGTGGAGCCACACCAGCGACAGCACGCAGGCCAACTTGGTGCCTGCAGGCCAGCCAGCGTGGTCCTGGCCCCGGGTGCTCTACCAGAAGCTTTCCATTGCCCTGCCTGAGATACCCCTCCTGTCCCGGACCCCACTGCTTTTTTCCTTCCTCACCTCTGTCCGGAGAGAAATTCCAGCGGAAGGTATGGGTGACACATCCTCTTCTTTACAGGCGGTTGCCTGGCAACTCCTGCAGAAAGGCCAGCAGAACCCCACTCACACCGGACCACCCACAAAGCTGTGGCCCCTCACTCCCTCCCACCAGCACAGCCCCGAGACTGCTGACGGGGCAGAGAATATGGAGTCAGGCACAGCTTCAGGGGCTATTGCTGCCTGGAGCGCTGTTTATATTGATCTCAAGGAGGCACACCAGGGGAGGGCGGGCCGGCAGGGTAAGGCAGCCCATGTCAGCTAATCCACAACCCTCAGGGAATCACATTGTTGAAAATGGACCCCGCTAAGGCAGAAGAGAAGCCAAGGGAAAAAAGGACACAATGCCATTTGCAGCACCGTAGATGAGTCTAGAAGTAATCACGTGACTTGTAGTAAGTCAGAAAGTGAAAGACACATATCATATCATATCACTTATAGGTGTTACCTAAAAATGGATACCAGGGCAGATATTTCCACGGAGAAGGGCAATCACAGATTCATTAAACAAACTTATGGTTCACCAATGGAAAGGTGTGAGGGTTGGTTTCATTATAATATCGGGGTTAACAGACATATACAAACACAGGTGACATATATAATCACCAAAGACCTACAGAATACCAAGAGAGGACTACTCAACATTCTGTCATAACGTACATGGGAAAAGGATCCCAAGAAGAACAGTCATCTGTATATGTGTAAAAGAACCACATCTTCCACACCTACAACAAGCCAAACATTGTAGTCAAACTTGCTGTAATAAAAAATAAAAAATTAAATTAAAAACATGAACAAGAAATAGTGAGACAAACGTGAGGGGCTTTCTCCTGGCACATTCCATTCTAAACTCCAATCTAGAACACCACTTCCACTGAGGCTCTCTTGCACTAGTAACCAGATTTGGTAAGGGTGAACTGCTGCCACCTTGTGGCCGTTTCACACAACAGCAGCTTTAATCCCAACGCTAATGGTCAGTTGATATTCAAAATCATTGCAGGCCTGTAAATGACACCTGCCCTGAAAACAAATCCTGGGGTCACATATCGACCAAAAAATTCAAAGGACGTCCATATTTCAAAACGACCATTTCAAAAGGCATATTTTACGCACATTAGTGTTCTGCTTCTTTTCCTTTCTTTCCTTTTTTGTTAAAAATCACGGGAATGGAAAAAGGCATCCCTGAGAATGGGCGAAAATCGTTGCAGACGAATCAATGGACAGAGGTTTAATCTCCAATATATATAAACAGCTCATGCAGCTTAATATTAAAAAAACAAACAACCCCAAAAAAATGGGCAGAAGATCTAAAGAGACGTTTCTTCAAAGGAGACACAGAGATGGCCAAGACGCACATGAAAAGCTGCACAACAGCACTAATTATTAGAGAAATGCAAATCAAAACTACAATGAGGTATCACCTCACACCTGTTAGAATCGGCATCATCAGAAAATCTACAAACAACCAATTCTGGGGAGGGTGTGGACAAAAGGAGCCCTCTTCCACTATTGGTGGGAATGTAAATTGATACAGTCACTATGGAGAACAGTATGGAGTTTCCTTAAAAAAACTAGAAATAGAATTACCATCTGATCCAGCAATCCCACTTCTGGACATATACCCAGAGAAAACCGTATTTCAAAAAGGCACATTCACCACAATGTTCGTTGCAGCACTATTTACAATAGCCAGGTAATGGAAGCAACCTAAATGCCCACAGACAGATGAATGGATAAAGATGTGGTACATATATAAAATGGAATATGACTCGGCCATAAAAAGGAATGAAACTGGGTCATTTGTAGAGACATCGATGGATCGAGAGACTGTCAAACAGAATGAAGTAAGTCAGAAAGAGGAAAACAAATATTGTATATTAATGCATATATGTGGAGCCTAAAAATGGTACAGATGAACTGGTTTGCAGGGAAGAAATAGAGACAGAGGTAGAGAACAAACGTATGGACACCAAGTGTGGGAAGCCATGGGGTGGTGGTGGTTGGATGAGTTGGGAGTTTGGGATTGACCTGTATACATGTATATACATAAAATACATAACTAATAATAACGTGCTGTATAAAAAAAATAAATTAAATTAAATTTCAAAATTTTAAAAAATAAAATTTAAAAATAAAACAGAAAAAATTCTTCCCATCACACAGATGTATTTATAGGAAAGAATTATTTCCATGCTTATATCTATAAATACATAAAAGGGGAATAAAATCTAACTTGAACCATAAAAGAAAAAAAAAACCTGAACCCAGGAGTTATACAGAGGAAAACCCTATCAGGGCACTTGCACCAGTGGTAAACAATTCTGAAATTGGTCAGAGGTGGGGAACCATCTCCCATACAGCCAGCAACCCACCCCCCACGCAAGGAGCGTCCTCATTGCAAAGCTGGGGGACCGTGCCGAGGCATCTGTGAGTAAACGTGAGCTGAGCCCCAGGCCAGCTGCTGCTGAACTGTTCCCACCCTTTCCAGGTAAAACACCTGAATATGTACAAGGGCTTGAAAGCCTAGAGGAAGGACCGTGGAGCCACACCAGCGACAGCACGCAGGCCAACTTGGTGCCTGCAGGCCAGCCAGCGTGATCCTGGACCCTGGCGCTCTTCCAGAAGCTTTCCATTGCCCTGCCTGAGATATCCCTCCTGTCCCGGCCCCCACTGCTTTTTTCCTTCCTCACCTCTGTCCGGAGAGAAATTCCAGCGGAAGGTATGGGTGACACATCCTCTTCTTTACAGGCGGCAGCCTGGCAACTCCTGCAGAAAGGCCAGCAGAACCCCACTCACACCGGGCCACCCACAAAGCTGTGGCCCCTCACTCCCTCCCACCAGCACAGCCCCGAGACTGCTGACGGGGCAGAGAATATGGAGTCAGGCCCAGCTTCAGGGGCTATTGCTGCCTGGAGTGCTGTTTATATTGACCTCAACGAGGCACACCTGGGGAGGGCGGGCCGGCAGGGTAAGGCTGCCCAGGTCAGCTAATCCACAACCCTCAGGGAATCACATTGTTGAAAATGGACCCCGCTAAGGCAGAAGAGAAGCCAAGGGAAAAAAGGACACAATGCCATTTGCAGCACCGTAGATGAGTCTAGAAGTAATCACGTGACTTGTAGTAAGTCAGAAAGTGAAAGACACATATCATATCATATCACTTATAGGTGTTACCTAAAAATGGATACCAGGGCAGATATTTCCACGGAGAAGGGCAATCACTGATTCATTAAACAAACTTATGGTTCACCAATGGAAAGGTGTGAGGATTGGTTTCATTACGATATCGGGGTTAACAGACATATACAAACACAGGTGACATATATAATCACCAAAGACCTACAGAATACCAAGAGAGGACTACTCAACATTCTGTCATAACGTACATGGGAAAAGGATCCCAAGAAGAACAGTCATCTGTATATGTGTAAAAGAACCACATCTTCCACACCTACAACAAGCCAAACATTGTAATCAAACTTGCTGTAATAAAAAATAAAACCTTAAATTAAAAACACGAACAAGAAGTAGTGAGACAAACGTGAGGGGCTTTCTCCTGGTACATTCCATTCTAAACTCCAATGTAGAACACCACTTCCACTGAGGCTCTCTTGCCCTAGTAACCAGATTTGGTAAGGGTGAACTGCTGCCACCTTGTGGCCGTTTCACACAACAGCAGCTTTAATCCCAACGCTAATGGTCAGTTGATATTCAAAATCACTGCAGGCCTGTAAATGACACCTGCCCTGAAAACAAATCCTGGGGTCACATATCGACCAAAAAATTCAAAGGACGTCCATATTTCAAAACGACCGTTTCAAAAGGCATATTTTACGCACATTAGTGTTCTGCTTCTTTTCCTTTCTTTCCTTTTTTGTTAAAAAACACGGGAATGGAAAAAGGCATCCCTCAGGATGGGTGAAAATCGTTGCAGACGAATCAATGGACAGAGGTTTAATCTCCAATATATATAAACAGCTCATGCAGCTTAATATTAAAAAAACAAACAACCCAAAAAAATGGGCAGAAGATCTAAAGAGACGTTTCTTCAAAGGAGACACAGAGATGGCCAAGACGCACATGAAAAGCTGCTCAACAGCACTAATTATTAGAGAAATGCAAATCAAAACTACAATGAGGTATCACCTCACACCTGTTAGAATCGGCATCATCAGAAAATCTACAAACAACCAATTCTGGGGAGGGTGTGGACAAAAGGAGCCCTCTTCCACTATTGGTGGGAATGTAAATTGATACAGTCACTATGGAGAACAGTATGGAGTTTCCTTAAAAAAACTAGAAATAGAATTACCATCTGATCCAGCAATCCCACTTCTGGGCATATACCCAGAGAAAACCGTATTTCAAAACGGCACATTCACCACAATGTTCGTTGCAGTACTATTTACAATAGCCAGGTAATGGAAGCAACCTAAATGCCCACAGACAGATGAATGGATAAAGATGTGGTACATATATAAAATGGAATATGACTCGGCCATAAAAAGGAATGAAACTGGGTCATTTGTAGAGACATCGATGGATCGAGAGACTGTCATACAGAATGAAGTAAGTAAGAAAGAGGAAAACAAATATTGTATATTAATGCATATATGTGGAGCCTAAAAATGGTACAGATGAACTGGTTTGCAGGGAAGAAATAGAGACACAGAGGTAGAGAACAAACGTATGGACACCAAGTGTGGGAAGCCATGGGGTGGTGGTGGTGGGATGAGTTGGGAGATTGGAATTGACCTGTATACATGTATATGCATAAAATACATAACTAATAATAACGTGCTGTATAAAAAAATAAATAAAATTTCAAAATTTTAAAAAATAAAATTTAAAAATAAAACAGAAAAAATTCTTCCCATCACACAGATGTATTTATAGGAAAGAATTATTTCCATGCTTATATCTACAAATACATAAAAGGGGAATAAAATCTAACTTGAACCATAAAAGAAAATAAAAACCTGAACCCAGGAGTTATACAGAGGAAAACCCTATCAGGGCACTTGCTCCAGTGTTAAACAATTCTGAAATTGGTCAGAGGTGGGGAACCATCTCCCATACAGCCAGCAACCCAGCCCCCACGCAAGGAGCGTCCTCATTGCAAAGCTGGGGGACCGTGCCGAGGCATCTGTGAGTAAACGTGAGCTGAGCCCCAGGCCAGCTGCTGCTGAACTGTCCCCACCCTTTCCAGGTAAAACACCTGAATATGTACAAGGGCTTGAAAGCCTAGAGGAAGGACCGTGGAGCCACACCAGCGACAGCACACAGGCCAACTTGGTGCCTGCAGGCCAGCCAGCGTGGTCCTGTCCCCGGCGCTCTTCCAGAAGCTTTCCATTGCCTTGCCTGAGATACCCCTCCTGTCCCGGCCCCCACTGCTTTTTTCCTTCCTCATCTCTGTCCGGAGAGAAATTCCAGCGGAAGGTATGGGTGACACATCCTCTTCTTTAAAGGCGGCAGCCTGGCAACTCCTGCAGAAAGGCCAGCAGAACCCCACTCACACCGGGCCACCCACAAAGCTGTGGCCCCTCACTCCCTCCCACCAGCACAGCCCCGAGACTGCTGACGGGGCAGAGAATATGGAGTCAGGCACAGCTTCAGAGGCTACTGCTGCCTGGAGCGCTGTTTATATTGACCTCCACGAGGCACACCTGGGGAGGGCGGGCCGGCAGGGTAAGGCTGCCCAGGTCAGCTAATCCACAACCCTCAGGGAATCACATTGTTGAAAATGGACCCCGCAAAGGCAGAAGAGAAGCCAAGGGATAAAAGGACAAAATGCCATTTGCAGCCCCGTAGATGAGTCTAGAAGTAATCACGTGACTTGTAGTAAGTCAGAAAGTGAAAGACACATATCATATCATATCACTTAGAGGTGTTACCTAAAAATGGATACCAGGGCAGATATTTCCACGGAGAAGGGCAATCACAGATTCATTAAACAAACTTATGGTTCACCAATGGAAAGGTGTGAGGATTGGTTTCATTACGATATCGGGGTTAACAGACATATACAAACACAGGTGACATATATAATCACCAAAGACCTACAGAATACCAAGAGAGGACTACTCAACATTCTGTCATAACGTACATGGGAAAAGGATCCCAAGAAGAACAGTCATCTGTATATGTGTAAAAGAACCACATCTTCCACACCTACAACAAGCCAAACATTGTAATCAAACTTGCTGTAATAAAAAATAAAAAATTAAATTAAAAACACGAACAAGAAATAGTGAGACAAACGTGAGGGGCTTTCTCCTGGCACATTCCATTCTAAACTCCAATCTAGAACACCACTTCCACTGAGGCTCTCTTGCCCTAGTAACCAGATTTGGTAAGGGTGAACTGCTGCCACCTTGTGGCCGTTTCACACAACAGCAGCTTTAATCCCAACGCTAATGGTCAGTTGATATTCAAAATCATTGCAGGCCTGTAAATGACACCTGCCCTGAAAACAAATCCTGGGGTCACATATCGACCAAAAAATTCAAAGGACGTCCATATTTCAAAACGACCGTTTCAAAAGGCATATTTTACGCACATTGGTGTTCTGCTTCTTTTCCTTTCTTTCCTTTTTTGTTAAAAAAACGGGAATGGAAAAAGGCATCCCTCAGGATGGGCGAAAATCGTTGCAGGCGTATCAATGGACAGAGGTTTAATCTCCAATATATATAAACAGCTCATGCAGCTTAATATTAAAAAAACAAACAACCCAAAAAAATGGGCAGAAGATCTAAAGAGACGTTTCTTCAAAGGAGACACAGAGATGGCCAAGACGCACATGAAAAGCTGCTCAACAGCACTAATTATTAGAGAAATGCAAATCAAAACTACAATGAGGTATCACCTCACACCTGTTAGAATCGGCATCATCAGAAAATCTACAAACAACCAATTCTGGGGAGGGTGTGGACAAAAGGAGCCCTCTTCCACTATTGGTGGGAATGTAAATTGATACAGTCACTATGGAGAACAGTATGGAGTTTCCTTAAAAAAACTAGAAATAGAATTACCATCTGATCCAGCAATCCCACTTCTGGGCATATACCCAGAGAAAACCGTAAATCAAAAAGGCACATTCACCACAATGTTCGTTGCAGCACTATTTACAATAGCCAGGTAATGGAAGCAACCTAAATGCCCACAGACAGATGAATGGATAAAGATGTGGTACATATATAAAATGGAATATGACTCGGCCATAAAAAGGAATGAAACTGGGTTATTTGTAGAGACATCGATGGATCGAGAGACTGTCATACAGAATGAAGTAAGTAAGAAAGAGGAAAACAAATATTGTATATTAATGCATATATGTGGAGCCTAAAAATGGTACAGATGAACTGGTTTGCAGGGAAGAAATAGAGACACAGAGGTAGAGAACAAACGTATGGACACCAAGTGTGGGAAGCCATGGGGTGGTGGTGGTGGGATGAGTTGGGAGATTGGGATTGACCTGTATACATGTATATGCATAAAATACATAACTAATAATAATGTGCTGTATAAAAAAATAAATAAAATTTCAAAATTTTAAAAAATAAAATTTAAAAATAAAACAGAAAAAATTCTTCCCATCACACAGATGTATTTATAGGAAAGAATTATTTCCATGCTTATATCTATAAATACATAAAAGGGGAATAAAATCTAACTTGAACCATAAAAGAAAATAAAAACCTGAACCCAGGAGTTATACAGAGGAAAACCCTATCAGGGCACTTGCTCCAGTGGTAAACAATTCTGAAATTGGTCATAGGTGGGGAACCATCTCCCATACAGCCAGCAACCCAGCCCCCACGCAAGGAGCGTCGTCATTGCAAAGCTGGGGGACCGTGCCGAGGCATCTGTGAGTAAACGTGAGCTGAGCCCCAGGCCAGCTGCTGCTGAACTGTCCCCACCCTTTCCAGGTAAAACACCTGAATATGTACAAGGGCTTGAAAGCCTAGAGGAAGGACCGTGGAGCCACACCAGCGACAGCACACAGGCCAACTTGGTGCCTGCAGGCCAGCCAGCGTGGTCCTGTCCCCGGCGCTCTTCCAGAAGCTTTCCATTGCCTTGCCTGAGATACCCCTCCTGTCCCGGCCCCCACTGCTTTTTTCCTTCCTCATCTCTGTCCAGAGAGAAATTCCAGCGGAAGGTATGGGTGACACATCCTCTTCTTTAAAGGCGGCAGCCTGGCAACTCCTGCAGAAAGGCCAGCAGAACCCCACTCACACCGGGCCACCCACAAAGCTGTGGCCCCTCACTCCCTCCCACCAGCACAGCCCCGAGACTGCTGACGGGGCAGAGAATATGGAGTCAGGCACAGCTTCAGAGGCTACTGCTGCCTGGAGCGCTGTTTATATTGACCTCCACGAGGCACACCTGGGGAGGGCGGGCCGGCAGGGTATGGCTGCGCAGGTCAGCTAATCCACAACCCTCAGGGAATCACATTGTTGAAAATGGACCCCGCTAAGGCAGAAGAGAAGCCAAGGGATAAAAGGACACAATGCCATTTGCAGCACCGTAGATGAGTCTAGAAGTAATCACGTGACTTGTAGTAAGTCAGAAAGTGAAAGACACATATCATATCACTTATAGGTGTTACCTAAAAATGGATACCAGGGCAGATATTTCCACGGAGAAGGGCAATCACAGATTCATTAAACAAACTTATGGTTCACCAATGGAAAGGTGTGAGGATTGGTTTCATTACGATATCGGGGTTAACAGACATATACAAACACAGGTGACATATATAATCACCAAAGACCTACAGAATACCAAGAGAGGACTACTCAACATTCTGTCATAACGTACATGGGAAAAGGATCCCAAGAAGAACAGTCATCTGTATATGTGTAAAAGAACCACATCTTCCACACCTACAACAAGCCAAACATTGTAATCAAACTTGCTGTAATAAAAAATAAAAAATTAAATTAAAAACACGAACAAGAAATAGTGAGACAAACGTGAGGGGCTTTCTCCTGGCACATTCCATTCTAAACTCCAATCTAGAACACCACTTCCACTGAGGCTCTCT
The DNA here is from genome assembly GCF_964341445.2 of Mesoplodon mirus. Classification (NCBI taxonomy): domain Eukaryota; kingdom Metazoa; phylum Chordata; class Mammalia; order Artiodactyla; family Ziphiidae; genus Mesoplodon; species Mesoplodon mirus. The sequence goes on along the minus strand of NW_028295510.1, from coordinate 299,696 downwards.
TGCCCTAGTAACCAGATTTGGTAAGGGTGAACTGCTGCCACCTTGTGGCCGTTTCACACAACAGCAGCTTTAATCCCAACGCTAATGGTCAGTTGATATTCAAAATCATTGCAGGCCTGTAAATGACACCTGCCCTGAAAACAAATCCTGGGGTCACATATCGACCAAAAAATTCAAAGGACGTCCATATTTCAAAACGACCGTTTCAAAAGGCATATTTTACGCACATTAGTGTTCTGCTTCTTTTCCTTTCTTTCCTTTTTTGTTAAAAAAACGGGAATGGAAAAAGGCATCCCTCAGGATGGGCGAAAATCGTTGCAGGCGAATCAATGGACAGAGGTTGAATCTCCAATATATATAAACAGCTCATGCAGCTTAATATTAAAAAAAACAAACAACCCAAAGAAATGGGCAGAAGATCTAAAGAGACGTTTCTTCAAAGGAGACACAGAGATGGCCAAGACGCACATGAAAAGCTGCTCAACAGCACTAATTATTAGAGAAATGCAAATCAAAACTACAATGAGGTATCACCTCACACCTGTTAGAATCGGCATCATCAGAAAATCTACAAACAACCAATTCTGGGGAGGGTGTGGACAAAAGGAGCCCTCTTCCACTATTGGTGGGAATGTAAATTGATACAGTCACTATGGAGAACAGTATGGAGTTTCCTTAAAAAAACTAGAAATAGAATTACCATCTGATCCAGCAATCCCACTTCTGGGCATATACCCAGAGAAAACCGTATTTCAAAAAGGCACATTCACCACAATGTTCGTTGCAGCACTATTTACAATAGCCAGGTAATGGAAGCAACCTAAATGCCCACAGACAGATGAATGGATAAAGATGTGGTACATATATAAAATGGAATATTACTCGGCCATAAAAAGGAATGAAACTGGGTCATTTGTAGAGACATCGATGGATCGAGAGACTGTCATACAGAATGAAGTAAGTCAGAAAGAGGAAAACAAATATTGTATATTAATGCATATATGTGGAGCCTAAAAATGGTACAGATGAACTGGTTTGCAGGGAAGAAATAGAGACACAGAGGTAGAGAACAAACGTATGGACACCAAGTGTGGGAAGCCATGGGGTGCTGGTGGTGGGATGAGTTGGGAGTTTGGGATTGACCTGTATACATGTATATGCATAAAATACATAACTAATAATAACGTGCTGTATAAAAAAATAAATAAAATTTCAAAATTTTAAAAAATAAAATTTAAAAATAAAACAGAAAAAAGTTCTTCCCGTTACACAGATGTATTTATAGGAATGAATTATTTCCATGCTTATATCTATAAATACATAAAAGAGGAATAACATCTAACTTGAAACATAAAAGAAAAAAAAAGTGAACCCACGAGTTATACAGAGGAAAACCCTATCACGGCACTTGCTCCAGTGGTAAACAATTCTGAAATTGGTCAGAGGTGGGGAACCATCTCCCATACAGCCAGCAACGCAACCCCCACGCAAGGAGCGTCCTCATTGCAAAGCTGGGGGACCGTGCCGAGGCATCTGTGAGTAAACGTGAGCTGAGCCCCAGGCCAGCTGCTGCTGAACTGTTCCCACCCTTTCCAGGTAAAACACCTGAATATGTACAAGGGCTTGAAAGCCTAGAGGAAGGACCGTGGAGCCACACCAGTGACAGCACGCAGGCCAACTTGGTGCCTGCAGGCCAGCCAGCGTGGTCCTGGACCCTGGCTCTCTTCCAGAAGCTTTCCATTGCCCTGCCTGAGATACCCCTCCTGTCCCGGCCCCCACTGCTTTTTTCCTTCCTCACCTCTGTCCGGAGAGAAATTCCAGCGGAAGGTATGGGTGACACATCCTCTTTTTTACAGGCAGCAGCCTGGCAACTCCTGCAGAAAGGCCAGCAGAACTCCACTCACACCGGGCCACCCACAAAGCTGTGGCCCCTCACTCCCTCCCACCAGCACAGCCCCGAGACTGCTGACGGGGCAGAGAATATGGAGTCAGGCACAGCTTCAGGAGCTATTGCTGCCTGGAGCTCTGTTTATATTGACCTCAACGAGGCACACCTGGGGAGGGCAGGCCGGCAGGTTAAGGCTGCCCAGGTCAGCTAATCCACAACCCTCAGGGAATCACATTGTTGAAAATGGACCCCGCTAAGGCAGAAGAGAAGCCAAGGGAAAAAAGGACACAATGCCATTTGCAGCACCGTAGATGAGTCTAGAAGTAATCACGTGACTTGTAGTAAGTCAGAAAGTGAAAGACACATATCATATCATATCACTTATAGGTGTTACCTAAAAATGGATACCAGGGCAGATATTTCCACGGAGAAGGGCAATCACAGATTCATTAAACAAACTTATGGTTCACCAATGGAAAGGTGTGAGGATTGGTTTCATTACGATATCGGGGTTAACAGACATATACAAACACAGGTGACATATATAATCACCAAAGACCTACAGAATACCAAGAGAGGACTACTCAACATTCTGTCATAACGTACATGGGAAAAGGATCCCAAGAAGAACAGTCATCTGTATATGTGTAAAAGAACCACATCTTCCACACCTACAACAAGCCAAACATTGTAATCAAACTTGCTGTAATAAAAAATAAAAACTTAAATTAAAAACACGAACAAGAAATAGTGAGACAAACATGAGGGGCTTTCTCCTGGCACATTCCATTCTAAACTCCAATCTAGAACACCACTTCCACTGAGGCTCTCTTGCCCTAGTAACCAGATTTGGTAAGGGTGAACTGCTGCCACCTTGTGGCCGTTTCACACAACAGCAGCTTTAATCCCAACGCTAATGGTCAGTTGATATTCAAAATCATTGCAGGCCTGTAAATGACACCTGCCCTGAAAACAAATCCTGGGGTCACATATCGACCAAAAAATTCAAAGGACGTCCATATTTCAAAACGACCGTTTCAAAAGGCATATTTTACGCACATTAGTGTTCTGCTTCTTTTCCTTTCTTTCCTTTTTTGTTAAAAAAACGGGAATGGAAAAAGGCATCCCTCAGGATGGGCGAAAATCCTTGCAGGCGAATCAATGGACAGAGGTTGAATCTCCAATATATATAAACAGCTCATGCAGCTTAATATTAAAAAAACAAACAACCCAAAAAAATGGGCAGAAGATCTAAAGAGACGTTTCTTCAAAGGAGACACAGAGATGGCCAAGACGCACATGAAAAGCTGCTCAACAGCACTAATTATTAGAGAAATGCAAATCAAAACTACAATGAGGTATCACCTCACACCTGTTAGAATCGGCATCATCAGAAAATCTACAAACAACCAATTCTGGGGAGGGTGTGGACAAAAGGAGCCCTCTTCCACTATTGGTGGGAATGTAAATTGATACAGTCACTATGGAGAACAGTATGGAGTTTCCTTAAAAAAACTAGAAATAGAATTACCATCTGATCCAGCAATCCCACTTCTGGGCATATACCCAGAGAAAACCGTAAATCAAAAAGGCACATTCACCACAATGTTCGTTGCAGCACTATTTACAATAGCCAGGTAATGGAAGCAACCTAAATGCCCACAGACAGATGAATGGATAAAGATGTGGTACATATATAAAATGGAATATGACTCGGCCATAAAAAGGAATGAAACTGGGTTATTTGTAGAGACATCGATGGATCGAGAGACTGTCATACAGAATGAAGTAAGTAAGAAAGAGGAAAACAAATATTGTATATTAATGCATATATGTGGAGCCTAAAAATGGTACAGATGAACTGGTTTGCAGGGAAGAAATAGAGACACAGAGGTAGAGAACAAACGTATGGACACCAAGTGTGGGAAGCCATGGGGTGGTGGTGGTGGGATGAGTTGGGAGATTGGGATTGACCTGTATACATGTATATGCATAAAATACATAACTAATAATAACGTGCTGTATAAAAAAATAAATAAAATTTCAAAATTTTAAAAAATAAAATTTAAAAATAAAACAGAAAAAATTCTTCCCATCACACAGATGTATTTATAGGAAAGAATTATTTCCATGCTTATATCTATAAATACATAAAAGGGGAATAAAATCTAACTTGAACCATAAAAGAAAATAAAAACCTGAACCCAGGAGTTATACAGAGGAAAACCCTATCAGGGCACTTGCTCCAGTGGTAAACAATTCTGAAATTGGTCATAGGTGGGGAACCATCTCCCATACAGCCAGCAACCCAGCCCCCACGCAAGGAGCGTCGTCATTGCAAAGCTGGGGGACCGTGCCGAGGCATCTGTGAGTAAACGTGAGCTGAGCCCCAGGCCAGCTGCTGCTGAACTGTCCCCACCCTTTCCAGGTAAAACACCTGAATATGTACAAGGGCTTGAAAGCCTAGAGGAAGGACCGTGGAGCCACACCAGCGACAGCACACAGGCCAACTTGGTGCCTGCAGGCCAGCCAGCGTGGTCCTGTCCCCGGCGCTCTTCCAGAAGCTTTCCATTGCCTTGCCTGAGATACCCCTCCTGTCCCGGCCCCCACTGCTTTTTTCCTTCCTCATCTCTGTCCAGAGAGAAATTCCAGCGGAAGGTATGGGTGACACATCCTCTTCTTTAAAGGCGGCAGCCTGGCAACTCCTGCAGAAAGGCCAGCAGAACCCCACTCACACCGGGCCACCCACAAAGCTGTGGCCCCTCACTCCCTCCCACCAGCACAGCCCCGAGACTGCTGACGGGGCAGAGAATATGGAGTCAGGCACAGCTTCAGAGGCTACTGCTGCCTGGAGCGCTGTTTATATTGACCTCCACGAGGCACACCTGGGGAGGGCGGGCCGGCAGGGTATGGCTGCGCAGGTCAGCTAATCCACAACCCTCAGGGAATCACATTGTTGAAAATGGACCCCGCAAAGGCAGAAGAGAAGCCAAGGGATAAAAGGACACAATGCCATTTGCAGCACCGTAGATGAGTCTAGAAGTAATCACGTGACTTGTAGTAAGTCAGAAAGTGAAAGACACATATCATATCACTTATAGGTGTTACCTAAAAATGGATACCAGGGCAGATATTTCCACGGAGAAGGGCAATCACAGATTCATTAAACAAACTTATGGTTCACCAATGGAAAGGTGTGAGGATTGGTTTCATTACGATATCGGGGTTAACAGACATATACAAACACAGGTGACATATATAATCACCAAAGACCTACAGAATACCAAGAGAGGACTACTCAACATTCTGTCATAACGTACATGGGAAAAGGATCCCAAGAAGAACAGTCATCTGTATATGTGTAAAAGAACCACATCTTCCACACCTACAACAAGCCAAACATTGTAATCAAACTTGCTGTAATAAAAAATAAAAAATTAAATTAAAAACACGAACAAGAAATAGTGAGACAAACGTGAGGGGCTTTCTCCTGGCACATTCCATTCTAAACTCCAATCTAGAACACCACTTCCACTGAGGCTCTCTTGCCCTAGTAACCAGATTTGGTAAGGGTGAACTGCTGCCACCTTGTGGCCGTTTCACACAACAGCAGCTTTAATCCCAACGCTAATGGTCAGTTGATATTCAAAATGATTGCAGGCCTGTAAATGACACCTGCCCTGAAAACAAATCCTGGGGTCACATATCGACCAAAAAATTCAAAGGACGTCCATATTTCAAAACGACCGTTTCAAAAGGCATATTTTACGCACATTAGTGTTCTGCTTCTTTTCCTTTCTTTCCTTTTTTGTTAAAAAAACGGGAATGGAAAAAGGCATCCCTCAGGATGGGCGAAAATCGTTGCAGGCGAATCAATGGACAGAGGTTGAATCTCCAATATATATAAACAGCTCATGCAGCTTAATATTAAAAAAAACAAACAACCCAAAGAAATGGGCAGAAGATCTAAAGAGACGTTTCTTCAAAGGAGACACAGAGATGGCCAAGACGCACATGAAAAGCTGCTCAACAGCACTAATTATTAGAGAAATGCAAATCAAAACTACAATGAGGTATCACCTCACACCTGTTAGAATCGGCATCATCAGAAAATCTACAAACAACCAATTCTGGGGAGGGTGTGGACAAAAGGAGCCCTCTTCCACTATTGGTGGGAATGTAAATTGATACAGTCACTATGGAGAACAGTATGGTGTTTCCTTAAAAAAACTAGAAATAGAATTACCATCTGATCCAGCAATCCCACTTCTGGGCATATACCCAGAGAAAACCGTATTTCAAAAAGGCACATTCACCACAATGTTCGTTGCAGCACTATTTACAATAGCCAGGTAATGGAAGCAACCTAAATGCCCACAGACAGATGAATGGATAAAGATGTGGTACATATATAAAATGGAATATGACTCGGCCATAAAAAGGAATGAAACTGGGTCATTTGTAGAGACATCGATGGATCGAGAGACTGTCATACAGAATGAAGTAAGTCAGAAAGAGGAAAACAAATATTGTATATTAATGCATATATGTGGAGCCTAAAAATGGTACAGATGAACTGGTTTGCAGGGAAGAAATAGAGACACAGAGGTAGAGAACAAACGTATGGACACCAAGTGTGGGAAGCCATGGGGTGGTGGTGGTGGGATGAGATGGGAGATTGGGATTGACCTGTATACATGTATAGGCATAAAATACATAACTAATAATAACGTGCTGTATAAAAAAATAAAAAAAATTTCAAAATTTTAAAAAATAAAATTTAAAAATAAAACAGAAAAAATTCTTCCCATCACACAGATGTATTTATAGGAAAGAATTATTTCCATGCTTATATCTATAAATACATAAAAGGGGAATAAAATCTAACTTCAACCATAAAAGAAAATAAAAACCTGAACCCAGGAGTTATACAGAGGAAAACCCTATCAGGGCACTTGCTCCAGTGGTAAACAATTCTGAAATTGGTCAGAGGTGGGGAACCATCTCCCATACAGCCAGCAACCCAGCCCCCACGCAAGGAGCGTCGTCATTGCAAAGCTGGGGGACCGTGCCGAGGCATCTGTGAGTAAACGTGAGCTGAGCCCCAGGCCAGCTGCTGCTGAACTGTCCCCACCCTTTCCAGGTAAAACACCTGAATATGTACAAGGGCTTGAAAGCCTAGAGGAAGGACCGTGGAGCCACACCAGCGACAGCACACAGGCCAACTTGGTGCCTGCAGGCCAGCCAGCGTGGTCCTGTCCCCGGCGCTCTTCCAGAAGCTTTCCATTGCCTTGCCTGAGATACCCCTCCTGTCCCGGCCCCCACTGCTTTTTTCCTTCCTCATCTCTGTCCAGAGAGAAATTCCAGCGGAAGGTATGTGTGACACATCCTCTACTTTACAGGCGGCAGCCTGGCAACTCCTGCAGAAAGGCCAGCAGAACCCCACTCACACCGGGCCACCCACAAAGCTGTGGCCCCTCACTCCCTCCCACCAGCACAGCCCCGAGACTGCTGACGGGGCAGAGAATATGGAGTCAGGCACAGCTTCAGGGGCTATTGCTGCCTGGAGTGCTGTTTATATTGACCTCAACGAGGCACACCTGGGGAGGGCGGGCCGGCAGGGTATGGCTGCCCAGGTCAGCTAATCCACAACCCTCAGGTAATCACATTGTTGAAAATGGACCCCGCTAAGGCAGAAGAGAAGCCAAGGGAAAAAAGGACACAATGCCATTTGCAGCACCGTAGATGAGTCTAGAAGTAATCACGTGACTTGTAGTAAGTCAGAAAGTGAAAGACACATATCATATCATATCACTTATAGGTGTTACCTAAAAATGGATACCAGGGCAGATATTTCCACGGAGAAGGGCAATCACAGATTCATTAAACAAACTTATGGTTCACCAATGGAAAGGTGTGAGGATTGGTTTCATTACGATATCGGGGTTAACAGACATATACAAACACAGGTGACATATATAATCACCAAAGACCTACAGAATACCAAGAGAGGACTACTCAACATTCTGTCATAACGTACATGGGAAAAGGATCCCAAGAAGAACAGTCATCTGTATATGTGTAAAAGAACCACATCTTCCACACCTACAACAAGCCAAACATTGTAATCAAACTTGCTGTAATAAAAAATAAAAACTTAAATTAAAAACACGAACAAGAAGTAGTGAGACAAACGTGAGGGGCTTTCTCCTGGTACATTCCATTCTAAACTCCAATCTAGAACACCACTTCCACTGAGGCTCTCTTGCCCTAGTAACCAGATTTGGTAAGGGTGAACTGCTGCCACCTTGTGGCCGTTTCACACAACAGCAGCTTTAATCCCAACGCTAATGGTCAGTTGATATTCAAAATCATTGCAGGCCTGTAAATGACACCTGCCCTGAAAACAAATCCTGGGGTCACATATCGACCAAAAAATTCAAAGGACGTCCATATTTCAAAACGACCGTTTCAAAAGGCATATTTTACGCACATTGGTGTTCTGCTTCTTTTCCTTTCTTTCCTTTTTTGTTAAAAAAAACGGGAATGGAAAAAGGCATCCCTCAGGATGGGTGAAAATCGTTGCAAACGAATCAATGGACACAGGTTTAATCTCCAATATATATAAACAGCTCATGCAGCTTAATATTAAAAAAACAAACAACCCAAAAAAATATGGGCAGAAGATCTAAAGAGACGTTTCTTCAAAGGAGACACAGAGATGGCCAAGACGCACATGAAAAGCTGCTCAACAGCACTAATTATTAGAGAAATGCAAATCAAAACTACAATGAGGGGCTTCCCTGGTGGCGCAGTGGTTGAGAGTCCGCCTGCCGATGCAGGGGACACGGGTTCGTGCCCTGGTGTGGGAAGATCCCACATGCCGTGGAGCGGCTGGGCCCGTGAACCAGGGCCCTGAGCCTGCGCGTTCGGAGCCTGTGCTCCGCAACGGGAGAGGCCACAACAGTGAGAGGCCCGTGTACCACAAAAAAAAAAAAAAAAAAAAAAAAAAACACTACAATGAGGTATCACCTCACACCTGTTAGAATCGGCATCATCAGAAAATCTACAAACAACCAATTCTGGGGAGGGTGTGGACAAAAGGAGCCCTCTTCCACTATTGGTGGGAATGTAAATTGATACAGTCACTATGGAGAACAGTATGGTGTTTCCTTAAAAAAACTAGAAATAGAATTACCATCGGATCCAGCAATCCCACTTCTGGGCATATACCCAGAGAAAACCGTATTTCAAAAAGGCACATTCACCACAATGTTCGTTGCAGCACTATTTACAATAGCCAGGTAATGGAAGCAACCTAAATGCCCACAGACAGATGAATGGATAAAGATGTGGTACATATATAAAATGGAATATGACTCGGCCATAAAAAGGAATGAAACTGGGTCATTTGTAGAGACATTGATGGATCGAGAGACTGTCATACAGAATGAAGTAAGTCAGAAAGAGGAAAACAAATATTGTATATTAATGCATATATGTGGAGCCTAAAAATGGTACAGATGAACTGGTTTGCAGGGAAGAAATAGAGACACAGAGGTAGAGAACAAACGTATGGACACCAAGTGTGGGAAGCCATGGGGTGGTGGTGGTGGGATGAGTTGGGAGATTGGGATTGACCTGTATACATGTATATGCATAAAATACATAACTAATAATAACGTGCTGTATAAAAACATAAATAAAATTAAATTTCAAAATTTTAAAAAATAAAATTTAAAAATAAAACAGAAAAAATTCTTCCCGTCACACAGATATATTTATAGGAATGAATTATTTCCATGCTTATATCTATAAATACATAAAAGATGAATAAAATCTAACTTGAACCAAAAAAGAAAAAAAAATTGAACACACGAGTTATACAGAGGAAAACCCTATCTCGGCACTTGCTCCAGCGGTAAACAATTCTGAAATTGGTCAGAGGTGGGGAACCATCTCCCATAGAGCCAGCCATCCACCCCCCACACAAGGAGCGTCCTCATTGTAAAGCTGGGGGACCGTGCCGAGGCATCTGTGAGTAAACATGAGCTGAGCCCCAGGCCAGCTGCTTCTGATCTGTTCCCACCCTTTCCAGGTAAAACACCTGAATATGTACAAGGGCTTGAAAGCCTAGAGGAAGGACCGTGGAGCCATACCAGCGACAGCACGCAGGCCAACTTGGTGCCTGCAGGCCAGCCAGCGTGGTCCTGGCCCCGGGCGCTCTTCCAGAAGCTTTCCATTGCCCTGCCTGTGATACCCCTCCTGTCCCGGCACCCACTGCTTTTTTCCTTCCTCACCTCTGTCCGGAGAGAAATTCCAGCGGAAGGTATGGGTGACACATCCTCTTCTTTACAGGCGGCAGCCTGGCAACTCCTGCAGAAAGGCCAGCAGAACCCCACTCACAGCGGGACACCCACAAAGCTGTGGCCCCTCACTCCCTCCCACCAGCACAGCCCCGAGACTGCTGACGGGGCAGAGAATATGGAGTCAGACACAGCTTCAGGGGCTATTGCTGCCTGGAGCTCTGTTTATATTGATCTCAACGAGGCACACCTGGGGAGGGCGGGCCGGCAGGGTAAGGCTGCCCAGGTCAGCTAATCCACAACCCTCAGGGAATCACATTGTTGAAAATGGACCCCGCTAAGGCAGAAGAGAAGCCAAGGGAAAAAAGGACACAATGCCATTTGCAGCACCGTAGATGAGTCTAGAAGTAATCACGTGACTTGTAGTAAGTCAGAAAGTGAAAGACACATATCATATCATATCACTTATAGGTGTTACCTAAAAATAGATACCAGGGCAGATATTTCCAAGGAGAAGGGCAATCACAGATTCATTAAACAAACTTATGGTTCACCAATGGAAAGGTGTGAGGATTAGTTTCATTATGATATCGGCGTTAACAGACATATACAAACACAGGTGACATATATAATCACCAAAGACCTACAGAATACCAAGAGAGGACTACTCAACATTCTGTCATAACGTACATGGGAAAAGGATCCCAAGAAGAACAGTCATCTGTATATGTGTAAAAGAACCACATCTTCCACACCTACAACAAGCCAAACATTGTAATCAAACTTGCTGTAATAAAAAATAAAAAATTAAATTAAAAACACGAACAAGAAATAGTGAGACAAACGTGAGGGGCTTTCTCCTGGCACATTCCATTCTAAACTCCAATCTAGAACACCACTTCCACTGAGGCTCTCTTGCCCTAGTAACCAGATTTGGTAAGGGAGAACTGCTGCCACCTTGTGGCCGTTTCACACAACAGCAGCTTTAATCCCAACGCTAATGGTCAGTTGATATTCAAATCATTGCAGGCCTGTAAATGACACCTGCCCTGAAAACAAATCCTGGGGTCACATATCGACCAAAAAATTCAAAGGACGTCCATATTTCAAAACGACCGTTTCAAAAGGCATATTTTACGCACATTAGTGTTCTGCTTCTTTTCCTTTCTTTCCTTTTTTGTTAAAAAACACGGGAATGGAAAAAGGCATCCCTCAGAGTGGGCGAAAATCGTTGCAGATGAATCAATGGACAGAGGTTTAATCTCCACTATATATAAACAGCTCATGCAGCTTAATATTAAAAAAACAAACAACCCAAAAAAAATGGGCAGAAGATCTAAAGAGACGTTTCTTCAAAGGAGACACAGAGATGGCCAAGACGCACATGAAAAGCTGCTCAACAGCACTAATTATTAGAGAAATGCAAATCAAAACTACAATGAGGTATCACCTCACACCTGTTAGAATCGGCATCATCAGAAAATCTACAAACAACCAATTCTGGGGAGGGTGTGGACAAAAGGAGCCCTCTTCCACTATTGGTGGGAATGTAAATTGATACAGTCACTATGGAGAACAGTATGGAGTTTCCTTAAAAAAACTAGAAATAGAATTACCATCTGATCCAGCAATCCCACTTCTGTGCATATACCCAGAGAAAACCGTATTTCAAAAAGGCACATTCACCACAATGTTCGTTGCAGCACTATTTACAATAGCCAGGTAATGGAAGCAACCTAAATGCCCACAGACAGATGAATGGATAAAGATGTGGTACATATATAAAATGGAATATTACTCGGCCATAAAAAGGAATGAAACTGGGTCATTTGTAGAGACATCGATGGATCGAGAGACTGTCATACAGAATGAAGTAAGTCAGAAAGAGGAAAACAAATATTGTATATTAATGCATATATGTGGAGCCTAAAAATGGTACAGATGAACTGGTTTGCAGGGAACAAATAGAGACATAGAGGTAGAGAACAAACGTATGGACACCAAGTGTGGGAAGCCATGGGGTGGTGGTGGTGGGATGAGTTGGGAGTTTGGGATTGACCTGTATACATGTATATACATAAAATACATAACTAATAATAACGTGCTGTATAAAAAAAAATAAATAAAATTAAATTTCAAAATTTTAAAAAATAAAATTTAAAAATAAAACAGAAAAAATTCTTCCCGTCACACAGATATATTTATAGGAATGAATTATTTCCATGCTTATATTTATAAATACATAAAAGATGAATAAAATCTAACTTGAACCAAAAAAGAAAAAAAAATTGAACCCACGAGTTATACAGAGGAAAACCCTATCTCGGCACTTGCTCCAGCGGTAAACAATTCTGAAATTGGTCAGAGGTGGGGAACCATCTCCCATAGAGCCAGCCACCCACCCCCCACACAAGGAGCGTCCTCATTGCAAAGCTGGGGGACCGTGCCGAGGCATCTGTGAGTAACCGTGAGCTGAGCCCCAGGCCAGCTGCTTCTGATCTGTTCCCACCCTTTCCAGGTAAAACACCTGAATATGTACAAGGGCTTGAAAGCCTAGAGGAAGGACCGTGGAGCCACACCAGCGACAGCACGCAGGCCAACTTGGTGCCTGCAGGCCAGCCAGCGTGGTCCTGGCCCCGGGCGCTCTTCCAGAAGCTTTCCATTGCCCTGCCTGAGATACCCCTCCTGTCCCGGCCCCCACTGCTTTTTTCCTTCCTCACCTCTGTCCGGAGAGAAATTCCAGCGGAAGGTATGGGTGACACATCCTCTTCTTTACAGGCGGCAGCCTGGCAACTCCTGCAGAAAGGCCAGCAGAACCCCACTCACACCGGGCCACCCACAAAGCTGTGGCCCCTCACTCCCTCCCACCAGCACAGCCCCGAGACTGCTGACGGGGCAGAGAATATGGAGTCAGGCACAGCTTAAGGGGCTATTGCTGCCTGGAGCTCTGTTTATATTGATCTCAACGAGGCACACCTGGGGAGGGCGGGCCGGCAGGGTAAGGCTGCCCAGGTCAGCTAATCCACAACCCTCAGGGAATCACATTGTTGAAAATGGACCCCGCTAAGGCAGAAGAGAAGCCAAGGGAAAAAAGGACACAATGCCATTTGCAGCACCGTAGATGAGTCTAGAAGTAATCACGTGACTTGTAGTAAGTCAGAAAGTGAAAGACACATATCATATCATATCACGTATAGGTGTTACCTAAAAATGGATACCAGGGCAGATATTTCCACGGAGAAGGGCAATCACAGATTAAACAAACTTATGGTTCACCAATGGAAATGTGTGAGGATTAGTTTCATTATGATATCGGGGTTAACAGACATATACAAACACAGGTGACATATATAATCACCAAAGACCTACAGAATACCAAGAGAGGACTACTCAACATTCTGTCATAACGTACATGGGAAAAGGATCCCAAGAAGAACAGTCATCTGTATATGTGTAAAAGAACCACATCTTCCACACCTACAACAAGCCAAACATTGTAATCAAACTTGCTGTAATAAAAAATAAAACCTTAAATTAAAAACACGAACAAGAAGTAGTGAGACAAACGTGAGGGGCTTTCTCCTGGTACATTCCATTCTAAACTCCAATCTAGAACACCACTTCCACTGAGGCTCTCTTGCCCTAGTAACCAGATTTGGTAAGGGTGAACTGCTGCCACCTTGTGGCCGTTTCACACAACAGCAGCTTTAATCCCAACGCTAATGGTCAGTTGATATTCAAAATCATTGCAGGCCTGTAAATGACACCTGCCCTGAAAACAAATCCTGTGGTCACATATCGACCAAAAAATTCAAAGGATGTCCATATTTCAAAACGACCGTTTCAAAAGGCATATTTTACGCACATTAGTGTTCTGCTTCTTTTCCTTTCTTTCCTTTTTTGTTAAAAAAAACGGGAATGGAAAAAGGCATCCCTCAGGATGGGTGAAAATCGTTGCAAACGAATCAATGGACACAGGTTTAATCTCCAATATATATAAACAGCTCATGCAGCTTAATATTAAAAAAACAAACAACCCCCCCAAAAATGGGCAGAAGATCTAAAGAGACGTTTCTTCAAAGGAGACACAGAGATGGCCAAGACGCACATGAAAAGGTGCTCAACAGCACTAATTATTAGAGAAATGCAAATCAAAACTACAATGAGGTATCACCTCACACCTGTTAGAATCGGCATCATCAGAAAATCTACAAACAACCAATTCTGGGGAGGGTGTGGACAAAAGGAGCCCTCTTCCACTATTGGTGGGAATGTAAATTGATACAGTCACTATGGAGAACAGTATGGAGTTTCCTTAAAAAAACTAGAAATAGAATTACCATCTGATCCAGCAATCCCACTTCTGGGCATATACCCAGAGAAAACCGTATTTCAAAAAGGCACATTCACCACAATGTTCGTTGCAGCACTATTTACAATAGCCAGGTAATGGAAGCAACCTAAATGCCCACAGACAGATGAATGGATAAAGATGTGGTACATATATAAAATGGAATATGACTCGGCCATAAAAAGGAATGAAACTGGGTCATTTGTAGAGACATCGATGGATCGAGAGACTGTCATACAGAATGAAGTAAGTCAGAAAGAGGAAAACAAATATTGTATATTAATGCATATATGTGGAGCCTAAAAATGGTACAGATGAACTGGTTTGCAGGGAAGAAATAGAGACACAGAGGTAGAGAACAAACGTATGGACACCAAGTGTGGGAAGCCATGGGGTGGTGGTGGTGGGATGAGTTGGGAGTTTGGGATTGACCTGTATACATGTATATACATAAAATACATAACGAATAATAACGTGCTGTATAAAAAAAATAAATAAAATTAAATTTCAAAATTTTAAAAAATAAAATTTAAAAATAAAACAGAAAAAATTCTTCCCATCACACAGATGTATTTATAGGAAAGAATTATTTCCATGCTTATATCTATAAATACATAAAAGGGGAATAAAATCTAACTTGAACCATAAAAGAAAAAAAAATTGAACACACGAGTTATACAGAGGAAAACCCTATCACGGCACTTGCTCCAGTGGTAAACAATTCTGAAATTGGTCAGAGGTGGGGAACCATCTCCCATACAGCCAGCAACCCACCCCCCACGCAAGGAGCGTCCTCATTGCAAAGCTGGGGGACCGTGCCGAGGCATCTGTGAGTAAACGTGAGCTGAGCCCCAGGCCAGCTGCTGCTGAACTGTTCCCACCCTTTCCAGGTAAAACACCTGAATATGTACAAGGGCTTGAAAGCCTAGAGGAAGGACCGTGGAGCCACACCAGCGACAGCACGCAGGCCAACTTGGTGCCTGCAGGCCAGCCAGCGTGGTCCTGGACCCTGGCGCTCTTCCAGAAGCTTTCCATTGCCCTGCCTGAGATACCCCTCCTGTCCCGGACCCCACTGCTTTTTTCCTTCCTCACCTCTGTCCGGAGAGAAATTCCAGCGGAAGGTATGGGTGACACATCCTCTTCTTTACAGGCGGCAGTCTGGCAACTCCTGCAGAAAGGCCAGCAGAACCCCACTCACAGCGGGACACCCACAAAGCTGTGGCCCCTCACTCCCTCCCACCAGCACAGCCCCGAGACTGCTGACGGGGCAGAGAATATGGAGTCAGGCACAGCTTCAGGGGCTATTGCTGCCTGGAGCTCTGTTTATATTGACCTCAACGAGGCACACCTGGGGAGGGCGGGCCGGCAGGGTAAGGCTGCCCAGGTCAGCTAATCCACAACCCTCAGGGAATCACATTGTTGAAAATGGACCCCGCTAAGGCAGAAGAGAAGCCAAGGGAAAAAAGGACACAATGCCATTTGCAGCACCGTAGATGAGTCTAGAAGTAATCACGTGACTTGTAGTAAGTCAGAAAGTGAAAGACACATATCATATCATATCACTTATAGGTGTTACCTAAAAATGGATACCAGGGCAGATATTTCCACGGAGAAGGGCAATCACAGATTCATTAAACAAACTTATGGTTCACCAATGGAAAGGTGTGAGGATTGGTTTCATTACGATATCGGGGTTAACAGACATATACAAACACAGGTGACATATACAATCACCAAAGACCTACAGAATACCAAGAGAGGACTACTCAACATTCTGTCATAACGTACATGGGAAAAGGATCCCAAGAAGAACAGTCATCTGTATATGTGTAAAAGAACCACATCTTCCACACCTACAACAAGCCAAACATTGTAATCAAACTTGCTGTAATAAAAAATAAAACCTTAAATTAAAAACACGAACAAGAAGTAGTGAGACAAACGTGAGGGGCTTTCTCCTGGTACATTCCATTCTAAACTCCAATCTAGAACACCACTTCCACTGAGGCTCTCTTGCCCTAGTAACCAGATTTGGTAAGGGTGAACTGCTGCCACCTTGTGGCCGTTTCACACAACAGCAGCTTTAATCCCAACGCTAATGGTCAGTTGATATTCAAAATCATTGCAGGCCTGTAAATGACACCTGCCCTGAAAACAAATCCTGGGGTCACATATCGACCAAAAAATTCAAAGGACGTCCATATTTCAAAACCACCGTTTCAAAAGGCATATTTTACGCACATTAGTGTTCTGCTTCTTTTCCTTTCTTTCCTTTTTTGTTAAAAATACGAGTATGGAAAAAGGCATCCCTCAGGATGGGTGAAAATCGTCGCAAACGAATCAAAGGACACAGGTTTAATCTCCAATATATATAAACAGCTCATGCAGCTTAATATTAAAAAAACAAACAACCCCAAAAAAAATGGGCAGAAGATCTAAAGAGACGTTTCTTCAAAGGAGACACAGAGATGGCCAAGACGCACATGAAAAGCTGCTCAACAGCACTAATTATTAGAGAAATGCAAATCAAAACTACAATGAGGTATCACCTCACACCTGTTAGAATTGGCATCATCAGAAAATCTACAAACAACCAATTCTGGGGAGGGTGTGGACAAAAGGAGCCCTCTTCCACTATTGGTGGGAATGTAAATTGATACAGTCACTATGGAGAACAGTATGGAGTTTCCTTAAAAAAAACTAGAAATAGAATTACCATCTGATCCAGCAATCCCACTTCTGGGCATATACCCAGAGAAAACCGTATTTCAAAAAGGCACATTCACCACAATGTTCGTTGCAGCACTATTTACAATAGCCAGGTAATGGAAGCAACCTAAATGCCCACAGACAGATGAATGGATAAAGATGTGGTACATATATAAAATGGAATATGACTCGGCCATAAAAAGGAATGAAACTGGATCATTTGTAGAGACATCGATGGATCGAGAGACTGTCATACAGAATGAAGTAAGTCAGAAAGAGGAAAACAAATATTGTATATTAATGCATATATGTGGAGCCTAAAAATGGTACAGATGAACTGGTTTGCAGGGAAGAAATAGAGACACAGAGGTAGAGAACAAACGTATGGACACCAAGTGTGGGAATCCATGGGGTGGTGGTGGTGGGATGAGTTGGGAGATTGGGATTGACCTGTATACATGTATATGCATAAAATACATAACTAATAATAATGTGCTGTATAAAAACATAAATAAAATTAAATTTCAAAATTTAAAAAATCAAATTTAAAAATAAATCAGAAAAAATTCTTCCCGTCACACAGATGTATTTATAGGAATGAATTATTTCCATGCTTATATTTATAAATACATAAAAGAGGAATAAAATCTAACTTGAACCAAAAAAGAAAAAAAAAATTGAACACACGAGTTATACAGAGGAAAACCCTATCACGGCACTTGCTCCAGCGGTAAACAATTCTGAAATTGGTCAGAGGTGGGGAACCATCTCCCATACAGCCAGCCACACACCCCCCACCCAAGGAGCGTCCTCACTGCAAAGCTGGGGGATCGTGACGAGGCATCTGTGAGTAAACGTGAGCTGAGCCCCAGGCCAGCTGCTTCTGATCTGTTCCCACCCTTTCCAGGTAAAACACCTGAATATATACAAGGGCTTGAAAGCCTAGAGGAAGGACCGTGGAGCCACACCAGCGACAGCACGCAGGCCAACTTGGTGCCTGCACGCCAGCCAGCATGGTCCTGGCCCCGGGCGCTCTTCCAGAAGCTTTCCATTGCCCTGCCTGAGATACCCCTCCTGTCCCGGACCCCACTGCTTTTTTCCTTCCTCACCTCTGTCCGAAGAGTAATTCCAGCGGAAAGTATGGGTGACACATCCTCTTCTTTACGGGCGGCAGCCTGGCAACTCCTGCAGAAAGGCCAGCAGAACCCCACTCACACCGGGCCACCCACAAAGCTGTGGCCCCTCACTCCCTCCCACCAGCACAGCCCCGAGACTGCTGACGGGGCAGAGAATATGGAGTCAGGCACAGCTTCAGGGGCTATTGCTGCCTGGAGCACTGTTTATATTGACCTCAACGAGGCACACCTGGGGAGGGTGGGCCGGCAGGGTAAGGCTGCCCAGGTCAGCTAATCCACAACCCTCAGGGAATCACATTGTTGAAAATGGACCCCGCTAAGGCAGAAGAGAAGCCAAGGGAAAAAAGGACACAATGCCATTTGCAGCACCGTAGATGAGTCTAGAAGTAATCACGTGACTTGTAGTAAGTCAGAAAGTGAAAGACACATATCATATCATATCACTTATAGGTGTTACCTAAAAATGGATACCAGGGCAGATATTTCCACGGAGAAGGGCAATCACAGATTCATTAAACAAACTTATGGTTCACCAATGGAAAGGTGTGAGGATTGGTTTCATTACGATATCGGGGTTAACAGACATATACAAACACAGGTGACATATATAATCACCAAAGACCTACAGAATACCAAGAGAGGACTACTCAACATTCTGTCATAACGTACATGGGAAAAGGATCCCAAGAAGAACAGTCATCTGTATATGTGTAAAAGAACCACATCTTCCACACCTACAACAAGCCAAACATTGTAATCAAACTTGCTGTAATAAAAAATAAAACCTTAAATTAAAAACACGAACAAGAAGTAGTGAGACAAACGTGAGGGGCTTTCTCCTGGTACATTCCATTCTAAACTCCAATGTAGAACACCACTTCCACTGAGGCTCTCTTGCCCTAGTAACCAGATTTGGTAAGGGTGAACTGCTGCCACCTTGTGGCCGTTTCACACAACAGCAGCTTTAATCCCAACGCTAATGGTCAGTTGATATTCAAAATCATTGCAGGCCTGTAAATGACACCTGCCCTGAAAACAAATCCTGTGGTCACATATCGACCAAAAAATTCAAAGGATGTCCATATTTCAAAACGACCGTTTCAAAAGGCATATTTTACGCACATTAGTGTTCTGCTTCTTTTCCTTTCTTTCCTTTTTTGTTAAAAAAAACGGGAATGGAAAAAGGCATCCCTCAGGATGGGTGAAAATCGTTGCAAACGAATCAATGGACACAGGTTTAATCTCCAATATATATAAACAGCTCATGCAGCTTAATATTAAAAAAACAAACAACCCCCCCAAAAATGGGCAGAAGATCTAAAGAGACGTTTCTTCAAAGGAGACACAGAGATGGCCAAGACGCACATGAAAAGCTGCTCAACAGCACTAATTATTAGAGAAATGCAAATCAAAACTACAATGAGGTATCACCTCACACCTGTTAGAATCGGCATCATCAGAAAATCTACAAACAACCAATTCTGGGGAGGGTGTGGACAAAAGGAGCCCTCTTCCACTATTGGTGGGAATGTAAATTGATACAGTCACTATGGAGAACAGTATGGAGTTTCCTTAAAAAAACTACAAATAGAATTACCATCTGATCCAGCAATCCCACTTCTGGGCATATACCCAGAGAAAACCGTATTTCAAAAAGGCACATTCACCACAATGTTCGTTGCAGCACTATTTACAATAGCCAGGTAATGGAAGCAACCTAAATGCCCACAGACAGATGAATGGATAAAGATGTGGTACATATATAAAATGGAATATGACTCGGCCATAAAAAGGAATGAAACTGGGTCATTTGTAGAGACATCGATGGATCGAGAGACTGTCATACAGAATGAAGTAAGTCAGAAAGAGGAAAACAAATATTGTATATTAATGCATATATGTGGAGCCTAAAAATGGTACAGATGAACTGGTTTGCAGGGAAGAAATAGAGACACAGAGGTAGAGAACAAACGTATGGACACCAAGTGTGGGAATCCATGGGGTGGTGGTGGTGGGATGAGTTGGGAGTTTGGGATTGACCTGTATACATGTATATACATAAAATACATAACTAATAATAACGTGCTGTATAAAAAAAATAAATAAAATTAAATTTCAAAATTTTAAAAAATAAAATTTAAAAATAAAACAGAAAAAATTCTTCCCATCACACAGATGTATTTATAGGAAAGAATTATTTCCATGCTTATATCTATAAATACATAAAAGGGGAATAAAATCTAACTTGAACCATAAAAGAAAATAAAAACCTGAACCCAGGAGTTATACAGAGGAAAACCCTATCACGGCACTTGCTCCAGTGGTAAACAATTCTGAAATTGGTCAGAGGTGGGGAACCATCTCCCATACAGCCAGCAACCCACCCCCCACACAAGGAGCGTCCTCATTGCAAAGCTGGGGGACCGTGCCGAGGCATCTGTGAGTAAACGTGAGCTGAGCCCCAGGCCAGCTGCTGCTGAACTGTTCCCACCCTTTCCAGGTAAAACACCTGAATATGTACAAGGGCTTGAAAGCCTAGAGGAAGGACCGTGGAGCCACACCAGCGACAGCACGCAGGCCAACTTGGTGCCTGCAGGCCAGCCAGCGTGGTCCTGGCCCGGGCGCTCTTCCAGAAGCTTTCCATTGCCCTGCCTGAGATACCCCTCCTGTCCCGGACCCCACTGCTTTTTTCCTTCCTCACCTCTGTCTGGAGAGAAATTCCAGCGGAAGTTATGGGTGACACATCCTCTTCTTTACAGGCGGCAGTCTGGCAACTCCTGCAGAAAGGCCAGCAGAACCCCACTCACAGCGGGCCACCCACAAAGCTGTGGCCCCTCACTCCCTCCCACCAGCACAGCCCCGAGACTGCTGACGGGGCAGAGAATATGGAGTCAGGCACAGCTTCAGGGGCTATTGCTGCCTGGAGCTCTGTTTATATTGACCTCAACGAGGCACACCTGGGGAGGGCGGGCCGGCAGGGTAAGGCTGCCCAGGTCAGCTAATCCACAACCCTCAGGGAATCACATTGTTGAAAATGGACCCCGCTAAGGCAGAAGAGAAGCCAAGGGAAAAAAGGACACAATGCCATTTGCAGCACCGTAGATGAGTCTAGAAGTAATCACGTGACTTGTAGTAAGTCAGAAAGTGAAAGACACATATCATATCACTTATAGATGTTACCTAAAAATGGATACCAGGGCAGATATTTCCACGGAGAAGGGCAATCACAGATTCATTAAACAAACTTATGGTTCACCAATGGAAAGGTGTGAGGATTGGTTTCATTACGATATCGGGGTTAACAGACATATACAAACACAGGTGACATATATAATCACCAAAGACCTACAGAATACCAAGAGAGGACTACTCAACATTCTGTCATAACGTACATGGGAAAAGGATCCCAAGAACAGTCATCTGTATATGTGTAAAAGAACCACATCTTCCACACCTACAACAAGCCAAACATTGTAATCAAACTTGCTGTAATAAAAAATAAAACCTTAAATTAAAAACACGAACAAGAAGTAGTGAGACAAACGTGAGGGGCTTTCTCCTGGTACATTCCATTCTAAACTCCAATGTAGAACACCACTTCCACTGAGGCTCTCTTGCCCTAGTAACCAGATTTGGTAAGGGTGAACTGCTGCCACCTTGTGGCCGTTTCACACAACAGCAGCTTTAATCCCAACGCTAATGGTCAGTTGATATTCAAAATCATTGCAGGCCTGTAAATGACACCTGCCCTGAAAACAAATCCTGGGGTCACATATCGACCAAAAAATTCAAAGGACGTCCATATTTCAAAACCACCGTTTCAAAAGGCATATTTTACGCACATTAGTGTTCTGCTTCTTTTCCTTTCTTTCCTTTTTTGTTAAAAATACGGGTATGTAAAAAGGCATCCCTCAGGATGGGTGAAAATTGTTGCAAACGAATCAATGGACACAGGTTTAATCTCCAATATATATAAACAGCTCATGCAGCTTAATATTAAAAAAACAAACAACCAAAAAAAATGGGCAGAAGATCTAAAGAGACGTTTCTTCAAAGGAGACACAGAGATGGCCAAGACGCACATGAAAAGCTGCTCAACAGCACTAATTATTAGAGAAATGCAAATCAAAACTACAATGAGGTATCACCTCACACCTGTTAGAATCGGCATCATCAGAAAATCTACAAACAACCAATTCTGGGGAGGGTGTGGACAAAAGGAGCCCTCTTCCACTATTGGTGGGAATGTAAATTGATACAGTCACTATGGAGAACAGTATGGAGTTTCCTTAAAAAAACTAGAAATAGAATTACCATCTGATCCAGCAATCCCACTTCTGGGCATATACCCAGAGAAAACCGTATTTCAAAAAGGCACATTCACCACAATGTTCGTTGCAGCACTATTTACAAGAGCCAGGTAATGGAAGCAACCTAAATGCCCACAGACAGATGAATGGATAAAGATGTGGTACATATATAAAATGGAATATGACTCGGCCATAAAAAGGAATGAAACTGGGTCATTTGTAGAGACATCGATGGATCGAGAGACTGTCATACAGAATGAAGTAAGTCAGAAAGAGGAAAACAAATATTGTATATTAATGCATATATGTGGAGCCTAAAAATGGTACAGATGAACTGGTTTGCAGGGAAGAAATAGAGACACAGAGGTAGAGAACAAACGTATGGACACCAAGTGTGGGAATCCATGGGGTGGTGGTGGTGGGATGAGTTGGGAGATTGGGATTGACCTGTATACATGTATATGCATAAAATACATAACTAATAACGTGCTGTATAAAAACATAAATAAAATTAAATTTCAAAATTTTAAAAAATAAAATTTAAAAATAAATCAGAAAAAATTCTTCCCGTCACACAGATGTATTTATAGGAATTAATTATTTCCATGCTTATATTTATAAATACATAAAAGAGGAATAAAATCTAACTTGAACCAAAAAAGAAAAAAAAATTGAACCCACGAGTTATACAGAGGAAAACCCTATCACGGCACTTGCTCCAGCGGTAAACAATTCTGAAATTGGTCAGAGGTGGGGAACCATCTCCCATACAGCCAGCCACCCACCCCCCACACAAGGAGCGTCCTCATTGAAAAGCTGGGGGACCGTGCCGAGGCATCTGTGAGTAAACGTGAGCTGAGCCCCAGGCCAGCTGCTTCTGATCTGTTCCCACCCTTTCCAGGTAAAACACCTGAATATGTACAAGGGCTTGAAAGCCTAGAGGAAGGACCGTGGAGCCACACCAGCGACAGCACGCAGGCCAACTTGGTGCCTGCAGGCCAGCCAGCGTGGTCCTGGACCCTGGCGCTCTTCCAGAAGCTTTCCATTGCCCTGCCTGAGATACCCCTCCTGTCCCGGCCCCCACTGCTTTTTTCCTTCCTCACCTCTGTCCGGAGAGAAATTCCAGCGGAAGGTATGGGTGACACATACTCTTCTTTACAGGCGGCAGCCTGGCAACTCCTGCAGAAAGGCCAGCAGAACCCCACTCACACCGGGTCACCCACAAAGCTGTGGCCCCTCACTCCCTCCCACCAGCACAGCCCCGAGACTGCTGACGGGGCAGAGAATATGGAGTCAGGCACAGCTTCAGGGGCTATTGCTGCCTGCAGCTCTGTTTATATTGATCTCGACGAGGCACACCTGGGGAGGGCGGGCCGGCAGGGTAAGGCTGCCCAGGTCAGCTAATCCACAACCCTCAGGGAATCACATTGTTGATAATGGACCCCGCTAAGGCAGAAGAGAAATCAAGGGAAAAAAGGACACAATGCCATTTGCAGCACCGTAGATGAGTCTAGAAGTAATCACGTGACTTGTAGTAAGTCAGAAAGTGAAAGACACATATCATATCATATCACTTATAGGTGTTACCTAAAAATGGATACCAGGGCAGATATTTCCACGGAGAAGGGCAATCACAGATTCATTAAACAAACTTATGGTTCACCAATGGAAAGGTGTGAGGATTGGTTTCATTATGATATCGGGGTTAACAGACATATACAAACACAGGTGACATATATAATCACCAAAGACCTACAGAATACCAAGAGAGGACTACTCAACATTCTGTCATAACGTACATGGGAAAAGGATCCCAAGAAGAACAGTCATCTGTATATGTGTAAAAGAACCACATCTTCCACACCTACAACAAGCCAAACATTGTAATCAAACTTGCTGTAATAAAAAATAAAAAATTAAATTAAAAACACGAACAAGAAATAGTGAGACAAACGTGAGGGGCTGTCTCCTGGCACATTCCATTCTAAACTCCAATCTAGAACACCACTTCCACTGAGGCTCTCTTGCCCTAGTAACCAGATTTGGTAAGGGTGAACTGCTGCCACCTTGTGGCCGTTTCACACAACAGCAGCTTTAATCCCAACGCTAATGGTCAGTTGATATTCAAAATCATTGCAGGCCTGTAAATGACACCTGCCCTGAAAACAAATCCTGGGGTCACATATCGACCAAAAAATTCAAAGGACGTCCATATTTCAAAACCACCGTTTCAAAAGGCATATTTTACGCACATTAGTGTTCTGCTTCTTTTCCTTTCTTTCCTTTTTTGTTAAAAAAAACGGGAATGGAAAAAGGCATCCCTCAGAATGGGCGAAAATCGTTGCAGACGAATCAATGGACAGAGGTTTAATCTCCAATATATATAAACAGCTCATGCAGCTTAATATTAAAAAAACAAACAACCCAAAAAAAATGGGCAGAATATCTAAAGAGACGTTTCTTCAAAGGAGACACAGAGATGGCCAAGACGCACATGAAAAGCTGCTCAACAGCACTAATTATTAGAGAAATGCAAATCAAAACTACAATGAGGTATCACCTCACACCTGTTAGAATCGGCATCATCAGAAAATCTACAAACAACCAATTCTGGGGAGGGTGTGGACAAAAGGAGCCCTCTTCCACTATTGGTGGGAATGTAAATTGATACAGTCACTATGGAGAACAGTATGGAGTTTCCTTAAAAAAACTACAAATAGAATTACCATCTGATCCAGCAATCCCACTTCTGGGCATATACCCAGAGAAAACCGTATTTCAAAAAGGCACATTCACCACAATGTTCGTTGCAGCACTATTTACAATAGCCAGGTAATGGAAGCAACCTAAATGCCCACAGACAGATGAATGGATAAAGATGTGGTACATATATAAAATGGAATATGACTCGGCCATAAAAAGGAATGAAACTGGGTCATTTGTAGAGACATCGATGGATCGAGAGACTGTCATACAGAATGAAGTAAGTCAGAAAGAGGAAAACAAATATTGTATATTAATGCATATATGTGGAGCCTAAAAATGGTACAGATGAACTGGTTTGCAGGGAAGAAATAGAGACACAGAGGTAGAGAACAAACGTATGGACACCAAGTGTGGGAATCCATGGGGTGGTGGTGGTGGGATGAGTTGGGAGTTTGGGATTGACCTGTATACATGTATATACATAAAATACATAACTAATAATAACGTGCTGTATAAAAAAAATAAATAAAATTAAATTTCAAAATTTTAAAAAATAAAATTTAAAAATAAAACAGAAAAAATTCTTCCCATCACACAGATGTATTTATAGGAAAGAATTATTTCCATGCTTATATCTATAAATACATAAAAGGGGAATAAAATCTAACTTGAACCATAAAAGAAAATAAAAACCTGAACCCAGGAGTTATACAGAGGAAAACCCTATCACGGCACTTGCTCCAGTGGTAAACAATTCTGAAATTGGTCAGAGGTGGGGAACCATCTCCCATACAGCCAGCAACCCACCCCCCACACAAGGAGCGTCCTCATTGCAAAGCTGGGGGACCGTGCCGAGGCATCTGTGAGTAAACGTGAGCTGAGCCCCAGGCCAGCTGCTGCTGAACTGTTCCCACCCTTTCCAGGTAAAACACCTGAATATGTACAAGGGCTTGAAAGCCTAGAGGAAGGACCGTGGAGCCACACCAGCGACAGCACGCAGGCCAACTTGGTGCCTGCAGGCCAGCCAGCGTGGTCCTGGCCCGGGCGCTCTTCCAGAAGCTTTCCATTGCCCTGCCTGAGATACCCCTCCTGTCCCGGACCCCACTGCTTTTTTCCTTCCTCACCTCTGTCTGGAGAGAAATTCCAGCGGAAGTTATGGGTGACACATCCTCTTCTTTACAGGCGGCAGTCTGGCAACTCCTGCAGAAAGGCCAGCAGAACCCCACTCACAGCGGGCCACCCACAAAGCTGTGGCCCCTCACTCCCTCCCACCAGCACAGCCCCGAGACTGCTGACGGGGCAGAGAATATGGAGTCAGGCACAGCTTCAGGGGCTATTGCTGCCTGGAGCTCTGTTTATATTGACCTCAACGAGGCACACCTGGGGAGGGCGGGCCGGCAGGGTAAGGCTGCCCAGGTCAGCTAATCCACAACCCTCAGGGAATCACATTGTTGAAAATGGACCCCGCTAAGGCAGAAGAGAAGCCAAGGGAAAAAAGGACACAATGCCATTTGCAGCACCGTAGATGAGTCTAGAAGTAATCACGTGACTTGTAGTAAGTCAGAAAGTGAAAGACACATATCATATCACTTATAGATGTTACCTAAAAATGGATACCAGGGCAGATATTTCCACGGAGAAGGGCAATCACAGATTCATTAAACAAACTTATGGTTCACCAATGGAAAGGTGTGAGGATTGGTTTCATTACGATATCGGGGTTAACAGACATATACAAACACAGGTGACATATATAATCACCAAAGACCTACAGAATACCAAGAGAGGACTACTCAACATTCTGTCATAACGTACATGGGAAAAGGATCCCAAGAACAGTCATCTGTATATGTGTAAAAGAACCACATCTTCCACACCTACAACAAGCCAAACATTGTAATCAAACTTGCTGTAATAAAAAATAAAACCTTAAATTAAAAACACGAACAAGAAGTAGTGAGACAAACGTGAGGGGCTTTCTCCTGGTACATTCCATTCTAAACTCCAATGTAGAACACCACTTCCACTGAGGCTCTCTTGCCCTAGTAACCAGATTTGGTAAGGGTGAACTGCTGCCACCTTGTGGCCGTTTCACACAACAGCAGCTTTAATCCCAACGCTAATGGTCAGTTGATATTCAAAATCATTGCAGGCCTGTAAATGACACCTGCCCTGAAAACAAATCCTGGGGTCACATATCGACCAAAAAATTCAAAGGACGTCCATATTTCAAAACGACCGTTTCAAAAGGCATATTTTACGCACATTAGTGTTCTGCTTCTTTTCCTTTCTTTCCTTTTTTGTTAAAAATACGGGTATGTAAAAAGGCATCCCTCAGGATGGGTGAAAATTGTTGCAAACGAATCAATGGACACAGGTTTAATCTCCAATATATATAAACAGCTCATGCAGCTTAATATTAAAAAAACAAACAACCCAAAAAAAAAATGGGCAGAAGATCTAAAGAGACGTTTCTTCAAAGGAGACACAGAGATGGCCAAGACGCACATGAAAAGCTGCTCAACAGCACTAATTATTAGAGAAATGCAAATCAAAACTACAATGAGGTATCACCTCACACCTGTTAGAATCGGCATCATCAGAAAATCTACAAACAACCAATTCTGGGGAGGGTGTGGACAAAAGGAGCCCTCTTCCACTATTGGTGGGAATGTAAATTGATACAGTCACTATGGAGAACAGTATGGAGTTTCCTTAAAAAAACTAGAAATAGAATTACCATCTGATCCAGCAATCCCACTTCTGGGCATATACCCAGAGAAAACCGTATTTCAAAAAGGCACATTCACCACAATGTTCGTTGCAGCACTATTTACAAGAGCCAGGTAATGGAAGCAACCTAAATGCCCACAGACAGATGAATGGATAAAGATGTGGTACATATATAAAATGGAATATGACTCGGCCATAAAAAGGAATGAAACTGGGTCATTTGTAGAGACATCGATGGATCGAGAGACTGTCATACAGAATGAAGTAAGTCAGAAAGAGGAAAACAAATATTGTATATTAATGCATATATGTGGAGCCTAAAAATGGTACAGATGAACTGGTTTGCAGGGAAGAAATAGAGACACAGAGGTAGAGAACAAACGTATGGACACCAAGTGTGGGAATCCATGGGGTGGTGGTGGTGGGATGAGTTGGGAGATTGGGATTGACCTGTATACATGTATATGCATAAAATACATAACTAATAACGTGCTGTATAAAAACATAAATAAAATTAAATTTCAAAATTTTAAAAAATAAAATTTAAAAATAAATCAGAAAAAATTCTTCCCGTCACACAGATGTATTTATAGGAATTAATTATTTCCATGCTTATATTTATAAATACATAAAAGAGGAATAAAATCTAACTTGAACCAAAAAAGAAAAAAAAATTGAACCCACGAGTTATACAGAGGAAAACCCTATCACGGCACTTGCTCCAGCGGTAAACAATTCTGAAATTGGTCAGAGGTGGGGAACCATCTCCCATACAGCCAGCCACCCACCCCCCACACAAGGAGCGTCCTCATTGAAAAGCTGGGGGACCGTGCTGAGGCATCTGTGAGTAAACGTGAGCTGAGCCCCAGGCCAGCTGCTTCTGATCTGTTCCCACCCTTTCCAGGTAAAACACCTGAATATGTACAAGGGCTTGAAAGCCTAGAGGAAGGACCGTGGAGCCACACCAGCGACAGCACGCAGGCCAACTTGGTGCCTGCAGGCCAGCCAGCGTGGTCCTGGACCCTGGCGCTCTTCCAGAAGCTTTCCATTGCCCTGCCTGAGATACCCCTCCTGTCCCGGCCCCCACTGCTTTTTTCCTTCCTCACCTCTGTCCGGAGAGAAATTCCAGCGGAAGGTATGGGTGACACATCCTCTTCTTTACAGGCGGCAGCCTGGCAACTCCTGCAGAAAGGCCAGCAGAACCCCACTCACACCGGGCCACCCACAAAGCTGTGGCCCCTCACTCCCTCCCACCAGCACAGCCCCGAGACTGCTGACGGGGCAGAGAATATGGAGTCAGGCCCAGCTTCAGGGGCTATTGCTGCCTGCAGCTCTGTTTATATTGACCTCAACGAGGCACACCTGGGGAGGGCGGGCCGGCAGGGTAAGGCTGCCCAGGTCAGCTAATCCACAACCCTCAGGGAATCACATTGTTGAAAATGGACCCCGCCAAGGCAGAAGAAGAGCCAAGGAAAAAAAGGACAAAATGCCATTTGCAGCCCCGTAGATGAGTCTAGAAGTAATCACGTGACTTGTAGTAAGTCAGAAAGTGAAAGACACATATCATATCACTTATAGGTGTTACCTAAAAATGGATACCAGGGCAGATATTTCCACGGAGAAGGGCAATCACAGATTCATTAAACAAACTTATGGTTCACCAATGGAAAGGTGTGAGGATTGGTTTCATTATGATATCGGGGTTAACAGACATATACAAACACAGGTGACATATATAATCACCAAAGACCTACAGAATACCAAGAGAGGACTACTCAACATTCTGTCATAACGTACATGGGAAAAGGATCCCAAGAAGTACAGTCATCTGTATATGTGTAAAAGAACCACATCTTCCACACCTACAACAAGCCAAACATTGTAATCAAACTTGCTGTAATAAAAAATAAAAACTTAAATTAAAAACACGAACAAGAAGTAGTGAGACAAACGTGAGGGGCTTTCTCCTGGTACATTCCATTCTAAACTCCAATGTAGAACACCACTTCCACTGAGGCTCTCTTGCCCTAGTAACCAGATTTGGTAAGGGTGAACTGCTGCCACCTTGTGGCCGTTTCACACAACAGCAGCTTTAATCCCAACGCTAATGGTCAGTTGATATTCAAAATCATTGCAGGCCTGTAAATGACACCTGCCCTGAAAACAAATCCTGGGGTCACATATCGACCAAAAAATTCAAAGGACGTCCATATTTCAAAACGACCGTTTCAAAAGGCATATTTTACGCACATTAGTGTTCTGCTTCTTTTCCTTTCTTTCCTTTTTTGTTAAAAAAAACGGGAATGGAAAAAGGCATCCCTCAGGATGGGTGAAAATCGTTGCAAACGAATCAATGGACACAGGTTTAATCTCCAATATATATAAACAGCTCATGCAGCTTAATATTAAAAAAACAAACAACCCAAAAAAAAATGGGCAGAAGATCTAAAGAGACGTTTCTTCAAAGGAGACACAGAGATGGCCAAGACGCACATGAAAAGCTGCTCAACAGCACTAATTATTAGAGAAATGCAAATCAAAACTACAATGAGGTATCACCTCACACCTGTTAGAATCGGCATCATCAGAAAATCTACAAACAACCAATTCTGGGGAGGGTGTGGACAAAAGGAGCCCTCTTCCACTATTGGTGGGAATGTAAATTGATACAGTCACTATGGAGAACAGTATGGAGTTTCCTTAAAAAAACTAGAAATAGAATTACCATCTGATCCAGCAATCCCACTTCTGGGCATATACCCAGAGAAAACCGTATTTCAAAAAGGCACATTCACCACAATGTTCGTTGCAGCACTATTTACAATAGCCAGGTAATGGAAGCAACCTAAATGCCCACAGACAGATGAATGGATAAAGATGTGGTACATATATAAAATGGAATATGACTCGGCCATAAAAAGGAATGAAACTGGGTCATTTGTAGAGACATCGATGAATCGAGAGACTGTCATACAGAATGAAGTAAGTCAGAAAGAGGAAAACAAATATTGTATATTAATGCATATATGTGGAGCCTAAAAATGGTACAGATGAACTGGTTTGCAGGGAACAAATAGAGACATAGAGGTAGAGAACAAACGTATGGACACCAAGTGTGGGAATCCATGGGGTGGTGGTGGTGGGATGAGTTGGGAGTTTGGGATTGACCTGTATACATGTATATACATAAAATACATAACTAATAATAACGTGCTGTATAAAAAAAATAAATAAAATTAAATTTCAAAATTTTAAAAAATAAAATTTAAAAATAAAACAGAAAAATTTCTTCCCATCACACAGATGTATTTATAGGAAAGAATTATTTCCATGCTTATATCTATAAATACATAAAAGGGGAATAAAATCTAACTTGAACCATAAAAGAAAAAAAAAACCTGAACCCAGGAGTTATACAGAGGAAAACCCTATCAGGGCACTTGCTCCAGTGGTAAACAATTCTGAAATTGGTCAGAGGTGGGGAACCATCTCCCATACAGCCAGCAACCCAACCCCCACGCAAGGAGCGTCCTCATTGCAAAGCTGGGGGACCGTGCCGAGGCATCTGTGAGTAAACGTGAGCTGAGCCCCAGGCCAGCTGCTGCTGAACTGTTCCCACCCTTTCCAGGTAAAACACCTGAATATGTACAAGGGCTTGAAAACCTAGAGGAAGGACCGTGGAGCCACACCAGTGACAGCACGCAGGCCAACTTGGTGCCTGCAGGCCAGCCAGCATTGTCCTGGACCCTGGTGCTCTTCCAGAAGCTTTCCATTGCCCTGCCTGAGATACCCCTCCTGTCCCGGACCTCACTGCTTTTTTCCTTCCTCACCTCTGTCTGAAGAGAAATTCCAGCGGAAGGTATGGGTGACACATCCTCTTCTTTACAGGCGGCAGCCTGGCAACTCCTGCAGAAAGGCCAGCAGAACCCCACTCACACCGGGCCACCCACAAAGCTGTGGCCCCTCACTCCCTCCCACCAGCACAGCCCCGAGACTGCTGACGGGGCAGAGAATATGGAGTCAGGCACAGCTTCAGGGGCTATTGCTGCCTGGAGCTCTGTTTATATTGACCTCAACGAGGCACACCTGGGGAGGGCGGGCCGGCAGGGTAAGGCTGCCCAGGTCAGCTAATCCACAACCCTCAGGGAATCACATTGTTGAAAATGGACCCCGCTAAGGCAGAAGAGAAGCCAAGGGAAAAAAGGACACAATGCCATTTGCAGCACCGTAGATGAGTCTAGAAGTAATCACGTGACTTGTAGTAAGTCAGAAAGTGAAAGACACATATCATATCATATCACTTATAGGTGTTACCTAAAAATGGATACCAGGGCAGATATTTCCACGGAGAAGGGCAATCACAGATTCATTAAACAAACTTATGGTTCACCAATGGAAAGGTGTGAGGATTGGTTTCATTACGATATCGGGGTTAACAGACATATACAAACACAGGTGACATATATAATCACCAAAGACCTACAGAATACCAAGAGAGGACTACTCAACATTCTGTCATAACGTACATGGGAAAAGGATCCCAAGAAGAACAGTCATCTGTATATGTGTAAAAGAACCACATCTTCCACACCTACAACAAGCCAAACATTGTAATCAAACTTGCTGTAATAAAAAATAAAAACTTAAATTAAAAACACGAACAAGAAGTAGTGAGACAAACGTGAGGGGCTTTCTCCTGGTACATTCCATTCTAAACTCCAATGTAGAACACCACTTCCACTGAGGCTCTCTTGCCCTAGTAACCAGATTTGGTAAGGGTGAACTGCTGCCACCTTGTGGCCGTTTCACACAACAGCAGCTTTAATCCCAACGCTAATGGTCAGTTGATATTCAAAATCATTGCAGGCCTGTAAATGACACCTGCCCTGAAAACAAATCCTGGGGTCACATATCGACCAAAAAATTCAAAGGACGTCCATATTTCAAAACGACCGTTTCAAAAGGCATATTTTACGCACATTAGTGTTCTGCTTCTTTTCCTTTCTTTCCTTTTTTGTTAAAAAAAACGGGAATGGAAAAAGGCATCCCTCAGGATGGGTGAAAATCGTTGCAAACGAATCAATGGACACAGGTTTAATCTCCAATATATATAAACAGCTCATGCAGCTTAATATTAAAAAAACAAACATCCCCAAAAAAATGGGCAGAAGATCTAAAGAGACGTTTCTTCAAAGGAGACACAGAGATGGCCAAGACGCACATGAAAAGCTGCTCAACAGCACTAATTATTAGAGAAATGCAAATCAAAACTACAATGAGGTATCACCTCACACCTGTTAGAATCGGCATCATCAGAAAATCTACAAACAACCAATTCTGGGGAGGGTGTGGACAAAAGGAGCCCTCTTCCACTACTGGTGGGAATGTAAATTGATACAGTCACTATGGAGAACAGTATGGAGTTTCCTTAAAAAAACTAGAAATAGAATTACCATCTGATCCAGCAATCCCACTTCTGGGCATATACCCAGAGAAAACCGTATTTCAAAAAGGCACCTTCACCACAATGTTCGTTGCAGCACTATTTACAATAGCCAGGTAATGGAAGCAACCTAAATGCCCACAGACAGATGAATGGATAAAGATGTGGTACATATATAAAATGGAATATGACTCGGCCATAAAAAGGAATGAAACTGGGTCATTTGTAGAGACATCGATGGATCGAGAGACTGTCATACAGAATGAAGTAAGTCAGAAAGAGGAAAACAAATATTGTATATTAATGCATATATGTGGAGCCTAAAAATGGTACAGATGAACTGGTTTGCAGGGAACAAATAGAGACATAGAGGTAGAGAACAAACGTATGGACACCAAGTGTGGGAATCCATGGGGTGGTGGTGGTGGGATGAGTTGGGAGTTTGGGATTGACCTGTATACATGTATATACATAAAATACATAACTAATAATAACGTGCTGTATAAAAAAAATAAATAAAATTAAATTTCAAAATTTTAAAAAATAAAATTTAAAAATAAAACAGAAAAAATTCTTCCCATCACACAGATGTATTTATAGGAAAGAATTATTTCCATGCTTATATCTATAAATACATAAAAGGGGAATAAAATCTAACTTGAACCATAAAAGAAAAAAAAACCTGAACCCAGGAGTTATACAGAGGAAAACCCTATCAGGGCACTTACTCCAGTGGTAAACAATTCTGAAATTGGTCAGAGGTGGGGAACCATCTCCCATACAGCCAGCAACCCACCCCCCACACAAGGAGCGTCCTCATTGCAAAGCTGGGGGACCGTGCCGAGGCATCTGTGAGTAAACGTGAGCTGAGCCCCAGGCCAGCTGCTGCTGAACTGTTCCCACCCTTTCCAGGTAAAACACCTGAATATGTACAAGGGCTTGAAAGCCTAGAGGAAGGACCGTGGAGCCACACCAGCGACAGCACGCAGGCCAACTTGGTGCCTGCAGGCCAGCCAGCGTGGTCCTGGACCCTGGCGCTCTTCCAGAAGCTTTCCATTGCCCTGCCTGAGATACCGCTCCTGTCCCGGACCTCACTGCTTTTTTCCTTCCTCACCTCTGTCCGAAGAGAAATTCCAGCGGAAGGTATGGGTGACACATCCTCTTCTTTACAGGCGGCAGCCTGGCAACTCCTGCAGAAAGGCCAGCAGAACCCCACTCACACCGGGTCACCCACAAAGCTGTGGCCCCTCACTCCCTCCCACCAGCACAGCCCCGAGACTGCTGACGGGGCAGAGAATATGGAGTCAGGCACAGCTTCAGGGGCTATTGCTGCCTGGAGCTCTGTTTATATTGACCTCAGCGAGGCACACCTGGGGAGGGCGGGCCGGCAGGGTAAGGCTGCCCAGGTCAGCTAATCCACAACCCTCAGGGAATCACATTGTTGAAAATGGACCCCGCTAAGGCAGAAGAGAAGCCAAGGGAAAAAAGGACACAATGCCATTTGCAGCACCGTAGATGAGTCTAGAAGTAATCACGTGACTTGTAGTAAGTCAGAAAGTGAAAGACACATATCATATCATATCACTTATAGGTGTTACCTAAAAATGGATACCAGGGCAGATATTTCCACGGAGAAGGGCAATCACAGATTCATTAAACAAACTTATGGTTCACCAATGGAAAGGTGTGAGGATTGGTTTCATTACGATATCGGGGTTAACAGACATATACAAACACAGGTGACATATATAATCGCCAAAGACCTACAGAATACCAAGAGAGGACTACTCAACATTCTGTCATAACGTACATGGGAAAAGGATCCCAAGAAGAACAGTCATCTGTATATGTGTAAAAGAACCACATCTTCCACACCTACAACAAGCCAAACATTGTAATCAAACTTGCTGTAATAAAAAATAAAACCTTAAATTAAAAACACGAACAAGAAGTAGTGAGACAAACGTGAGGGGCTTTCTCCTGGTACATTCCATTCTAAACTCCAATGTAGAACACCACTTCCACTGAGGCTCTCTTGCCCTAGTAACCAGATTTGGTAAGGGTGAACTGCTGCCACCTTGTGGCCGTTTCACACAACAGCAGCTTTAATCCCAACGCTAATGGTCAGTTGATATTCAAAATCATTGCAGGCCTGTAAATGACACCTGCACTGAAAACAAATCCTGGGGTCACATATCGACCAAAAAATTCAAAGGAGGTCCATATTTCAAAACGACCGTTTCAAAAGGCATATTTTACGCACATTAGTGTTCTGCTTCTTTTCCTTTCTTTCCTTTTTTGTTAAAAAAAACGGGAATGGAAAAAGGCATCCCTCAGGATGGGTGAAAATCGTTGCAAACGAATCAATGGACACAGGTTTAATCTCCAATATATATAAACAGCTCATGCAGCATAATATTAAAAAAACAAACATTCCAAAAAAAATGGGCAGAAGATCTAAAGAGACGTTTCTTCAAAGGAGACACAGAGATGGCCAAGACGCACATGAAAAGCTGCTCAACAGCACTAATTATTAGAGAAATGCAAATCAAAACTACAATGAGGTATCACCTCACACCTGTTAGAATCGGCATCATCAGAAAATCTACAAACAACCAATGCTGGGGAGGGTGTGGACAAAAGGAGCCCTCTTCCACTATTGGTGGGAATGTAAATTGATACAGTCACTATGGAGAACAGTATGGAGTTTCCTTAAAAAAACTAGAAATAGAATTACCATCTGATCCAGCAATCCCACTTCTGGGCATATACCCAGAGAAAACCGTATTTCAAAAAGGCACATTCACCACAATGTTCGTTGCAGCACTATTTACAATAGCCAGGTAATGGAAGCAACCTAAATGCCCACAGACAGATGAATGGATAAAGATGTGGTACATATATAAAATGGAATATGACTCGGCCATAAAAAGGAATGAAACTGTGTCATTTGTAGAGACATCGATGGATCGAGAGACTGTCATACAGAATGAAGTCAGTCAGAAAGAGGAAAACAAATATTGTATATTAATGCATATATGTGGAGCCTAAAAATGGTACAGATGAACTGGTTTGCAGGGAACAAATAGAGACATAGAGGTAGAGAACAAACGTATGGACACCAAGTGTGGGAATCCATGGGGTGGTGGTGGTGGGATGAGTTGGGAGTTTGGGATTGACCTGTATACATGTATATACATAAAATACATAACTAATAATAACGTGCTGTATAAAAATATAAATAAAATTAAATTTCAAAATTTTAAAAAATAAAATTTAAAATTAAAACAGAAAAAATTCTTCCCATCACACAGATGTATTTATAGGAAAGAATTATTTCCATGCTTATATCTATAAATACATAAAAGGGGAATAAAATCTAACTTGAACCATAAAAGAAAAAAAAAACCTGAACCCAGGAGTTATACAGAGGAAAACCCTATCACGGCACTTGCTCCAGTGGTAAACAATTCTGAAATTGGTCAGAGGTGGGGAACCATCTCCCATACAGCCAGCAACCCACCCCCCACGCAAGGAGCGTCCTCATTGCAAAGCTGGGGGACCGTGCCGAGGCATCTGTGAGTAAACGTGAGCTGAGCCCCAGGCCAGCTGCTGCTGAACTGTTCCCACCCTTTCCAGGTAAAACACCTGAATATGTACAAGGGCTTGAAAGCCTAGAGGAAGGACCGTGGAGCCACACCAGTGACAGCACGCAGGCCAACTTGGTGCCTGCAGGCCAGCCAGCATTGTTCTGGACCCTGGTGCTCTTCCAGAAGCTTTCCATTGCCCTGCCTGAGATACCCCTCCTGTCCCGGCCCCCACTGCTTTTTTCCTTCCTCACCTCTGTCCGGAGAGAAATTCCAGCGGAAGGTATGGGTGACACATCCTCTTCTTTACAGGCGGCAGCCTGGCAACTCCTGCAGAAAGGCCAGCAGAACCCCACTCACACCGGGCCACCCACAAAGCTGTGGCCCCTCACTCCCTCCCACCAGCACAGCCCCGAGACTGCTGACGGGGCAGAGAATATGGAGTCAGGCACAGCTTCAGGGGCTATTGCTGCCTGGAGCGCTGTTTATATTGACCTCAACGAGGCACACCTGGGGAGGGTGGGCCGGCAGGGTAAGGCTGCCCAGGTCAGCGAATCCACAACCCTCAGGGAATCACATTGTTGAAAATGGACCCCGCCAAGGCAGAAGAAGAGCCAAGGAAAAAAAGGACAAAATGCCATTTACAGCCCCGTAGATGAGTCTAGAAGTAATCACGTGACTTGTAGTAAGTCAGAAAGTGAAAGACACATATCATATCACTTATAGGTGTTACCTAAAAATGGATACCAGGGCAGATATTTCCACGGAGAAGGGCAATCACAGATTCATTAAACAAACTTATGGTTCACCAATGGAAAGGTGTGAGGATTGGTTTCATTATGATATCGGGGTTAACAGACATATACAAACACAGGTGACATATATAATCACCAAAGACCTACAGAATACCAAGAGAGGACTACTCAACATTCTGTCATAAC
The DNA here is from genome assembly GCF_964341445.2 of Mesoplodon mirus. Lineage (NCBI taxonomy): Eukaryota > Metazoa > Chordata > Mammalia > Artiodactyla > Ziphiidae > Mesoplodon > Mesoplodon mirus. The sequence goes on along the minus strand of NW_028295510.1, from coordinate 261,586 downwards.
GTACATGGGAAAAGGATCCCAAGAAGAACAGTCATCTGTATATGTGTAAAAGAACCACATCTTCCACACCTACAACAAGCCAAACATTGTAATCAAACTTGCTGTAATAAAAAATAAAACCTTAAATTAAAAACACGAACAAGAAATAGTGAGACAAACGTGAGGGGCTTTCTCCTGGCACATTCCATTCTAAACTCCAATCTAGAACACCACTTCCACTGAGGCTCTCTTGCCCTAGTAACCAGATTTGGTAAGGGTGAACTGCTGCCACCTTGTGGCCGTTTCACACAACAGCAGCTTTAATCCCAACGCTAATGGTCAGTTGATATTCAAAATCATTGCAGGCCTGTAAATGACACCTGCACTGAAAACAAATCCTGGGGTCACATATCGACCAAAAAATTCAAAGGAGGTCCATATTTCAAAACGACCGTTTCAAAAGGCATATTTTACGCACATTAGTGTTCTGCTTCTTTTCCTTTCTTTCCTTTTTTGTTAAAAAAAACGGGAATGGAAAAAGGCATCCCTCAGGATGGGTGAAAATCGTTGCAAACGAATCAATGGACACAGGTTTAATCTCCAATATATATAAACAGCTCATGCAGCATAATATTAAAAAAACAAACATTCCAAAAAAAAATGGGCAGAAGATCTAAAGAGACGTTTCTTCAAAGGAGACACAGAGATGGCCAAGACGCACATGAAAAGCTGCTCAACAGCACTAATTATTAGAGAAATGCAAATCAAAACTACAATGAGGTATCACCTCACACCTGTTAGAATCGGCATCATCAGAAAATCTACAAACAACCAATTCTGGGGAGGGTGTGGACAAAAGGAGCCCTCTTCCACTATTGGTGGGAATGTAAATTGATACAGTCACTATGGAGAACAGTATGGAGTTTCCTTAAAAAAACTAGAAATAGAATTACCATCTGATCCAGCAATCCCACTTCTGGGCATATACCGAGAGAAAACCGTATTTCAAAAAGGCACATTCACCACAATGTTCGTTGCAGCACTATTTACAATAGCCAGGTAATGGAAGCAACCTAAATGCCCACAGACAGATGAATGGATAAAGATGTGGTACATATATAAAATGGAATATGACTCGGCCATAAAAAAGAATGAAACTGTGTCATTTGTAAAGACATCGATGGATCGAGAGACTGTCATACAGAATGAAGTCAGTCAGAAAGAGGAAAACAAATATTGTATATTAATGCATATATGTGGAGCCTAAAAATGGTACAGATGAACTGGTTTGCAGGGAACAAATAGAGACATAGAGGTAGAGAACAAACGTATGGACACCAAGTGTGGGAATCCATGGGGTGGTGGTGGTGGGATGAGTTGGGAGTTTGGGATTGACCTGTATACATGTATATACATAAAATACATAACTAATAATAACGTGCTGTATAAAAATATAAATAAAATTAAATTTCAAAATTTTAAAAAATAAAATTTAAAATTAAAACAGAAAAAATTCTTCCCATCACACAGATGTATTTATAGGAAAGAATTATTTCCATGCTTATATCTATAAATACATAAAAGGGGAATAAAATCTAACTTGAACCATAAAAGAAAAAAAAAACCTGAACCCAGGAGTTATACAGAGGAAAACCCTATCACGGCACTTGCTCCAGTGGTAAACAATTCTGAAATTGGTCAGAGGTGGGGAACCATCTCCCATACAGCCAGCAACCCACCCCCCACGCAAGGAGCGTCCTCATTGCAAAGCTGGGGGACCGTGCCGAGGCATCTGTGAGTAAACGTGAGCTGAGCCCCAGGCCAGCTGCTGCTGAACTGTTCCCACCCTTTCCAGGTAAAACACCTGAATATGTACAAGGGCTTGAAAGCCTAGAGGAAGGACCGTGGAGCCACACCAGTGACAGCACTCAGGCCAACTTGGTGCCTGCAGGCCAGCCAGCATTGTTCTGGACCCTGGTGCTCTTCCAGAAGCTTTCCATTGCCCTGCCTGAGATACCCCTCCTGTCCCGGCCCCCACTGCTTTTTTCCTTCCTCACCTCTGTCCGGAGAGAAATTCCAGCGGAAGGTATGGGTGACACATCCTCTTCTTTACAGGCGGCAGCCTGGCAACTCCTGCAGAAAGGCCAGCAGAACCCCACTCACACCGGGCCACCCACAAAGCTGTGGCCCCTCACTCCCTCCCACCAGCACAACCCCGAGACTGCTGACGGGGCAGAGAATATGGAGTCAGGCACAGCTTCAGGGGCTATTGCTGCCTGGAACGCTGTTTATATTGACCTCAACGAGGCACACCTGGGGAGGGTGGGCCGGCAGGGTAAGGCTGCCCAGGTCAGCGAATCCACAACCCTCAGGGAATCACATTGTTGAAAATGGACCCCGCCAAGGCAGAAGAAGAGCCAAGGAAAAAAAGTACAAAATGCCATTTACAGCCCCGTAGATGAGTCTAGAAGTAATCACGTGACTTGTAGTAAGTCAGAAAGTGAAACACACATATCATATCACTTATAGGTGATACCTAAAAATGGATACCAGGGCAGATATTTCCACGGAGAAGGGCAATCACAGATTCATTAAACAAAATTATGGTTCACCAATGGAAAGGTGTGAGGATTGGTTTCATTATGATATCGGGGTTAACAGACATATACAAACACAGGTGACATATATAATCACCAAAGACCTACAGAATACCAAGAGAGGACTACTCAACATTCTGTCATAACGTACATGGGAAAAGGATCCCAAGAAGAACAGTCATCTGTATATGTGTAAAAGAACCACATCTTCGGGCCTCCCTGGTGGCGCAGTCGTTGGGAGTCCGCCTGCCGATGCAGGGGATACGGGTTCGTGCCCCGGTCTGGGAGGATCCCATATGCCGCGGAGCGGCTGGGCCCGTGAGCCATGGCCGCTGGGCCTGCGCGTCCGGAGCCTGTGCTCCGCGGCGGGAGAGGCCACAACAGTGAGAGGCCCGCATACCGCAAAAAAAAGAAAAAAAAAAAAAAAAAAAAAAACAAAAGAACCACATCTTCCACACCTACAACAAGCCAAACATTGTAATCAAACTTGCTGTAATAAAAAATAAAAAATTAAATTAAAAACACGAACAAGAAATAGTGAGACAAACGTGAGGGGCTGTCTCCTGGCACATTCCATTCTAAACTCCAATCTAGAACACCACTTCCACTGAGGCTCTCTTGCCCTAGTAACCAGATTTGGTAAGGGTGAACTGCTGCCACCTTGTGGCCGTTTCACACAACAGCAGCTTTAATCCCAACGCTAATGGTCAGTTGATATTCAAAATCATTGCAGGCCTGTAAATGACACCTGCCCTGAAAACAAATCCTGGGGTCACATATCGACCAAAAAATTCAAAGGAGGTCCATATTTCAAAATGACCGTTTCAAAAGGCATATTTTACGCACATTAGTGTTCTGCTTCTTTTCCTTTCTATCCTTTTTTGTTAAAAAACACGGGAATGGAAAAAGGCATCCCTCAGAATGGGCGAAAATCGTTGCAGACGAATCAATGGACAGAGGTTTAATCTCCAATATATATAAACAGCTCATGCAGCTTAATATTAAAAAAACAAACAACCCAAAAAAATGGACAGAAGATCTAAAGAGACGTTTCTTCAAAGGAGACACAGAGATGGCCAAGACGCACATGAAAAGCTGCTCAACAGCACTAATTATTAGAGAAATGCAAATCAAAACTACAATGAGGTATCACCTCACACCTGTTAGAATCGGCATCATCAGAAAATCTACAAACAACCAATTCTGGGGAGGGTGTGGACAAAAGGAGCCCTCTTCCACTATTGGTGGGAATGTAAATTGATACAGTCACTATGGAGAACAGTATGGAGTTTCCTTAAAAAAAACTAGAAATAGAATTACCATCTGATCCAGCAATCCCACTTCTGGGCATATACCGAGAGAAAACCGTATTTCAAAAAGGCACCTTCACCACAATGTTCGTTGCAGCACTATTTACAATAGCCAGGTAATGGAAGCAACCTAAATGCCCACAGACAGATGAATGGATAAAGATGTGGTACATATATAAAATGGAATATGACTCGGCCATAAAAAGGAATGAAACTGGGTCATTTGTAGAGACATCGATGGATCGAGAGACTGTCATACAGAATGAAGTAAGTCAGAGAGAGGAAAACAAATATTGTATATTAATGCATATATGTGGAGCCTAAAAATGGTACAGATGAACTGGTTTGCAGGGAAGAAATAGAGACACAGAGGTAGAGAACAAACGTATGGACACCAAGTGTGGGAAGCCATGGGGTGGTGGTGTTGGGATGAGTTGGGAGTTTGGGATTGACCTGTATACATGTATATACATAAAATACATAACTAATAATAACGTGCTGTATAAAAAAAATAAATAAAATTAAATTTCAAAATTTTAAAAAATAAAATTTAAAAATAAAACAGAAAAAATTCTTCCCATCACACAGATGTATTTATAGGAAAGAATTATTTCCATGCTTATATCTATAAATACATAAAAGGGGAATAAAATCTAACTTGAACCATAAAAGAAAAAAAAACCTGAACCCAGGAGTTATACAGAGGAAAACCCTATCAGGGCACTTGCTCCAGTGGTAAACAATTCTGAAATTGGTCAGAGGTGGGGAACCATCTCCCATACAGCCAGCAACCCACCCCCCACACAAGGAGCGTCCTCATTGCAAAGCTGGGGGACCGTGCCGAGGCATCTGTGAGTAAACGTGAGCTGAGCCCCAGGCCAGCTGCTGCTGAACTGTTCCCACCCTTTCCAGGTAAAACACCTGAATATGTACAAGGGCTTGAAAGCCTAGAGGAAGGACCGTGGAGCCACACCAGCGACAGCACGCAGGCCAACTTGGTGCCTGCAGGCCAGCCAGCGTGGTCCTGGACCCTGGCGCTCTTCCAGAAGCTTTCCATTGCCCTGCCTGAGATACCGCTCCTGTCCCGGACCTCACTGCTTTTTTCCTTCCTCACCTCTGTCCGAAGTGAAATTCCAGCGGAAGGTATGGGTGACACATCCTCTTCTTTACAGGCGGCAGCCTGGCAACTCCTGCAGAAAGGCCAGCAGAACCCCACTCACACCGGGTCACCCACAAAGCTGTGGCCCCTCACTCCCTCCCACCAGCACAGCCCCGAGACTGCTGACGGGGCAGAGAATATGGAGTCAGGCACAGCTTCAGGGGCTATTGCTGCCTGGAGCGCTGTTTATATTGACCTCAAGGAGGCACACCTGGGGAGGGCGGGCCGGCAGGGTAAGGCTGCCCAGGTCAGCTAATCCACAACCCTCAGGGAATCACATTGTTGAAAATGGACCCCGCTAAGGCAGAAGAGAAGCCAAGGGAAAAAAGGACACAATGCCATTTGCAGCACCGTAGATGAGTCTAGAAGTAATCACGTGACTTGTAGTAAGTCAGAAAGTGAAAGACACATATCATATCATATCACTTATAGGTGTTACCTAAAAATGGATACCAGGGCAGATATTTCCACGGAGAAGGGCAATCACAGATTCATTAAACAAACTTATGGTTCACCAATGGAAAGGTGTGAGGATTGGTTTCATTACGATATCGGGGTTAACAGACATATACAAACACAGGTGACATATATAATCGCCAAAGACCTACAGAATACCAAGAGAGGACTACTCAACATTCTGTCATAACGTACATGGGAAAAGGATCCCAAGAAGAACAGTCATCTGTATATGTGTAAAAGAACCACATCTTCCACACCTACAACAAGCCAAACATTGTAATCAAACTTGCTGTAATAAAAAATAAAACCTTAAATTAAAAACACGAACAAGAAGTAGTGAGACAAACGTGAGGGGCTTTCTCCTGGTACATTCCATTCTAAACTCCAATGTAGAACACCACTTCCACTGAGGCTCTCTTGCCCTAGTAACCAGATTTGGTAAGGGTGAACTGCTGCCACCTTGTGGCCGTTTCACACAACAGCAGCTTTAATCCCAACGCTAATGGTCAGTTGATATTCAAAATCATTGCAGGCCTGTAAATGACACCTGCCCTGAAAACAAATCCTGGGGTCACATATCGACCAAAAAATTCAAAGGACGTCCATATTTCAAAACGACCGTTTCAAAAGGCATATTTTACGCACATTAGTGTTCTGCTTCTTTTCCTTTCTTTCCTTTTTTGTTAAAAAAAACGGGAATGGAAAAAGGCATCCCTCAGGATGGGTGAAAATCGTTGCAAACGAATCAATGGACACAGGTTTAATCTCCAATATATATAAACAGCTCATGCAGCTTAATATTAAAAAAACTAACAACCCAAAAAAAAATGGGCAGAAGATCTAAAGAGACGTTTCTTCAAAGGAGACACAGAGATGGCCAAGACGCACATGAAAAGCTGCTCAACAGCACTAATTATTAGAGAAATGCAAATCAAAACTACAATGAGGTATCACCTCACACCTGTTAGAATCGGCATCATCAGAAAATCTACAAACAACCAATTCTGGGGAGGGTGTGGACAAAAGGAGCCCTCTTCCACTATTGGTGGGAATGTAAATTGATACAGTCACTATGGAGAACAGTATGGAGTTTCCTTAAAAAAACTAGAAATAGAATTACCATCTGATCCAGCAATCCCACTTCTGGGCATATACCCAGAGAAAACCGTATTTCAAAAAGGCACATTCACCACAATGTTCGTTGCAGCACTATTTACAATAGCCAGGTAATGGAAGCAACCTAAATGCCCACAGACAGATGAATGGATAAAGATGTGGTACATATATAAAATGGAATATGACTCGGCCATAAAAAGGAATGAAACTGGGTCATTTGTAGAGACATCGATGAATCGAGAGACTGTCATACAGAATGAAGTAAGTCAGAAAGAGGAAAACAAATATTGTATATTAATGCATATATGTGGAGCCTAAAAATGGTACAGATGAACTGGTTTGCAGGGAACAAATAGAGACATAGAGGTAGAGAACAAACGTATGGACACCAAGTGTGGGAATCCATGGGGTGGTGGTGGTGGGATGAGTTGGGAGTTTGGGATTGACCTGTATACATGTATATACATAAAATACATAACTAATAATAACGTGCTGTATAAAAAAAATAAATAAAATTAAATTTCAAAATTTTAAAAAATAAAATTTAAAAATAAAACAGAAAAAATTCTTCCCATCACACAGATGTATTTATAGGAAAGAATTATTTCCATGCTTATATCTATAAATACATAAAAGGGGAATAAAATCTAACTTGAACCATAAAAGAAAAAAAAAAACCTGAACCCAGGAGTTATACAGAGGAAAACCCTATCAGGGCACTTGCTCCAGTGGTAAACAATTCTGAAATTGGTCAGAGGTGGGGAACCATCTCCCATACAGCCAGCAACCCAACCCCCACGCAAGGAGCGTCCTCATTGCAAAGCTGGGGGACCGTGCCGAGGCATCTGTGAGTAAACGTGAGCTGAGCCCCAGGCCAGCTGCTGCTGAACTGTTCCCACCCTTTCCAGGTAAAACACCTGAATATGTACAAGGGCTTGAAAGCCTAGAGGAAGGACCGTGGAGCCACACCAGTGACAGCACGCAGGCCAACTTGGTGCCTGCAGGCCAGCCAGCATTGTCCTGGACCCTGGTGCTCTTCCAGAAGCTTTCCATTGCCCTGCCTGAGATACCCCTCCTGTCCCGGACCTCACTGCTTTTTTCCTTCCTCACCTCTGTCCGAAGAGAAATTCCAGCGGAAGGTATGGGTGACACATCCTCTTCTTTACAGGCGGCAGCCTGGCAACTCCTGCAGAAAGGCCAGCAGAACCCCACTCACACCGGGCCACCCACAAAGCTGTGGCCCCTCACTCCCTCCCACCAGCACAGCCCCGAGACTGCTGAAGGGGCAGAGAATATGGAGTCAGGCACAGCTTCAGGGGCTATTGCTGCCTGGAGCTCTGTTTATATTGACCTCAACGAGGCACACCTGGGGAGGGCGGGCCGGCAGGGTAAGGCTGCCCAGGTCAGCTAATCCACAACCCTCAGGGAATCACATTGTTGAAAATGGACCCTGCTAAGGCAGAAGAGAAGCCAAGGGAAAAAAGGACACAATGCCATTTGCAGCACCGTAGATGAGTCTAGAAGTAATCACGTGACTTGTAGTAAGTCAGAAAGTGAAAGACACATATCATATCATATCACTTATAGGTGTTACCTAAAAATGGATACCAGGGCAGATATTTCCACGGAGAAGGGCAATCACTGATTCATTAAACAAACTTATGGTTCACCAATGGAAAGGTGTGAGGATTGGTTTCATTACGATATCGGGGTTAACAGACATATACAAACACAGGTGACATATATAATCACCAAAGACCTACAGAATACCAAGAGAGGACTACTCAACATTCTGTCATAACGTACATGGGAAAAGGATCCCAAGAAGAACAGTCATCTGTATATGTGTAAAAGAACCACATCTTCCACACCTACAACAAGCCAAACATTGTAATCAAACTTGCTGTAATAAAAAATAAAAACTTAAATTAAAAACACGAACAAGAAGTAGTGAGACAAACGTGAGGGGCTTTCTCCTGGTACATTCCATTCTAAACTCCAATGTAGAACACCACTTCCACTGAGGCTCTCTTGCCCTAGTAACCAGATTTGGTAAGGGTGAAATGCTGCCACCTTGTGGCCGTTTCACACAACAGCAGCTTTAATCCCAACGCTAATGGTCAGTTGATATTCAAAATCATTGCAGGCCTGTAAATGACACCTGCCCTGAAAACAAATCCTGGGGTCACATATCGACCAAAAAATTCAAAGGACGTCCATATTTCAAAACGACCGTTTCAAAAGGCATATTTTACGCACATTAGTGTTCTGCTTCTTTTCCTTTCTTTCCTTTTTTGTTAAAAAAAACGGGAATGGAAAAAGGCATCCCTCAGGATGGGTGAAAATCGTTGCAAACGAATCAATGGACACAGGTTTAATCTCCAATATATATAAACAGCTCATGCAGCTTAATATTAAAAAAACAAACAACCCAAAAAAAATGGGCAGAAGATCTAAAGAGACGTTTCTTCAAAGGAGACACAGAGATGGCCAAGACGCACATGAAAAGCTGCTCAACAGCACTAATTATTAGAGAAATGCAAATCAAAACTACAATGAGGTATCACCTCACACCTGTTAGAATCGGCATCATCAGAAAATCTACAAACAACCAATTCTGGGGAGGGTGTGGACAAAAGGAGCCCTCTTCCACTATTGGTGGGAATGTAAATTGATACAGTCACTATGGAGAACAGTATGGAGTTTCCTTAAAAAAACTAGAAATAGAATTACCATCTGATCCAGCAATCCCACTTCTGGGCATATACCCAGAGAAAACCGTATTTCAAAAAGGCACATTCACCACAATGTTCGTTGCAGCACTATTTACAATAGCCAGGTAATGGAAGCAACCTAAATGCCCACAGACAGATGAATGGATAAAGATGTGGTACATATATAAAATGGAATATGACTCGGCCATAAAAAGGAATGAAACTGGGTCATTTGTAGAGACATCGATGAATCGAGAGACTGTCATACAGAATGAAGTAAGTCAGAAAGAGGAAAACAAATATTGTATATTAATGCATATATGTGGAGCCTAAAAATGGTACAGATGAACTGGTTTGCAGGGAACAAATAGAGACATAGAGGTAGAGAACAAACGTATGGACACCAAGTGTGGGAATCCATGGGGTGGTGGTGGTGGGATGAGTTGGGAGTTTGGGATTGACCTGTATACATGTATATACATAAAATACATAACTAATAATAACGTGCTGTATAAAAAAAATAAATAAAATTAAATTTCAAAATTTTAAAAAATAAAATTTAAAAATAAAACAGAAAAAATTCTTCCCATCACACAGATGTATTTATAGGAAAGAATTATTTCCATGCTTATATCTATAAATACATAAAAGGGGAATAAAATCTAACTTGAACCATAAAAGAAAAAAAAAACCTGAACCCAGGAGTTATACAGAGGAAAACCCTATCAGGGCACTTGCTCCAGTGGTAAACAATTCTGAAATTGGTCAGAGGTGGGGAACCATCTCCCATACAGCCAGCAACCCAACCCCCACGCAAGGAGCGTCCTCATTGCAAAGCTGGGGGACCGTGCCGAGGCATCTGTGAGTAAACGTGAGCTGAGCCCCAGGCCAGCTGCTGCTGAACTGTTCCCACCCTTTCCAGGTAAAACACCTGAATATGTACAAGGGCTTGAAAGCCTAGAGGAAGGACCGTGGAGCCACACCAGTGACAGCACGCAGGCCAACTTGGTGCCTGCAGGCCAGCCAGCATTGTCCTGGACCCTGGTGCTCTTCCAGAAGCTTTCCATTGCCCTGCCTGAGATACCGCTCCTGTCCCGGACCTCACTGCTTTTTTCCTTCCTCACCTCTGTCCGAAGAGAAATTCCAGCGGAAGGTATGGGTGACACATCCTCTTCTTTACAGGCGGCAGCCTGGCAACTCCTGCAGAAAGGCCAGCAGAACCCCACTCACACCGGGCCACCCACAAAGCTGTGGCCCCTCACTCCCTCCCACCAGCACAGCCCCGAGACTGCTGACGGGGCAGAGAATATGGAGTCAGGCACAGCTTCAGGGGCTATTGCTGCCTGGAGCTCTGTTTATATTGACCTCAACGAGGCACACCTGGGGAGGGCGGGCCAGCAGGGTAAGGCTGCCCAGGTCAGCTAATCCACAACCCTCAGGGAATCACATTGTTGAAAATGGACCCCGCTAAGGCAGAAGAGAAGCCAAGGGAAAAAAGGACACAATGCCATTTGCAGCACCGTAGATGAGTCTAGAAGTAATCACGTGACTTGTAGTAAGTCAGAAAGTGAAAGACACATATCATATCATATCACTTATAGGTGTTACCTAAAAATGGATACCAGGGCAGATATTTCCACGGAGAAGGGCAATCACAGATTCATTAAACAAACTTATGGTTCACCAATGGAAAGGTGTGAGGATTGGTTTCATTACGATATCGGGGTTAACAGACATATACAAACACAGGTGACATATATAATCACCAAAGACCTACAGAATACCAAGAGAGGACTACTCAACATTCTGTCATAACGTACATGGGAAAAGGATCCCAAGAAGAACAGTCATCTGTATATGTGTAAAAGAACCACATCTTCCACACCTACAACAAGCCAAACATTGTAATCAAACTTGCTGTAATAAAAAATAAAACCTTAAATTAAAAACACGAACAAGAAGTAGTGAGACAAACGTGAGGGGCTTTCTCCTGGTACATTCCATTCTAAACTCCAATCTAGAACACCACTTCCACTGAGGCTCTCTTGCCCTAGTAACCAGATTTGGTAAGGGTGAACTGCTGCCACCTTGTGGCCGTTTCACACAACAGCAGCTTTAATCCCAACGCTAATGGTCAGTTGATATTCAAAATCATTGCAGGCCTGTAAATGACACCTGCCCTGAAAACAAATCCTGGGGTCACATATCGACCAAAAAATTCAAAGGACGTCCATATTTCAAAACGACCGTTTCAAAAGGCATATTTTACGCACATTAGTGTTCTGCTTCTTTTCCTTTCTTTCCTTTTTTGTTAAAAAAAACGGGAATGGAAAAAGGCATCCCTCAGGATGGGTGAAAATCGTTGCAAACGAATCAATGGACACAGGTTTAATCTCCAATATATATAAACAGCTCATGCAGCTTAATATTAAAAAAACAAACATCCCAAAAAAAATGGGCAGAAGATCTAAAGGGACGTTTCTTCAAAGGAGACACAGAGATGGCCAAGACGCACATGAAAAGCTGCTCAACAGCACTAATTATTAGAGAAATGCAAATCAAAACTACAATGAGGTATCACCTCACACCTGTTAGAATCGGCATCATCAGAAAATCTACAAACAACCAATTCTGGGGAGGGTGTGGACAAAAGGAGCCCTCTTCCACTATTGGTGGGAATGTAAATTGATACAGTCACTATGGAGAACAGTATGGAGTTTCCTTAAAAAAACTAGAAATAGAATTACCATCTGATCCAGCAATCCCACTTCTGGGCATATACCGAGAGAAAACCGTATTTCAAAAAGGCACCTTCACCACAATGTTCGTTGCAGCACTATTTACAATAGCCAGGTAATGGAAGCAACCTAAATGCCCACAGACAGATGAATGGATAAAGATGTGGTACATATATAAAATGGAATATGACTCGGCCATAAAAAGGAATGAAACTGGGTCATTTGTAGAGACATCGATGGATCGAGAGACTGTCATTCAGAATGAAGTAAGTCAGAAAGAGGAAAACAAATATTGTATATTAATGCATATATGTGGAGCCTAAAAATGGTACAGATGAACTGGTTTGCAGGGAAGAAATAGAGACACAGAGGTAGAGAACAAACCTATGGACACCAAGTGTGGGAAGCCATGGGGTGGTGGTGTTGGGATGAGTTGGGAGTTTGGGATTGACCTGTATACATGTATATACATAAAATACATAACTAATAATAACGTGCTGTATAAAAAAATAAATAAAATTAAATTTCAAAATTTTAAAAAATAAAATTTAAAAATAAAACAGAAAAAATTCTTCCCGTCACACAGATGTATTTATAGGAATGAATTATTTCCATGCTTATATTTATAAATACATAAAAGAGGAATAAAATCTAACTTGAACCAAAAAAGAAAAAAAAATTGAACCCACGAGTTATACAGAGGAAAACCCTATCACGGCACTTGCTCCAGCGGTAAACAATTCTGAAATTGGTCAGAGGTGGGGAACCATCTCCCATACAGCCAGCAACCCACCCCCCACGCAAGGAGCATCCTCATTGCAAAGCTGGGGGACCGTGCCGAGGCATCTGTGAGTAAACGTGAGCTGAGCCCCAGGCCAGCTGCTGCTGAACTGTTCCCACCCTTTCCAGGTAAAACACCTGAATATGTACAAGGGCTTGAAAGCCTAGAGGAAGGACCGTGGAGCCACACCAGTGACAGCACGCAGGCCAACTTGGTGCCTGCAGGCCAGCCAGCGTGGTCCTGGACCCTGGCGCTCTTCCAGAAGCTTTCCATTGCCCTGCCTGAGATACCCCTCCTGTCCCGGCCCCCACTGCTTTTTTCCTTCCTCACCTCTGTCCGGAGAGAAATTCCAGCGGAAGGTATGGGTGACACATCCTCTTCTTTACAGGCGGCAGCCTGGCAACTCCTGCAGAAAGGCCAGCAGAACCCCACTCACACCGGGCCACCCACAAAGCTGTGGCCCCTCACTCCCTCCCACCAGCACAGCCCCGAGACTGCTGACGGGGCAGAGAATATGGAGTCAGGCACAGCTTCAGGGGCTATTGCTGCCTGGAGCGCTGTTTATATTGACCTCAAGGAGGCACACCTGGGGAGGGCGGGCCGGCAGGGTAAGGCTGCCCAGGTCAGCTAATCCACAACCCTCAGGGAATCACATTGTTGAAAATGGACCCCGCTAAGGCAGAAGAGAAGCCAAGGGAAAAAAGGACACAATGCCATTTGCAGCACCGTAGATGAGTCTAGAAGTAATCACGTGACTTGTAGTAAGTCAGAAAGTGAAAGACACATATCATATCATATCACTTATAGGTGTTACCTAAAAATGGATACCAGGGCAGATATTTCCACGGAGAAGGGCAATCACAGATTCATTAAACAAACTTATGGTTCACCAATGGAAAGGTGTGAGGATTGGTTTCATTACGATATCGGGGTTAACAGACATATACAAACACAGGTGACATATATAATCGCCAAAGACCTACAGAATACCAAGAGAGGACTACTCAACATTCTGTCATAACGTACATGGGAAAAGGATCCCAAGAAGAACAGTCATCTGTATATGTGTAAAAGAACCACATCTTCCACACCTACAACAAGCCAAACATTGTAATCAAACTTGCTGTAATAAAAAATAAAAACTTAAATTAAAAACACGAACAAGAAGTAGTGAGACAAACGTGAGGGGCTTTCTCCTGGTACATTCCATTCTAAACTCCAATGTAGAACACCACTTCCACTGAGGCTCTCTTGCCCTAGTAACCAGATTTGGTAAGGGTGAACTGCTGCCACCTTGTGGCCGTTTCACACAACAGCAGCTTTAATCCCAACGCTAATGGTCAGTTGATATTCAAAATCATTGCAGGCCTGTAAATGACACCTGCCCTGAAAACAAATCCTGGGGTCACATATCGACCAAAAAATTCAAAGGACGTCCATATTTCAAAACGACCGTTTCAAAAGGCATATTTTACGCACATTAGTGTTCTGCTTCTTTTCCTTTCTTTCCTTTTTTGTTAAAAAAAACGGGAATGGAAAAAGGCATCCCTCAGGATGGGTGAAAATCGTTGCAAACGAATCAATGGACACAGGTTTAATCTCCAATATATATAAACAGCTCATGCAGCTTAATATTAAAAAAACAAACAACCCAAAAAAAAATGGGCAGAAGATCTAAAGAGACGTTTCTTCAAAGGAGACACAGAGATGGCCAAGACGCACATGAAAAGCTGCTCAACAGCACTAATTATTAGAGAAATGCAAATCAAAACTACAATGAGGTATCACCTCACACCTGTTAGAATCGGCATCATCAGAAAATCTACAAACAACCAATTCTGGGGAGGGTGTGGACAAAAGGAGCCCTCTTCCACTATTGGTGGGAATGTAAATTGATACAGTCACTATGGAGAACAGTATGGAGTTTCCTTAAAAAAACTAGAAATAGAATTACCATCTGATCCAGCAATCCCACTTCTGGGCATATACCCAGAGAAAACCGTATTTCAAAAAGGCACATTCACCACAATGTTCGTTGCAGCACTATTTACAATAGCCAGGTAATGGAAGCAACCTAAATGCCCACAGACAGATGAATGGATAAAGATGTGGTACATATATAAAATGGAATATGACTCGGCCATAAAAAGGAATGAAACTGGGTCATTTGTAGAGACATCGATGAATCGAGAGACTGTCATA
Organism: Mesoplodon mirus; assembly: GCF_964341445.2. Lineage (NCBI taxonomy): Eukaryota > Metazoa > Chordata > Mammalia > Artiodactyla > Ziphiidae > Mesoplodon > Mesoplodon mirus. The sequence goes on along the minus strand of NW_028295510.1, from coordinate 246,531 downwards.
CAGAATGAAGTAAGTCAGAAAGAGGAAAACAAATATTGTATATTAATGCATATATGTGGAGCCTAAAAATGGTACAGATGAACTGGTTTGCAGGGAACAAATAGAGACATAGAGGTAGAGAACAAACGTATGGACACCAAGTGTGGGAATCCATGGGGTGGTGGTGGTGGGATGAGTTGGGAGTTTGGGATTGACCTGTATACATGTATATACATAAAATACATAACTAATAATAACGTGCTGTATAAAAAAAATAAATAAAATTAAATTTCAAAATTTTAAAAAATAAAATTTAAAAATAAAACAGAAAAAATTCTTCCCATCACACAGATGTATTTATAGGAAAGAATTATTTCCATGCTTATATCTATAAATACATAAAAGGGGAATAAAATCTAACTTGAACCATAAAAGAAAAAAAAAACCTGAACCCAGGAGTTATACAGAGGAAAACCCTATCAGGGCACTTGCTCCAGTGGTAAACAATTCTGAAATTGGTCAGAGGTGGGGAACCATCTCCCATACAGCCAGCAACCCAACCCCCACGCAAGGAGCGTCCTCATTGCAAAGCTGGGGGACCGTGCCGAGGCATCTGTAAGTAAACGTGAGCTGAGCCCCAGGCCAGCTGCTGCTGAACTGTTCCCACCCTTTCCAGGTAAAACACCTGAATATGTACAAGGGCTTGAAAGCCTAGAGGAAGGACCGTGGAGCCACACCAGTGACAGCACGCAGGCCAACTTGGTGCCTGCACGCCAGCCAGCATTGTCCTGGACCCTGGTGCTCTTCCAGAAGCTTTCCATTGCCCTGCCTGAGATACCCCTCCTGTCCCGGACCTCACTGCTTTTTTCCTTCCTCACCTCTGTCCGAAGAGAAATTCCAGCGGAAGGTATGGGTGACACATCCTCTTCTTTACAGGCGGCAGCCTGGCAACTCCTGCAGAAAGGCCAGCAGAACCCCACTCACACCGGGCCACCCACAAAGCTGTGGCCCCTCACTCCCTCCCACCAGCACAGCCCCGAGACTGCTGACGGGGCAGAGAATATGGAGTCAGGCACAGCTTCAGGGGCTATTGCTGCCTGGAGCTCTGTTTATATTGACCTCAACGAGGCACACCTGGGGAGGGCGGGCCGGCAGGGTAAGGCTGCCCAGGTCAGCTAATCCACAACCCTCAGGGAATCACATTGTTGAAAATGGACCCCGCTAAGGCAGAAGAGAAGCCAAGGGAAAAAAGGACACAATGCCATTTGCAGCACCGTAGATGAGTCTAGAAGTAATCACGTGACTTGTAGTAAGTCAGAAAGTGAAAGACACATATCATATCATATCACTTATAGGTGTTACCTAAAAATGGATACCAGGGCAGATATTTCCACGGAGAAGGGCAATCACTGATTCATTAAACAAACTTATGGTTCACCAATGGAAAGGTGTGAGGATTGGTTTCATTACAATATCGGGGTTAACAGACATATACAAACACAGGTGACATATATAATCACCAAAGACCTACAGAATACCAAGAGAGGACTACTCAACATTCTGTCATAACGTACATGGGAAAAGGATCCCAAGAAGAACAGTCATCTGTATATGTGTAAAAGAACCACATCTTCCACACCTACAACAAGCCAAACATTGTAATCAAACTTGCTGTAATAAAAAATAAAACCTTAAATTAAAAACACGAACAAGAAGTAGTGAGACAAACGTGAGGGGCTTTCTCCTGGTACATTCCATTCTAAACTCCAATGTAGAACACCACTTCCACTGAGGCTCTCTTGCCCTAGTAACCAGATTTGGTAAGGGTGAAATGCTGCCACCTTGTGGCCGTTTCACACAACAGCAGCTTTAATCCCAACGCTAATGGTCAGTTGATATTCAAAATCATTGCAGGCCTGTAAATGACACCTGCCCTGAAAACAAATCCTGGGGTCACATATCGACCAAAAAATTCAAAGGACGTCCATATTTCAAAACGACCGTTTCAAAAGGCATATTTTACGCACATTAGTGTTCTGCTTCTTTTCCTTTCTTTCCTTTTTTGTTAAAAAAAACGGGAATGGAAAAAGGCATCCCTCAGGATGGGTGAAAATCGTTGCAAACGAATCAATGGACACAGGTTTAATCTCCAATATATATAAACAGCTCATGCAGCTTAATATTAAAAAAACAAACATCCCAAAAAAAATGGGCAGAAGATCTAAAGAGACGTTTCTTCAAAGGAGACACAGAGATGGCCAAGACGCACATGAAAAGCTGCTCAACAGCACTAATTATTAGAGAAATGCAAATCAAAACTACAATGAGGTATCACCTCACACCTGTTAGAATCGGCATCATCAGAAAATCTACAAACAACCAATTCTGGGGAGGGTGTGGACAAAAGGAGCCCTCTTCCACTATTGGTGGGAATGTAAATTGATACAGTCACTATGGAGAACAGTATGGAGTTTCCTTAAAAAAACTAGAAATAGAATTACCATCTGATCCAGCAATCCCACTTCTGGGCATATACCCAGAGAAAACCGTATTTCAAAAAGGCACCTTCACCACAATGTTCGTTGCAGCACTATTTACAATAGCCAGGTAATGGAAGCAACCTAAATGCCCACAGACAGATGAATGGATAAAGATGTGGTACATATATAAAATGGAATATGACTCGGCCATAAAAAGGAATGAAACTGGGTCATTTGTAGAGACATCGATGGATCGAGAGACTGTCATACAGAATGAAGTAAGTCAGAAAGAGGAAAACAAATATTGTATATTAATGCATATATGTGGAGCCTAAAAATGGTACAGATGAACTGGTTTGCAGGGAAGAAATAGAGACACAGAGGTAGAGAACAAACGTATGGACACCAAGTGTGGGAAGCCATGGGGTGGTGGTGTTGGGATGAGTTGGGAGTTTGGGATTGACCTGTATACATGTATATACATAAAATACATAACTAATAATAACGTGCTGTATAAAATCATAAATAAAATTAAATTTCAAAATTTTAAAAAATAAAATTTAAAAATAAAACAGAAAAAATTCTTCACATCACACAGATGTATTTATAGGAAAGAATTATTTCCATGCTTATATCTATAAATACATAAAAGGGGAATAAAATCTAACTTGAACCATAAAAGAAAAAAAAACCTGAACCCAGGAGTTATACAGAGGAAAACCCTATCAGGGCACTTGCTCCAGTGGTAAACAATTCTGAAATTGGTCAGAGGTGGGGAACCATCTCCCATACAGCCAGCAACCCACCCCCCACACAAGGAGCGTCCTCATTGCAAAGCTGGGGGACCGTGCCGAGGCATCTGTGAGTAAACGTGAGCTGAGCCCCAGGCCATCTGCTGCTGAACTGTTCCCACCCTTTCCAGGTAAAACACCTGAATATGTACAAGGGCTTGAAAGCCTAGAGGAAGGACCGTGGAGCCACACCAGCGACAGCACGCAGGCCAACTTGGTGCCTGCAGGCCAGCCAGCGTGGTCCTGGACCCTGGCGCTCTTCCAGAAGCTTTCCATAGCCCTGCCTGAGATACCGCTCCTGTCCCGGACCTCACTGCTTTTTTCCTTCCTCACCTCTGTCCGAAGAGAAATTCCAGCGGAAGGTATGGGTGACACATCCTCTTCTTTACAGGCGGCAGCCTGGCAACTCCTGCAGAAAGGCCAGCAGAACCCCACTCACACCGGGTCACCCACAAAGCTGTGGCCCCTCACTCCCTCCCACCAGCACAGCCCCGAGACTGCTGACGGGGCAGAGAATATGGAGTCAGGCACAGCTTCAGGGGCTATTGCTGCCTGGAGCGCTGTTTATATTGACCTCAACGAGGCACACCTGGGGAGGGCGGGCCGGCAGGGTAAGGCTGCCCAGGTCAGCTAATCCACAGCCCTCAGGGAATCACATTGTTGAAAATGGACCCCGCTAAGGCAGAAGAGAAGCCAAGGGAAAAAAGGACACAATGCCATTTGCAGCACCGTAGATGAGTCTAGAAGTAATCACGTGACTTGTAGTAAGTCAGAAAGTGAAAGACACATATCATATCATATCACTTATAGGTGTTACCTAAAAATGGATACCAGGGCAGATATTTCCACGGAGAAGGGCAATCACATATTCATTAAACAAACTTATGGTTCACCAATGGAAAGGTGTGAGGATTGGTTTCATTACGATATCGGGGTTAACAGACATATACAAACACAGGTGACATATATAATCGCCAAAGACCTACAGAATACCAAGAGAGGACTACTCAACATTCTGTCATAACGTACATGGGAAAAGGATCCCAAGAAGAACAGTCATCTGTATATGTGTAAAAGAACCACATCTTCCACACCTACAACAAGCCAAACATTGTAATCAAACTTGCTGTAATAAAAAATAAAAACTTAAATTAAAAACACGAACAAGAAGTAGTGAGACAAACGTGAGGGGCTTTCTCCTGGTACATTCCATTCTAAACTCCAATGTAGAACACCACTTCCACTGAGGCTCTCTTGCCCTAGTAACCAGATTTGGTAAGGGTGAACTGCTGCCACCTTGTGGCCGTTTCACACAACAGCAGCTTTAATCCCAACGCTAATGGTCAGTTGATATTCAAAATCATTGCAGGCCTGTAAATGACACCTGCCCTGAAAACAAATCCTGGGGTCACATATCGACCAAAAAATTCAAAGGACGTCCATATTTCAAAACGACCGTTTCAAAAGGCATATTTTACGCACATTAGTGTTCTGCTTCTTTTCCTTTCTTTCCTTTTTTGTTAAAAAAAACGGGAATGGAAAAAGGCATCCCTCAGGATGGGTGAAAATCGTTGCAAACGAATCAATGGACACAGGTTTAATCTCCAATATATATAAACAGCTCATGCAGCATAATATTAAAAAAACAAACATTCCAAAAAAAATGGGCAGAAGATCTAAAGAGACGTTTCTTCAAAGGAGACACAGAGATGGCCAAGACGCACATGAAAAGCTGCTCAACAGCACTAATTATTAGAGAAATGCAAATCAAAACTACAATGAGGTATCACCTCACACCTGTTAGAATCGGCATCATCAGAAAATCTACAAACAACCAATGCTGGGGAGGGTGTGGACAAAAGGAGCCCTCTTCCACTATTGGTGGGAATGTAAATTGATACAGTCACTATGGAGAACAGTATGGAGTTTCCTTAAAAAAACTAGAAATAGAATTACCATCTGATCCAGCAATCCCACTTCTGGGCATATACCGAGAGAAAACCGTATTTCAAAAAGGCACCTTCACCACAATGTTCGTTGCAGCACTATTTACAATAGCCAGGTAATGGAAGCAACCTAAATGCCCACAGACAGATGAATGGATAAAGATGTGGTACATATATAAAATGGAATATGACTCGGCCATAAAAAGGAATGAAACTGGGTCATTTGTAGAGACATCGATGAATCGAGAGACTGTCATACAGAATGAAGTCAGAAAGAGGAAAACAAATATTGTATATTAATGCATATATGTGGAGCCTAAAAATGGTACAGATGAACTGGTTTGCAGGGAACAAATAGAGACATAGAGGTAGAGAACAAACGTATGGACACCAAGTGTGGGAATCCATGGGGTGGTGGTGGTGGGATGAGTTGGGAGTTTGGGATTGACCTGTATACATGTATATACATAAAATACATAACTAATAATAACGTGCTGTATAAAAAAAATAAATAAAATTAAATTTCAAAATTTTAAAAAATAAAATTTAAAAATAAAACAGAAAAAATTCTTCCCATCACACAGATGTATTTATAGGAAAGAATTATTTCCATGCTTATATCTATAAATACATAAAAGGGGAATAAAATCTAACTTGAACCATAAAAGAAAAAAAAACCTGAACCCAGGAGTTATACAGAGGAAAACCCTATCAGGGCACTTGCTCCAGTGGTAAACAATTCTGAAATTGGTCAGAGGTGGGGAACCATCTCCCATACAGCCAGCAACCCAACCCCCACGCAAGGAGCGTCCTCATTGCAAAGCTGGGGGACCGTGCCGAGGCATCTGTGAGTAAACGTGAGCTGAGCCCCAGGCCAGCTGCTGCTGAACTGTTCCCACCCTTTCCAGGTAAAACACCTGAATATGTACAAGGGCTTGAAAGCCTAGAGGAAGGACCGTGGAGCCACACCAGTGACAGCACGCAGGCCAACTTGGTGCCTGCAGGCCATCCAGCATTGTCCTGGACCCTGGTGCTCTTCCAGAAGCTTTCCATTGTCCTGCCTGAGATACCCCTCCTGTCCCGGACCTCACTGCTTTTTTCCTTCCTCACCTCTGTCCGAAGAGAAATTCCAGCGGAAGGTATGGGTGACACATCCTCTTCTTTACAGGCGGCAGCCTGGCAACTCCTGCAGAAAGGCCAGCAGAACCCCACTCACACCGGGCCACCCACAAAGCTGTGGCCCCTCACTCCCTCCCACCAGCACAGCCCCGAGACTGCTGACGGGGCAGAGAATATGGAGTCAGGCACAGCTTCAGGGGCTATTGCTGCCTGGAGCTCTGTTTATATTGACCTCAACGAGGCACACCTGGGGAGGGCGGGCCGGCAGGGTAAGGCTGCCCAGGTCAGCTAATCCACAACCCTCAGGGAATCACATTGTTGAAAATGGACCCCGCTAAGGCAGAAGAGAAGCCAAGGGAAAAAAGGACACAATGCCATTTGCAGCACCGTAGATGAGTCTAGAAGTAATCACGTGACTTGTAGTAAGTCAGAAAGTGAAAGACACATATCATATCATATCACTTATAGGTGTTACCTAAAAATGGATACCAGGGCAGATATTTCCACGGAGAAGGGCAATCACTGATTCATTAAACAAACTTATGGTTCACCAATGGAAAGGTGTGAGGATTGGTTTCATTACGATATCGGGGTTAACAGACATATACAAACACAGGTGACATATATAATCACCAAAGACCTACAGAATACCAAGAGAGGACTACTCAACATTCTGTCATAACGTACATGGGAAAAGGATCCCAAGAAGAACAGTCATCTGTATATGTGTAAAAGAACCACATCTTCCACACCTACAACAAGCCAAACATTGTAATCAAACTTGCTGTAATAAAAAATAAAACCTTAAATTAAAAACACGAACAAGAAGTAGTGAGACAAACGTGAGGGGCTTTCTCCTGGTACATTCCATTCTAAACTCCAATGTAGAACACCACTTCCACTGAGGCTCTCTTGCCCTAGTAACCAGATTTGGTAAGGGTGAAATGCTGCCACCTTGTGGCCGTTTCACACAACAGCAGCTTTAATCCCAACGCTAATGGTCAGTTGATATTCAAAATCATTGCAGGCCTGTAAATGACACCTGCCCTGAAAACAAATCCTGGGGTCACATATCGACCAAAAAATTCAAAGGACGTCCATATTTCAAAACGACCGTTTCAAAAGGCATATTTTACGCACATTAGTGTTCTGCTTCTTTTCCTTTCTTTCCTTTTTTGTTAAAAAAAACGGGAATGGAAAAAGGCATCCCTCAGGATGGGTGAAAATCGTTGCAAACGAATCAATGGACACAGGTTTAATCTCCAATATATATAAACAGCTCATGCAGCATAATATTAAAAAAACAAACATTCCAAAAAAAATGGGCAGAAGATCTAAAGAGACGTTTCTTCAAAGGAGACACAGAGATGGCCAAGACGCACATGAAAAGCTGCTCAACAGCACTAATTATTAGAGAAATGCAAATCAAAACTACAATGAGGTATCACCTCACACCTGTTAGAATCGGCATCATCAGAAAATCTACAAACAACCAATGCTGGGGAGGGTGTGGACAAAAGGAGCCCTCTTCCACTATTGGTGGGAATGTAAATTGATACAGTCACTATGGAGAACAGTATGGAGTTTCCTTAAAAAAACTAGAAATAGAATTACCATCTGATCCAGCAATCCCACTTCTGGGCATATACCGAGAGAAAACCGTATTTCAAAAAGGCACCTTCACCACAATGTTCGTTGCAGCACTATTTACAATAGCCAGGTAATGGAAGCAACCTAAATGCCCACAGACAGATGAATGGATAAAGATGTGGTACATATATAAAATGGAATATGACTCGGCCATAAAAAGGAATGAAACTGGGTCATTTGTAGAGACATCGATGAATCGAGAGACTGTCATACAGAATGAAGTCAGAAAGAGGAAAACAAATATTGTATATTAATGCATATATGTGGAGCCTAAAAATGGTACAGATGAACTGGTTTGCAGGGAACAAATAGAGACATAGAGGTAGAGAACAAACGTATGGACACCAAGTGTGGGAATCCATGGGGTGGTGGTGGTGGGATGAGTTGGGAGTTTGGGATTGACCTGTATACATGTATATACATAAAATACATAACTAATAATAACGTGCTGTATAAAAAAAATAAATAAAATTAAATTTCAAAATTTTAAAAAATAAAATTTAAAAATAAAACAGAAAAAATTCTTCCCATCACACAGATGTATTTATAGGAAAGAATTATTTCCATGCTTATATCTATAAATACATAAAAGGGGAATAAAATCTAACTTGAACCATAAAAGAAAAAAAAACCTGAACCCAGGAGTTATACAGAGGAAAACCCTATCAGGGCACTTGCTCCAGTGGTAAACAATTCTGAAATTGGTCAGAGGTGGGGAACCATCTCCCATACAGCCAGCAACCCAACCCCCACGCAAGGAGCGTCCTCATTGCAAAGCTGGGGGACCGTGCCGAGGCATCTGTGAGTAAACGTGAGCTGAGCCCCAGGCCAGCTGCTGCTGAACTGTTCCCACCCTTTCCAGGTAAAACACCTGAATATGTACAAGGGCTTGAAAGCCTAGAGGAAGGACCGTGGAGCCACACCAGTGACAGCACGCAGGCCAACTTGGTGCCTGCAGGCCAGCCAGCATTGTCCTGGACCCTGGTGCTCTTCCAGAAGCTTTCCATTGCCCTGCCTGAGATACCCCTCCTGTCCCGGACCTCACTGCTTTTTTCCTTCCTCACCTCTGTCCGAAGAGAAATTCCAGCGGAAGGTATGGGTGACACATCCTCTTCTTTACAGGCGGCAGCCTGGCAACTCCTGCAGAAAGGCCAGCAGAACCCCACTCACACCGGGCCACCCACAAAGCTGTGGCCCCTCACTCCCTCCCACCAGCACAGCCCCGAGACTGCTGACGGGGCAGAGAATATGGAGTCAGGCACAGCTTCAGGGGCTATTGCTGCCTGGAGCTCTGTTTATATTGACCTCAACGAGGCACACCTGGGGAGGGCGGGCCGGCAGGGTAAGGCTGCCCAGGTCAGCTAATCCACAACCCTCAGGGAATCACATTGTTGAAAATGGACCCCGCTAAGGCAGAAGAGAAGCCAAGGGAAAAAAGGACACAATGCCATTTGCAGCACCGTAGATGAGTCTAGAAGTAATCACGTGACTTGTAGTAAGTCAGAAAGTGAAAGACACATATCATATCATATCACTTATAGGTGTTACCTAAAAATGGATACCAGGGCAGATATTTCCACGGAGAAGGGCAATCACTGATTCATTAAACAAACTTATGGTTCACCAATGGAAAGGTGTGAGGATTGGTTTCATTACGATATCGGGGTTAACAGACATATACAAACACAGGTGACATATATAATCACCAAAGACCTACAGAATACCAAGAGAGGACTACTCAACATTCTGTCATAACGTACATGGGAAAAGGATCCCAAGAAGAACAGTCATCTGTATATGTGTAAAAGAACCACATCTTCCACACCTACAACAAGCCAAACATTGTAATCAAACTTGCTGTAATAAAAAATAAAACCTTAAATTAAAAACACGAACAAGAAGTAGTGAGACAAACGTGAGGGGCTTTCTCCTGGTACATTCCATTCTAAACTCCAATGTAGAACACCACTTCCACTGAGGCTCTCTTGCCCTAGTAACCAGATTTGGTAAGGGTGAAATGCTGCCACCTTGTGGCCGTTTCACACAACAGCAGCTTTAATCCCAACGCTAATGGTCAGTTGATATTCAAAATCATTGCAGGCCTGTAAATGACACCTGCCCTGAAAACAAATCCTGGGGTCACATATCGACCAAAAAATTCAAAGGACGTCCATATTTCAAAACGACCGTTTCAAAAGGCATATTTTACGCACATTAGTGTTCTGCTTCTTTTCCTTTCTTTCCTTTTTTGTTAAAAAAAACGGGAATGGAAAAAGGCATCCCTCAGGATGGGTGAAAATCGTTGCAAACGAATCAATGGACACAGGTTTAATCTCCAATATATATAAACAGCTCATGCAGCTTAATATTAAAAAAACAAACATCCCAAAAAAAATGGGCAGAAGATCTAAAGAGACGTTTCTTCAAAGGAGACACAGAGATGGCCAAGACGCACATGAAAAGCTGCTCAACAGCACTAATTATTAGAGAAATGCAAATCAATACTACAATGAGGTATCACCTCACACCTGTTAGAATCGGCATCATCAGAAAATCTACAAACAACCAATTCTGGGGAGGGTGTGGACAAAAGGAGCCCTCTTCCACTATTGGTGGGAATGTAAATTGATACAGTCACTATGGAGAACAGTATGGAGTTTCCTTAAAAAAACTAGAAATAGAATTACCATCTGATCCAGCAATCCCACTTCTGGGCATATACCGAGAGAAAACCGTATTTCAAAAAGGCACCTTCACCACAATGTTCGTTGCAGCACTATTTACAATAGCCAGGTAATGGAAGCAACCTAAATGCCCACAGACAGATGAATGGATAAAGATGTGGTACATATATAAAATGGAATATGACTCGGCCATAAAAAGGAATGAAACTGGGTCATTTGTAGAGACATCGATGAATCGAGAGACTGTCATACAGAATGAAGTAAGTCAGAAAGAGGAAAACAAATATTGTATATTAATGCATATATGTGGAGCCTAAAAATGGTACAGATGAACTGGTTTGCAGGGAAGAAATAGAGACACAGAGGTAGAGAACAAACGTATGGACACCAAGTGTGGGAAGCCATGGGGTGGTGGTGTTGGGATGAGTTGGGAGTTTGGGATTGACCTGTATACATGTATATACATAAAATACATAACTAATAATAACGTGCTGTATAAAATCATAAATAAAATTAAATTTCAAAATTTTAAAAAATAAAATTTAAAAATAAAACAGAAAAAATTCTTCCCATCACACAGATGTATTTATAGGAAAGAATTATTTCCATGCTTATATCTATAAATACATAAAAGGGGAATAAAATCTAACTTGAACCATAAAAGAAAAAAAAACCTGAACCCAGGAGTTATACAGAGGAAAACCCTATCAGGGCACTTGCTCCAGTGGTAAACAATTCTGAAATTGGTCAGAGGTGGGGAACCATCTCCCATACAGCCAGCAACCCACCCCCCACACAAGGAGCGTCCTCATTGCAAAGCTGGGGGACCGTGCCGAGGCATCTGTGAGTAAACGTGAGCTGAGCCCCAGGCCAGCTGCTGCTGAACTGTTCCCACCCTTTCCAGGTAAAACACCTGAATATGTACAAGGGCTTGAAAGCCTAGAGGAAGGACCGTGGAGCCACACCAGCGACAGCACGCAGGCCAACTTGGTGCCTGCAGGCCAGCCAGCGTGGTCCTGGACCCTGGCGCTCTTCCAGAAGCTTTCCATTGCCCTGCCTGAGATACCGCTCCTGTCCCGGACCTCACTGCTTTTTTCCTTCCTCACCTCTGTCCGAAGAGAAATTCCAGCGGAAGGTATGGGTGACACATCCTCTTCTTTACAGGCGGCAGCCTGGCAACTCCTGCAGAAAGGCCAGCAGAACCCCACTCACACCGGGTCACCCACAAAGCTGTGGCCCCTCACTCCCTCCCACCAGCACAGCCCCGAGACTGCTGACGGGGCAGAGAATATGGAGTCAGGCACAGCTTCAGGGGCTATTGCTGCCTGGAGCGCTGTTTATATTGACCTCAACGAGGCACACCTGGGGAGGGCGGGCCGGCAGGGTAAGGCTGCCCAGGTCAGCTAATCCACAGCCCTCAGGGAATCACATTGTTGAAAATGGACCCCGCTAAGGCAGAAGAGAAGCCAAGGGAAAAAAGGACACAATGCCATTTGCAGCACCGTAGATGAGTCTAGAAGTAATCACGTGACTTGTAGTAAGTCAGAAAGTGAAAGACACATATCATATCACTTATAGGTGTTACCTAAAAATGGATACCAGGGCAGATATTTCCACGGAGAAGGGCAATCACATATTCATTAAACAAACTTATGGTTCACCAATGGAAAGGTGTGAGGATTGGTTTCATTACGATATCGGGGTTAACAGACATATACAAACACAGGTGACATATATAATCGCCAAAGACCTACAGAATACCAAGAGAGGACTACTCAACATTCTGTCATAACGTACATGGGAAAAGGATCCCAAGAAGAACAGTCATCTGTATATGTGTAAAAGAACCACATCTTCCACACCTACAACAAGCCAAACATTGTAATCAAACTTGCTGTAATAAAAAATAAAAACTTAAATTAAAAACACGAACAAGAAGTAGTGAGACAAACGTGAGGGGCTTTCTCCTGGTACATTCCATTCTAAACTCCAATGTAGAACACCACTTCCACTGAGGCTCTCTTGCCCTAGTAACCAGATTTGGTAAGGGTGAACTGCTGCCACCTTGTGGCCGTTTCACACAACAGCAGCTTTAATCCCAGTGCTAATAGTCAGTTGATATTCAAAATCATTGCAGGCCTGTAAATGACACCTGCCCTGAAAACAAATCCTGGGGTCACATATCGACCAAAAAATTCAAAGGACGTCCATATTTCAAAACGACCGTTTCAAAAGGCATATTTTACGCACATTAGTGTTCTGCTTCTTTTCCTTTCTTTCCTTTTTTGTTAAAAAAAACGGGAATGGAAAAAGGCATCCCTCAGGATGGGTGAAAATCGTTGCAAACGAATCAATGGACACAGGTTTAATCTCCAATATATATAAACAGCTCATGCAGCATAATATTAAAAAAACAAACATTCCAAAAAAAATGGGCAGAAGATCTAAAGAGACTTTTCTTCAAAGGAGACACAGAGATGGCCAAGACGCACATGAAAAGCTGCTCAACAGCACTAATTATTAGAGAAATGCAAATCAAAACTACAATGAGGTATCACCTCACACCTGTTAGAATCGGCATCATCAGAAAATCTACAAACAACCAATTCTGGGGAGGGTGTGGACAAAAGGAGCCCTCTTCCACTATTGGTGGGAATGTAAATTGATACAGTCACTATGGAGAACAGTATGGAGTTTCCTTAAAAAAACTAGAAATAGAATTACCATCTGATCCAGCAATCCCACTTCTGGGCATATACCCAGAGAAAACCGTATTTCAAAAAGGCACATTCACCACAATGTTCGTTGCAGCACTATTTACAATAGCCAGGTAATGGAAGCAACCTAAATGCCCACAGACAGATGAATGGATAAAGATGTGGTACATATATAAAATGGAATATGACTCGGCCATAAAAAGGAATGAAACTGGGTCATTTGTAGAGACATCGATGGATCGAGAGACTGTCATACAGAATGAAGTAAGTCAGAAAGAGGAAAACAAATATTGTATATTAATGCATATATGTGGAGCCTAAAAATGGTACAGATGAACTGGTTTGCAGGGAACAAATAGAGACATAGAGGTAGAGAACAAACGTATGGACACCAAGTGTGGGAATCCATGGGGTGGTGGTGGTGGGATGAGTTGGGAGATTGGGATTGACCTGTATACATGTATATGCATAAAATACATAACTAATAATAACGTGCTGTATAAAATCATAAATAAAATTAAATTTCAAAATTTTAAAAAATAAAATTTAAAAATAAAACAGAAAAAATTCTTCCCGTCACACAGATGTATTTATAGGAATGAATTATTTCCATGCTTATATTTATAAATACATAAAAGAGGAATAAAATCTAACTTGAACCAAAAAAGAAAAAAAAATTGAACCCACGAGTTATACTGAGGAAAACCCTATCACGGCACTTGCTCCAGCGGTAAACAATTCTGAAATTGGTCAGAGGTGGGGAACCATCTCCCATACAGCCAGCAACCCACCACCCACGCAAGGAGCATCCTCATTGCAAAGCTGGGGGACCGTGCCGAGGCATTTGTGAGTAAACGTGAGCTGAGCCCCAGGCCAGCTGCTGCTGAACTGTTCCCACCCTTTCCAGGTAAAACACCTGAATATGTACAAGGGCTTGAAAGCCTAGAGGAAGGACCGTGGAGCCACACCAGTGACAGCACGCAGGCCAACTTGGTGCCTGCAGGCCAGCCAGCGTGGTCCTGGACCCTGGCGCTCTTCCAGAAGCTTTCCATTGCCCTGCCTGAGATACCCCTCCTGTCCCGGCCCCCACTGCTTTTTTCCTTCCTCACCTCTGTCCGGAGAGAAATTCCAGCGGAAGGTATGGGTGACACATCCTCTTCTTTACAGGCGGCAGCCTGGCAACTCCTGCAGAAAGGCCAGCAGAACCCCACTCACACCGGGCCACCCACAAAGCTGTGGCCCCTCACTCCCTCCCACCAGCACAGCCCCGAGACTGCTGACGGGGCAGAGAATATGGAGTCAGGCACAGCTTCAGGGGCTATTGCTGCCTGGAGCGCTGTTTATATTGACCTCAAGGAGGCACACCTGGGGAGGGCGGGCCGGCAGGGTAAGGCTGCCCAGGTCAGCTAATCCACAACCCTCAGGGAATCACATTGTTGAAAATGGACCCCGCTAAGGCAGAAGAGAAGCCAAGGGAAAAAAGGACACAATGCCATTTGCAGCACCGTAGATGAGTCTAGAAGTAATCACGTGACTTGTAGTAAGTCAGAAAGTGAAAGACACATATCATATCATATCACTTATAGGTGTTACCTAAAAATGGATACCAGGGCAGATATTTCCACGGAGAAGGGCAATCACAGATTCATTAAACAAACTTATGGTTCACCAATGGAAAGGTGTGAGGATTTGTTTCATTACGATATCGGGGTTAACAGACATATACAAACACAGGTGACATATATAATCGCCAAAGACCTACAGAACACCAAGAGAGGACTACTCAACATTCTGTCATAACGTACATGGGAAAAGGATCCCAAGAAGAACAGTCATCTGTATATGTGTAAAAGAACCACATCTTCCACACCTACAACAAGCCAAACATTGTAATCAAACTTGCTGTAATAAAAAATAAAAACTTAAATTAAAAACACGAACAAGAAGTAGTGAGACAAACGTGAGGGGCTTTCTCCTGGTACATTCCATTCTAAACTCCAATGTAGAACACCACTTCCACTGAGGCTCTCTTGCCCTAGTAACCAGATTTGGTAAGGGTGAACTGCTGCCACCTTGTGGCCGTTTCACACAACAGCAGCTTTAATCCCAACGCTAATGGTCAGTTGATATTCAAAATCATTGCAGGCCTGTAAATGACACCTGCCCTGAAAACAAATCCTGGGGTCACATATCGACCAAAAAATTCAAAGGACGTCCATATTTCAAAACGACCGTTTCAAAAGGCATATTTTACGCACATTAGTGTTCTGCTTCTTTTCCTTTCTTTCCTTTTTTGTTAAAAAAAACGGGAATGGAAAAAGGCATCCCTCAGGATGGGTGAAAATCGTTGCAAACGAATCAATGGACACAGGTTTAATCTCCAATATATATAAACAGCTCATGCAGCTTAATATTAAAAAAACAAACAACCCAAAAAAAAATGGGCAGAAGATCTAAAGAGACGTTTCTTCAAAGGAGACACAGAGATGGCCAAGACGCACATGAAAAGCTGCTCAACAGCACTAATTATTAGAGAAATGCAAATCAAAACTACAATGAGGTATCACCTCACACCTGTTAGAATCGGCATCATCAGAAAATCTACAAACAACCAATTCTGGGGAGGGTGTGGACAAAAGGAGCCCTCTTCCACTATTGGTGGGAATGTAAATTGATACAGTCACTATGGAGAACAGTATGGAGTTTCCTTAAAAAAACTAGAAATAGAATTACCATCTGATCCAGCAATCCCACTTCTGGGCATATACCGAGAGAAAACCGTATTTCAAAAAGGCACCTTCACCACAATGTTCGTTGCAGCACTATTTACAATAGCCAGGTAATGGAAGCAACCTAAATGCCCACAGACAGATGAATGGATAAAGATGTGGTACATATATAAAATGGAATATGACTCGGCCATAAAAAGGAATGAAACTGGGTCATTTGTAGAGACATCGATGAATCGAGAGACTGTCATACAGAATGAAGTAAGTCAGAAAGAGGAAAACAAATATTGTATATTAATGCATATATGTGGAGCCTAAAAATGGTACAGATGAACTGGTTTGCAGGGAACAAATAGAGACATAGAGGTAGAGAACAAACGTATGGACACCAAGTGTGGGAATCCATGGGGTGGTGGTGGTGGGATGAGTTGGGAGTTTGGGATTGACCTGTATACATGTATATACATAAAATACATAACTAATAATAACGTGCTGTATAAAAAAAATAAATAAAATTAAATTTCAAAATTTTAAAAAATAAAATTTAAAAATAAAACAGAAAAAATTCTTCCCATCACACAGATGTATTTATAGGAAAGAATTATTTCCATGCTTATATCTATAAATACATAAAAGGGGAATAAAATCTAACTTGAACCATAAAAGAAAAAAAAAACCTGAACCCAGGAGTTATACAGAGGAAAACCCTATCAGGGCACTTGCTCCAGTGGTAAACAATTCTGAAATTGGTCAGAGGTGGGGAACCATCTCCCATACAGCCAGCAACCCAACCCCCACGCAAGGAGCGTCCTCATTGCAAAGCTGGGGGACCGTGCCGAGGCATCTGTGAGTAAACGTGAGCTGAGCCCCAGGCCAGCTGCTGCTGAACTGTTCCCACCCTTTCCAGGTAAAACACCTGAATATGTACAAGGGCTTGAAAGCCTAGAGGAAGGACCGTGGAGCCACACCAGTGACAGCACGCAGGCCAACTTGGTGCCTGCAGGCCAGCCAGCATTGTCCTGGACACTGGTGCTCTTCCAGAAGCTTTCCATTGCCCTGCCTGAGATACCCCTCCTGTCCCGGAACTCACTGCTTTTTTCCTTCCTCACCTCTGTCCGAAGAGAAATTCCAGCGGAAGGTATGGGTGACACATCCTCTTCTTTACAGGCGGCAGCCTGGCAACTCCTGCAGAAAGGCCAGCAGAACCCCACTCACAACGGGCCACCCACAAAGCTGTGGCCCCTCACTCCCTCCCACCAGCACAGCCCCGAGACTGCTGACGGGGCAGAGAATATGGAGTCAGGCAGAACTTCAGGGGCTATTGCTGCCTGGAGCTCTGTTTATATTGACCTCAACGAGGCACACCTGGGGAGGGCGGGCCGGCAGGGTAAGGCTGCCCAGGTCAGCTAATCCACAACCCTCAGGGAATCACATTGTTGAAAATGGACCCCGCTAAGGCAGAAGAGAAGCCAAGGGAAAAAAGGACACAATGCCATTTGCAGCACCGTAGATGAGTCTAGAAGTAATCACGTGACTTGTAGTAAGTCAGAAAGTGAAAGACACATATCATATCATATCACTTATAGGTGTTACCTAAAAATGGATACCAGGGCAGATATTTCCACGGAGAAGGGCAATCACTGATTCATTAAACAAACTTATGGTTCACCAATGGAAAGGTGTGAGGATTGGTTTCATTACGATATCGGGGTTAACAGACATATACAAACACAGGTGACATATATAATCACCAAAGACCTACAGAATACCAAGAGAGGACTACTCAACATTCTGTCATAACGTACATGGGAAAAGGATCCCAAGAAGAACAGTCATCTGTATATGTGTAAAAGAACCACATCTTCCACACCTACAACAAGCCAAACATTGTAATCAAACTTGCTGTAATAAAAAATAAAAACTTAAATTAAAAACACGAACAAGAAGTAGTGAGACAAACGTGAGGGGCTTTCTCCTGGTACATTCCATTCTAAACTCCAATCTAGAACACCACTTCCACTGAGGCTCTCTTGCCCTAGTAACCAGATTTGGTAAGGGTGAACTGCTGCCACCTTGTGGCCGTTTCACACAACAGCAGCTTTAATCCCAACGCTAATGGTCAGTTGATATTCAAAATCATTGCAGGCCTGTAAATGACACCTGCCCTGAAAACAAATCCTGGGGTCACATATCGACCAAAAAATTCAAAGGACGTCCATATTTCAAAACGACCGTTTCAAAAGGCATATTTTACGCACATTAGTGTTCTGCTTCTTTTCCTTTCTTTCCTTTTTTGTTAAAAAAAACGGGAATGGAAAAAGGCATCCCTCAGGATGGGTGAAAATCGTTGCAAACGAATCAATGGACACAGGTTTAATCTCCAATATATATAAACAGCTCATGCAGCTTAATATTAAAAAAACAAACATCCAAAAAAAAAATGGGCAGAAGATCTAAAGAGACGTTTCTTCAAAGGAGACACAGAGATGGCCAAGACGCACATGAAAAGCTGCTCAACAGCACTAATTATTAGAGAAATGCAAATCAAAACTACAATGAGGTATCACCTCACACCTGTTAGAATCGGCATCATCAGAAAATCTACAAACAACCAATTCTGGGGAGGGTGTGGACAAAAGGAGCCCTCTTCCACTATTGGTGGGAATGTAAATTGATACAGTCACTATGGAGAACAGTATGGAGTTTCCTTAAAAAAACTAGAAATAGAATTACCATCTGATCCAGCAATCCCACTTCTGGGCATATACCGAGAGAAAACCGTATTTCAAAAAGGCACCTTCACCACAATGTTCGTTGCAGCACTATTTACAATAGCCAGGTAATGGAAGCAACCTAAATGCCCACAGACAGATGAATGGATAAAGATGTGGTACATATATAAAATGGAATATGACTCGGCCATAAAATGGAATGAAACTGGGTCATTTGTAGAGACATCGATGGATCGAGAGACTGTCATACAGAATGAAGTAAGTCAGAAAGAGGAAAACAAATATTGTATATTAATGCATATATGTGGAGCCTAAAAATGGTACAGATGAACTGGTTTGCAGGGAAGAAATAGAGACACAGAGGTAGAGAACAAACGTATGGACACCAAGTGTGGGAAGCCATGGGGTGGTGGTGTTGGGATGAGTTGGGAGTTTGGGATTGACCTGTATACATGTATATACATAAAATACATAACTAATAATAACGTGCTGTATAAAAAAAATAAATAAAATTAAATTTCAAAATTTTAAAAAATAAAATTTAAAAATAAAACAGAAAAAATTCTTCCCATCACACAGATGTATTTATAGGAAAGAATTATTTCCATGCTTATATCTATAAATACATAAAAGGGGAATAAAATCTAACTTGAAACATAAAAGAAAAAAAAACCTGAACCCAGGAGTTATACAGAGGAAAACCCTATCAGGGCACTTGCTCCAGTGGTAAACAATTCTGAAATTGGTCAGAGGTGGGGAACCATCTCCCATACAGCCAGCAACCCACCCCCCACACAAGGAGCGTCCTCATTGCAAAGCTGGGGGACCGTGCCGAGGCATCTGTGAGTAAACGTGAGCTGAGCCCCAGGCCAGCTGCTGCTGAACTGTTCCCACCCTTTCCAGGTAAAACACCTGAATATGTACAAGGGCTTGAAAGCCTAGAGGAAGGACCGTGGAGCCACACCAGCGACAGCACGCAGGCCAACTTGGTGCCTGCAGGCCAGCCAGCGTGGTCCTGGACCCTGGCGCTCTTCCAGAAGCTTTCCATTGCCCTGCCTGAGATACCCCTCCTGTCCCGGCCCCCACTGCTTTTTTCCTTCCTCACCTCTGTCCGGAGAGAAATTCCAGCGGAAGGTATGGGTGACACATCCTCTTCTTTACAGGCGGCAGCCTGGCAACTCCTGCAGAAAGGCCAGCAGAACCCCACTCACACCGGGTCACCCACAAAGCTGTGGCCCCTCACTCCCTCCCACCAGCACAGCCCCGAGACTGCTGACGGGGCAGAGAATATGGAGTCAGGCACAGCTTCAGGGGCTATTGCTGCCTGCAGCTCTGTTTATATTGACCTCAACGAGGCACACTTGGGGAGGGCGGGCCGGCAGGGTAAGGCTGCCCAGGTCAGCTAATCCACAACCCTCAGGGAATCACATTGTTGAAAATGGACCCCGCTAAGGCAGAAGAGAAGCCAAGGGAAAAAAGGACACAATGCCATTTGCAGCACCGTAGATGAGTCTAGAAGTAATCACGTGACTTGTAGTAAGTCAGAAAGTGAAAGACACATATCATATCATATCACTTATAGGTGTTACCTAAAAATGGATACCAGGGCAGATATTTCCACGGAGAAGGGCAATCACTGATTCATTAAACAAACTTATGGTTCACCAATGGAAAGGTGTGAGGATTGGTTTCATTACGATATCGGGGTTAACAGACATATACAAACACAGGTGACATATATAATCGCCAAAGACCTACAGAATACCAAGAGAGGACTACTCAACATTCTGTCATAACGTACATGGGAAAAGGATCCCAAGAAGAACAGTCATCTGTATATGTGTAAAAGAACCACATCTTCCACACCTACAACAAGCCAAACATTGTAATCAAACTTGCTGTAATAAAAAATAAAAACTTAAATTAAAAACACGAACAAGAAGTAGTGAGACAAACGTGAGGGGCTTTCTCCTGGTACATTCCATTCTAAACTCCAATGTAGAACACCACTTCCACTGAGGCTCTCTTGCCCTAGTAACCAGATTTGGTAAGGGTGAACTGCTGCCACCTTGTGGCCGTTTCACACAACAGCAGCTTTAATCCCAACGCTAATGGTCAGTTGATATTCAAAATCATTGCAGGCCTGTAAATGACACCTGCCCTGAAAACAAATCCTGGGGTCACATATCGACCAAAAAATTCAAAGGACGTCCATATTTCAAAACGACCGTTTCAAAAGGCATATTTTACGCACATTAGTGTTCTGCTTCTTTTCCTTTCTTTCCTTTTTTGTTAAAAAAAACGGGAATGGAAAAAGGCATCCCTCAGGATGGGTGAAAATCGTTGCAAACGAATC
This sequence comes from Mesoplodon mirus, assembly GCF_964341445.2. Lineage (NCBI taxonomy): Eukaryota > Metazoa > Chordata > Mammalia > Artiodactyla > Ziphiidae > Mesoplodon > Mesoplodon mirus. Next base: position 225,348 of record NW_028295510.1, on the reverse strand, counting down.
AATGGACACAGGTTTAATCTCCAATATATATAAACAGCTCATGCAGCATAATATTAAAAAAACAAACATTCCAAAAAAAATGGGCAGAAGATCTAAAGAGACTTTTCTTCAAAGGAGACACAGAGATGGCCAAGACGCACATGAAAAGCTGCTCAACAGCACTAATTATTAGAGAAATGCAAATCAAAACTACAATGAGGTATCACCTCACACCTGTTAGAATCGGCATCATCAGAAAATCTACAAACAACCAATTCTGGGGAGGGTGTGGACAAAAGGAGCCCTCTTCCACTATTGGTGGGAATGTAAATTGATACAGTCACTATGGAGAACAGTATGGAGTTTCCTTAAAAAAACTAGAAATAGAATTACCATCTGATCCAGCAATCCCACTTCTGGGCATATACCCAGAGAAAACCGTATTTCAAAAAGGCACATTCACCACAAAGTTCGTTGCAGCACTATTTACAATAGCCAGGTAATGGAAGCAACCTAAATGCCCACAGACAGATGAATGGATAAAGATGTGGTACATATATAAAATGGAATATGACTCGGCCATAAAAAGGAATGAAACTGTGTCATTTATAGAGACATCAATGGATCGAGAGACTGTCATACAGAATGAAGTAAGTCAGAAAGAGGAAAACAAATATTGTATATTAATGCATATATGTGGAGCCTAAAAATGGTACAGATGAACTGGTTTGCAGGGAAGAAATAGAGACACAGAGGTAGAGAACAAACGTATGGACACCAAGTGTGGGAATCCATGGGGTGGTGGTGGTGGGATGAGTTGGGAGATTGGGATTGACCTGTATACATGTATATGCATAAAATACATAACTAATAATAACGTGCTGTATAAAATCATAAATAAAATTAAATTTCAAAATTTTAAAAAATAAAATTTAAAAATAAAACAGAAAAAATTCTTCCCGTCACACCGATGTATTTATAGGAATGAATTATTTCCATGCTTATATTTATAAATACATAAAAGAGGAATAAAATCTAACTTGAACCAAAAAAGAAAAAAAAATTGAACCCACGAGTTATACAGAGGAAAATCCTATCACGGCACTTGCTCCAGCGGTAAACAATTCTGAAATTGGTCAGAGGTGGGGAACCATCTCCCATACAGCCAGCAACCCACCACCCACGCAAGGAGCATCCTCATTGCAAAGCTGGGGGACCGTGCCGAGGCATCTGTGAGTAAACGTGAGCTGAGCCCCAGGCCAGCTGCTGCTGAACTGTTCCCACCCTTTCCAGGTAAAACACCTGAATATGTACAAGGGCTTGAAAGCCTAGAGGAAGGACCGTGGAGCCACACCAGTGACAGCACGCAGGCCAACTTGGTGCCTGCAGGCCAGCCAGCGTGGTCCTGGACCCTGGCGCTCTTCCAGAAGCTTTCCATTGCCCTGCCTGAGATACCCCTCCTGTCCCGGCCCCCACTGCTTTTTTCCTTCCTCACCTCTGTCCGGAGAGAAATTCCAGCGGAAGGTATGGGTGACACATCCTCTTCTTTACAGGCGGCAGCCTGGCAACTCCTGCAGAAAGGCCAGCAGAACCCCACTCACACCGGGCCACCCACAAAGCTGTGGCCCCTCACTCCCTCCCACCAGCACAGCCCCGAGACTGCTGACGGGGCAGAGAATATGGAGTCAGGCACAGCTTCAGGGGCTATTGCTGCCTGGAGCGCTGTTTATATTGACCTCAAGGAGGCACACCTGGGGAGGGCGGGCCGGCAGGGTAAGGCTGCCCAGGTCAGCTAATCCACAACCCTCAGGGAATCACATTGTTGAAAATGGACCCCGCTAAGGCAGAAGAGAAGCCAAGGGAAAAAAGGACACAATGCCATTTGCAGCACCGTAGATGAGTCTAGAAGTAATCACGTGACTTGTAGTAAGTCAGAAAGTGAAAGACACATATCATATCATATCACTTATAGGTGTTACCTAAAAATGGATACCAGGGCAGATATTTCCACGGAGAAGGGCAATCACAGATTCATTAAACAAACTTATGGTTCACCAATGGAAAGGTGTGAGGATTGGTTTCATTACGATATCGGGGTTAACAGACATATACAAACACAGGTGACATATATAATCGCCAAAGACCTACAGAATACCAAGAGAGGACTACTCAACATTCTGTCATAACGTACATGGGAAAAGGATCCCAAGAAGAACAGTCATCTGTATATGTGTAAAAGAACCACATCTTCCACACCTACAACAAGCCAAACATTGTAATCAAACTTGCTGTAATAAAAAATAAAAACTTAAATTAAAAACACGAACAAGAAGTAGTGAGACAAACGTGAGGGGCTTTCTCCTGGTACATTCCATTCTAAACTCCAATGTAGAACACCACTTCCACTGAGGCTCTCTTGCCCTAGTAACCAGATTTGGTAAGGGTGAACTGCTGCCACCTTGTGGCCGTTTCACACAACAGCAGCTTTAATCCCAACGCTAATGGTCAGTTGATATTCAAAATCATTGCAGGCCTGTAAATGACACCTGCCCTGAAAACAAATCCTGGGGTCACATATCGACCAAAAAATTCAAAGGACGTCCATATTTCAAAACGACCGTTTCAAAAGGCATATTTTACGCACATTAGTGTTCTGCTTCTTTTCCTTTCTTTCCTTTTTTGTTAAAAAAAACGGGAATGGAAAAAGGCATCCCTCAGGATGGGTGAAAATCGTTGCAAACGAATCAATGGACACAGGTTTAATCTCCAATATATATAAACAGCTCATGCAGCTTAATATTAAAAAAACAAACAACCCCAAAAAAATGGGCAGAAGATCTAAAGAGACGTTTCTTCAAAGGAGACACAGAGATGGCCAAGACGCACATGAAAAGCTGCTCAACAGCACTAATTATTAGAGAAATGCAAATCAAAACTACAATGAGGTATCACCTCACACCTGTTAGAATCGGCATCATCAGAAAATCTACAAACAACCAATTCTGGGGAGGGTGTGGACAAAAGGAGCCCTCTTCCACTATTGGTGGGAATGTAAATTGATACAGTCACTATGGAGAACAGTATGGAGTTTCCTTAAAAAAACTAGAAATAGAATTACCATCTGATCCAGCAATCCCACTTCTGGGCATATACCCAGAGAAAACCGTATTTCAAAAAGGCACATTCACCACAATGTTCGTTGCAGCACTATTTACAATAGCCAGGTAATGGAAGCAACCTAAATGCCCACAGACAGATGAATGGATAAAGATGTGGTACATATATAAAATGGAATATGACTCGGCCATAAAAAGGAATGAAACTGGGTCATTTGTAGAGACATCGATGAATCGAGAGACTGTCATACAGAATGAAGTAAGTCAGAAAGAGGAAAACAAATATTGTATATTAATGCATATATGTGGAGCCTAAAAATGGTACAGATGAACTGGTTTGCAGGGAACAAATAGAGACATAGAGGTAGAGAACAAACGTATGGACACCAAGTGTGGGAATCCATGGGGTGGTGGTGGTGGGATGAGTTGGGAGTTTGGGATTGACCTGTATACATGTATATACATAAAATACATAACTAATAATAACGTGCTGTATAAAAAAAATAAATAAAATTAAATTTTAAAATTTTAAAAAATAAAATTTAAAAATAAAACAGAAAAAATTCTTCCCATCACACAGATGTATTTATAGGAAAGAATTATTTCCATGCTTATATCTATAAATACATAAAAGGGGAATAAAATGTAACTTGAACCATAAAAGAAAAAAAAAACCTGAACCCAGGAGTTATACAGAGGAAAACCCTATCAGGGCACTTGCTCCAGTGGTAAACAATTCTGAAATTGGTCAGAGGTGGGGAACCATCTCCCATACAGCCAGCAACCCAACCCCCACGCAAGGAGCGTCCTCATTGCAAAGCTGGGGGACCGTGCCGAGGCATCTGTGAGTAAACGTGAGCTGAGCCCCAGGCCAGCTGCTGCTGAACTGTTCCCACCCTTTCCAGGTAAAACACCTGAATATGTACAAGGGCTTGAAAGCCTAGAGGAAGGACCGTGGAGCCACACCAGTGACAGCACGCAGGCCAACTTGGTGCCTGCAGGCCAGCCAGCAATGTCCTGGACCCTGGTGCTCTTCCAGATGCTTTCCATTGCCCTGCCTGAGATACCCCTCCTGTCCCGGACCTCACTGCTTTTTTCCTTCCTCACCTCTGTCCGAAGAGAAATTCCAGCGGAAGGTATGGGTGACACATCCTCTTCTTTACAGGCGGCAGCCTGGCAACTCCTGCAGAAAGGCCAGCAGAACCCCACTCACACCGGGCCACCCACAAAGCTGTGGCCCCTCACTCCCTCCCACCAGCACAGCCCCGAGACTGCTGACGGGGCAGAGAATATGGAGTCAGGCAGAGCTTCAGGGGCTATTGCTGCCTGGAGCTCTGTTTATATTGACCTCAACGAGGCACACCTGGGGAGGGCGGGCCGGCAGGGTAAGGCTGCCCAGGTCAGCTAATCCACAACCCTCAGGGAATCACATTGTTGAAAATGGACCCCGCTAAGGCAGAAGAGAAGCCAAGGGAAAAAAGGACACAATGCCATTTGCAGCACCGTAGATGAGTCTAGAAGTAATCACGTGACTTGTAGTAAGTCAGAAAGTGAAAGACACATATCATATCATATCACTTATAGGTGTTACCTAAAAATGGATACCAGGGCAGATATTTCCACGGAGAAGGGCAATCACTGATTCATTAAACAAACTTATGGTTCACCAATGGAAAGGTGTGAGGATTGGTTTCATTACGATATCGGGGTTAACAGACATATACAAACACAGGTGACATATATAATCACCAAAGACCTACAGAATACCAAGAGAGGACTACTCAACATTCTGTCATAACGTACATGGGAAAAGGATCCCAAGAAGAACAGTCATCTGTATATGTGTAAAAGAACCACATCTTCCACACCTACAACAAGCCAAACATTGTAATCAAACTTGCTGTAATAAAAAATAAAACCTTAAATTAAAAACACGAACAAGAAGTAGTGAGACAAACGTGAGGGGCTTTCTCCTGGTACATTCCATTCTAAACTCCAATGTAGAACACCACTTCCACTGAGGCTCTCTTGCCCTAGTAACCAGATTTGGTAAGGGTGAACTGCTGCCACCTTGTGGCCGTTTCACACAACAGCAGGTTTAATCCCAACGCTAATGGTCAGTTGATATTCAAAATCATTGCAGGCCTGTAAATGACACCTGCCCTGAAAACAAATCCTGGGGTCACATATCGACCAAAAAATTCAAAGGACGTCCATATTTCAAAACGACCGTTTCAAAAGGCATATTTTACGCACATTAGTGTTCTGCTTCTTTTCCTTTCTTTCCTTTTTTGTTAAAAAAAACGGGAATGGAAAAAGGCATCCCTCAGGATGGGTGAAAATCGTTGCAAAGGAATCAATGGACACAGGTTTAATCTCCAATATATATAAACAGCTCATGCAGCTTAATATTAAAAAAACAAACATCCCAAAAAAAATGGGCAGAAGATCTAAAGAGACGTTTCTTCAAAGGAGACACAGAGATGGCCAAGACGCACATGAAAAGCTGCTCAACAGCACTAATTATTAGAGAAATGCAAATCAAAACTACAATGAGGTATCACCTCACACCTGTTAGAATCGGCATCATCAGAAAATCTACAAACAACCAATTCTGGGGAGGGTGTGGACAAAAGGAGCCCTCTTCCACTATTGGTGGGAATGTAAATTGATACAGTCACTATGGAGAACAGTATGGAGTTTCCTTAAAAAAACTAGAAATAGAATTACCATCTGATCCAGCAATCCCACTTCTGGGCATATACCCAGAGAAAACCGTATTTCAAAAAGGCACATTCACCACAATGTTCGTTGCAGCACTATTTACAATAGCCAGGTAATGGAAGCAACCTAAATGCCCACAGACAGATGAATGGATAAAGATGTGGTACATATATAAAATGGAATATGATTCGGCCATAAAAAGGAATGAAACTGGGTCATTTGTAGAGACATCGATGGATCGAGAGACTGTCATACAGAATGAAGTCAGTCAGAAAGAGGAAAACAAATATTGTATATTAATGCATATATGTGGAGCCTAAAAATGGTACAGATGAACTGGTTTGCAGGGAACAAATAGAGACACAGAGGTAGAGAACAAACGTATGGACACCAAGTGTGGGAATCCATGGGGTGGTGGTGGTGGGATGAGTTGGGAGATTGGGATTGACCTGTATACATGTATATGCATAGAATACATAACTAATAATAACGTGCTGTATAAAATCATAAATAAAATTAAATTTCAAAATTTTAAAAAATAAAATTTAAAAATAAAACAGAAAAAAGTTCTTCCCGTCACACAGATGTATTTATAGGAATGAATTATTTCCATACTTATATCTATAAATACATAAAAGAGGAATAACATCTAACTTGAAACATAAAAGAAAAAAAAAGTGAACCCACGAGTTATACAGAGGAAAACCCTATCACGGCACTTGCTCCAGTGTTAATCAATTCTGAAATTGGTCAGAGGTGGGGAACCATCTCCCATACAGCCAGCAACCCAACCCCCACGCAAGGAGCGTCCTCATTGCAAAGCTGGGGGACCGTGCCGAGGCATCTGTGAGTAAACGTGAGCTGAGCCCCAGGCCAGCTGCTGCTGAACTGTTCCCACCCTTTCCAGGTAAAACACCTGAATATGTACAAGGGCTTGAAAGCCTAGAGGAAGGACCGTGGAGCCACACCAGCGACAGCACGCAGGCCAACTTGGTGCCTGCAGGCCAGCCAGCGTGGTCCTGGACCCTGGCGCTCTTCCAGAAGCTTTCCATTGCCCTGCCTGAGATACCCCTCCTGTCCCGGCCCCCACTGCTTTTTTCCTTCCTCACCTCTGTCCGGAGAGAAATTCCAGCGGAAGGTATGGGTGACACATCCTCTTCTTTACAGGCGGCAGCCTGGCAACTCCTGCAGAAAGGCCAGCAGAACCCCACTCACACCGGGCCACCCACAAAGCTGTGGCCCCTCACTCCCTCCCACCAGCACAGCCCCGAGACTGCTGACGGGGCAGAGAATATGGAGTCAGGCACAGCTTCAGGGGCTATTGCTGCCTGGAGCGCTGTTTATATTGATCTCAACGAGGCACACCTGGGGAGGGCGGGCCGGCAGGGTAAGGCTGCCCAGGTCAGCTAATCCACAACCCTCAGGGAATCACATTGTTGAAAATGGACCCCGCTAAGGCAGAAGAGAAGCCAAGGGAAAAACGGACACAATGCCATTTGCAGCACCGTAGATGAGTCTAGAAGTAATCACGTGACTTGTAGTAAGTCAGAAAGTGAAAGACACATATCATATCATATCACTTATAGGTGTTACCTAAAAATGGATACCAGGGCAGATATTTCCACGGAGAAGGGCAATCACAGATTCATTAAACAAACTTATGGTTCACCAATGGAAAGGTGTGAGGATTGGTTTCATTACGATATCGGGGTTAACAGACATATACAAACACAGGTGACATATATAATCACCAAAGACCTACAGAATACCAAGAGAGGACTACTCAACATTCTGTCATAACGTACATGGGAAAAGGATCCCAAGAAGAACAGTCATCTGTATATGTGTAAAAGAACCACATCTTCCACACCTACAACAAGCCAAACATTGTAATCAAACTTGCTGTAATAAAAAATAAAAACTTAAATTAAAAACACGAACAAGAAGTAGTGAGACAAACGTGAGGGGCTTTCTCCTGGTATATTCCATTCTAAACTCCAATCTAGAACACCACTTCCACTGAGGCTCTCTTGCCCTAGTAACCAGATTTGGTAAGGGTGAACTGCTGCCACCTTGTGGCCGTTTCACACAACAGCAGCTTTAATCCCAACGCTAATGGTCAGTTGATATTCAAAATCATTGCAGGCCTGTAAATGACACCTGCCCTGAAAACAAATCCTGGGGTCACATATCGACCAAAAAATTCAAAGGATGTCCATATTTCAAAACGACCGTTTCAAAAGGCATATTTTACGCACATTAGTGTTCTGCTTCTTTTCCTTTCTTTCCTTTTTTGTTAAAAAAAACGGGAATGGAAAAAGGCATCCCTTAGGATGGGTGAAAATCGTTGCAAACGAATCAATGGACACAGGTTTAATCTCCAATATATATAAACAGCTCATGCAGCTTAATATTAAAAAAACAAACAACCCAAAAAAAAATGGGCAGAAGATCTAAAGAGACGTTTCTTCAAAGGAGACACAGAGATGGCCAAGACGCACATGAAAAGCTGCTCAACAGCACTAATTATTAGAGAAATGCAAATCAAAACTACAATGAGGTATCACCTCACACCTGTTAGAATCGGCATCATCAGAAAATCTACAAACAACCAATTCTGGGGTGGGTGTGGACAAAAGGAACCCTCTTCCACTATTGGTGGGAATGTAAATTGATACAGTCACTATGGAGAACAGTATGGAGTTTCCTTAAAAAAACTAGAAATAGAATTACCATCTGATCCAGCAATCCCACTTCTGGGCATATACCCAGAGAAAACCGTATTTCAAAAAGGCACATTCACCACAATGTTCGTTGCAGCACTATTTACAATAGCCATGTAATGGAAGCAACCTAAATGCCCACAGACAGATGAATGGATAAAGATGTGGTACATATATAAAATGGAATATGACTCGGCCATAAAAAGGAATGAAACTGGGTCATTTGTAGAGACATCGATGGATCGAGAGACTGTCATACAGAATGAAGTAAGTCAGAAAGAGGAAAACAAATATTGTATATTAATGCATATATGTGGAGCCTAAAAATGGTACAGATGAACTGGTTTGCAGGGAAGAAATAGAGACACAGAGGTAGAGAACAAACGTATGGACACCAAGTGTGGGAATCCATGGGGGGGTGGTGGTGGGATGATTTGGGAGTTTGGGATTGACCTGTATACATGTATATGCATAAAATACATAACTAATAATAACGTGCTGTATAAAAAAAAATAAAATTAAATTTGAAAATTTTAAAAAATAAAATTTAAAAATAAAACAGAAAAAATTCTTCCCATCACACAGATGTATTTATAGGAAAGAATTATTTCCATGCTTATATCTAAAAATACATAAAAGGGGAATAAAATCTAACTTGAACCATAAAAGAAAAAAAAAAACCTGAACCCAGGAGATATACAGAGGAAAACCCTATCAGGGCACTTGCTCCAGTGGTAAACAATTCTGAAATTGGTCAGAGGTGGGGAACCATCTCCCATACAGCCAGCAACCCACCGCCCACGCAAGGAGCGTGCTCATTGCAAAGCTGGGGGACCGTGCCGAGGCATCTGTGAGTAAACGTGAGCTAAGCCCCAGGCCAGCTGCTGCTGAACTGTTCCCACCCTTTCCAGGTAAAACACCTGAATATGTACAAGGGCTTGAAAGCCTACAGGAAGGTCCGTGGAGCCACACCAGCGACAGCACACAGGCCAACTTGGTGCCTGCAGGCCAGCCAGCGTGGTCCTGGCCCCGGCGCTCTTCCAGAAGCTTTCCATTGCCCTGCCTGAGATACCCATCCTGTCCCGGCCCCCACTGCTTTTTTCCTTCCTCACCTCTGTCCGGAGAGAAATTCCAGCGGAAGGTATGGGTGACACATCCTCTTCTTTACAGGCGGCAGCCTGGCAACTCCTGCAGAAAGGCCAGCAGAACCCCACTCACACCGGGCCACCCACAAAGCTGTGGCCCCTCACTCCCTCCCACCAGCACAGCCCCGAGACTGCTGACGGGGCAGAGAATATGGAGTCAGGCACAGCTTCAGAGGCTACTGCTGCCTGGAGCGCTGTTTATATTGACCTCAACGAGGCACACCTGGGGAGGGCAGGCCGGCAGGGTAAGGCTGCCCAGGTCAGCTAATCCACAACCCTCAGGGAATCACATTGTTGAAAATGGACCCCGCAAAGGCAGAAGAGAAGCCAAGGGAAAAAAGGACAAAATGCCATTTGCAGCCCTGTAGATGAGTCTAGAAGTAATCACGTGACTTGTAGTAAGTCAGAAAGTGAAAGACACATATCATATCACTTAGAGGTGTTACCTAAAAATGGATACCAGGGCAGATATTTCCACGGAGAAGGGCAATCACAGATTCATTAAACAAACTTATGGTTCACCAATGGAAAGGTGTGAGGATTGGTTTCATTACGATATCGGGGTTAACAGACATATACAAACACAGGTGACATATATAATCACCAAAGACCTACAGAATACCAAGAGAGGACTACTAAACATTCTGTCATAACGTACATGGGAAAAGGATCCCAGGAAGAACAGACATCTGTATATGTGTAAAGTAACCACATCTTCCACACCTACAACAAGCCAAACATTGTAATCAAACTTGCTGTAATAAAAAATAAAAAATTAAATTAAAAACACGAACAAGAAGTAGTGAGACAAACGTGAGGGGCTTTCTCCTGGCACATTCCATTCTAAACTCCAATCTAGAACACCACTTCCACTGAGGCTCTCTTGCCCTAGTAACCAGATTTGGTAAGGGAGAACTGCTGCCACCTTGTGGCCGTTTCACACAACAGCAGCTTTAATCCCAGCACTAATGGTCAGTTGATATTCAGAATCATTGCAGGCCTGTAAATGACACCTGCCCTGAAAACAAATCCTGGGGTCACATATCGACCAAAAAATTCAAAGGACGTCCATATTTCAAAACGACCGTTTCAAAAGGCATATTTTACGCACATTAGTGTTCTGCTTCTTTTCCTTTCTTTCCTTTTTTGTTAAAAAACACGGGAATGGAAAAAGGCATCCCTCAGAATGGGCGAAAATCGTTGCAAACGAATCAATGGACAGAGGTATAATCTCCAATATATATAAACAGCACATGCAGCTTAATATTAAAAAAACAAACAACCCAATACAAAAATGGGCAGAAGATCTAAAGAGACGTTTCTTCAAAGGAGACACAGAGATGGCCAAGACGCACATGAAAAGCTGCTCAACAGCACTAATTATTAGAGAAATGCAAATCAAAACTACAATGAGGTATCACCTCACACCTGTTAGAATCGGCATCATCAGAAAATCTACAAACAACCAATTCTGGGGAGGGTGTGAACAAAAGGAGCCCTCTTCCACTATTGGTGGGAATGTAACTTGATACACTCACTATGGAGAACAGTATGGAGTTTCCTTAAAAAAACTAGAAATAGAATTACCATCTGATCCAGCAATCCCACTTCTGGGCATATACCCAGAGAAAACCTTATTTCAAAAAGGCACATTCACCACAATGTTCATTGCAGCACTATTTACAATAGCCAGGTAATGGAAGCAACCTAAATGCCCACAGACAGATGAATGGATAAAGATGTGGTACATATATAAAATGGAATATTACTCGGCCATAAAAAGGAATGAAACTGGGTCATTTGTAGAGACATCGATGGATCGAGAGACTGTCATACAGAATGAAGTAATTCAGAATGAGGAAAACAAATATTGTATATAAATGCATATATGTGGAGCCTAAAAAATGGTACAGATGAACTGGTTTGCAGGGAAGAAATAGAGACACAGAGGTAGAGAACAAACGTATGGACAACAAGTGTGGGAAGCCATGGGGTGGTGGTCGTGGGATGAGTTGGGAGATTGGGATTGACCTGAATACATATATACGCATAAAATACATAACTAATAATAACGTGCTGTATAAAAAAAATAAATAAAATTATATTTCAAAATTAAAAAAAAATAGAATTTAACAATAAAACAGAAAAAAGTTCTTCCCGTCACACAGATGTATTTATAGGAATGAATTATTTCCATGCTTATATCTATAAATACATAAAAGAGGAATAACATCTAACTTGAAACATAAAAGAAACAAAAAGTGAACCCACGAGTTATACAGAGGAAAACCCTATCACGTCACTTGCTCCAGTGGTAAGCAATTCTGAAATTGGTCAGAGGTGGGGAACCATCTCCCATACAGCCAGCAACCCAACCCCCACGCAAGGAGCATCCTCATTGCAAAGCTGGGGGACCGTGCCGAGGCATCTGTGAGTAAACGTGAGCTGAGCCCCAGGCCAGCTGCTGCTGAACTGTTCCCAACCTTTCCAGGTAAAACACCTGAATATGTACAAGGGCTTGAAAGCCTAGAGGAAGGACCGTGGAGCCACACCAGTGACAGCACGCAGGCCAACTTGGTGCCTGCAGGCCAGCCAGGGTGGTCCTGGACCCGGGCGCTCCTCCAGAAGCTTTCCATTGCCCTGCCTGTGATACCCCTCCTGTCCCGGCCCCCACTGCTTTTTTCCTTCCTCATCTCTGTCCGGAGAGAAATTCCAGCGGAAGGTATGGGTGACACATCCTCTTCTTTACAGGCGGCAGCCTGGCAACTCCTGCAGAAAGGCCAGCAGAACCCCACTCACACCGGGCCACCCACAAAGCTGTGGCCCCTCACACCCTCCCACCAGCACAGCCCCGAGACTGCTCACGAGGCAGAGAATATGGAGTCAGGCACAGCTTCAGGGGCTATTGCTGCCTGGAGCGCTGTTTATATTGACCTCAACGAGGCACACCTGGGGAGGGAGGGCCGGCATGGTAAGGCTGCCCAGGTCAGCTAATCCACAACCCTCAGGGAATCACATTGTTGAAAATGGACCCCGCTAAGGCAGAAGACAAGCCAAGGGAAAAAAGGACACAATGCCATTTGCAGCACCGTAGATGAGTCTAGAAGTAATCACGTGACTTGTAGTAAGTCAGAAAGTGAAAGACACATATCATATCATATCACTTATAGGTGTTACCTAAAAATGGATACAAGGGCAGATATTTCCACGGAGAAGGGCAATCACAGATTCATTAAACAAACTTATGGTTCACCAATGGAAAGGTGTGAGGATTGGTTTCATTACGATATCGGGGTTAACAGACATATACAAACACAGGTGACATATATAATCACCAAAGACGTACAGAATAACAAGAGTGGACTACTCAACATTCTGTTATAACGTACATGGGAAAAGGATCCCAGGAAGAACAGACATCTGTATATGTGTAAAAGAACCACATCTTCCACACCTACAACAAGCCAAACATTGTAATCAAACTTGCTGTAATAAAAAATAAAAAAAAATTAAATTAAAAACACGAACAAGAAGTAGTGAGACAAACGTGAGGGGCTTTCTCCTGGCACATTCCATTCTAAACTCCAATCTAGAACATCACTTCCACTGAGGCTCTCTTGCCCTAGTAACCAGATTTGGTAAGGGTGAACTGCTGCCACCTTGTGGCCGTTTCACACAACAGCAGCTTTAATCCCAACGCTAATGGTCAGTTGATATTCAAAAGCATTGCAGGCCTGTAAATGACACCTGCCCTGAAAACAAATCCTGGGGTCACATATCGACCAAAAATTTCAAAGGACGTCCATATGTCAAAACGACCGTTTCAAAAGGCATATTTTAGGCACATTAGTGTTCTGCTTCTTTTCCTTTCTTTCCTTTTTTGTTAAAAAACACGGGAATGGAAAAAGGCATCCCACAGAATGGGCGAAAATCGTTGCAGACGAATCAATGGACAGAGGTTTAATCTCCAATATATATAAACAGCTCATGCAGCTTAATATTAAAAAAACAAACAACCCAAAAAAATGGGCAGAAGATCTAAAGAGACGTTTCTTCAAAGGAGACACAGATATGGCCAAGACGCACATGAAAAGCTGCTCAACAGCACTAATTATTAGAGAAATGCAAATCAAAACTACAATGAGGTATCACCTCACACCGGTTAGAATCGGCATCATCAGAAAATCTACAAACAACCAATTCTGGGGAGGGTGTGGACAAAAGGAGCCCTCTTCCACTATTGGAGGGAATGTAAATTGATACAGTCACTATGGAGAACACTATGGAGTTTCCTTAAAAAAATTAGAAATAGAATTACCATCTGATCCAGCAATCGCACTTCTGGGCATATACTCAGAGAAAACCGAATTTCAAAAAGGCACATTCACCACAATGTTCGTTGCAGCACTATTTACAATACCCAGGTAATGGAAGGAACCTAAATGCCCACAGACGGATGAATGGATAAAGATGTGGTACATATATAAAATGGAATATTACTCGGCCATAAAATGGAATGAAACTGGGTCATTTGTAGAGACATCGATGGATCGAGAGACTGTCATACAGAATGAAGTAAGTCAGAAAGAGGAAAACAAATATTGTATATTAATGCATATATGTGGAGCCTAAAAATGGTACAGATGAACTGGTTTGCAGGGAAGAAATAGAGACATAGAGGTAGAGAACAAACGTATGGACACCAAGTGTGGGAAGCCATAGGGTGGTGGTGGTGGGATGAGTTGGGAGTTTGCGATTGACCTGTATACATGTATATGCATAAAATACATAACTAATAATAACGTGCTGTATAAAAAAATAAATAAAATTAAATTTCAAAATTTTAAAAAATAAAATTTAAAAATAAAACAGAAAAAAGTTCTTCCCGTCACACAGATGTATTTATAGGAATGAATTATTTCCATGCTTATATCTATAAATACATAAAAGAGGAATAAAATCTAACTTGAACAATAAAAGAAGAAAAAAGTGAACCCACGAGTTATACAGAGGAAAACACTATCACGGCACTTGCTCCAGCGGTAAACAATTCTGAAATTGGTCAGAGGTGGGGAACCCTCTCCCATACAGTCAGCAACCCACCCCCCATGCAAGGAGCGTCCTCATTGCAAAGCTGGGGGACCGTGCCGAGGCATCTGTGAGTAAACGTGAGTTGAGCCCCAGGCCAGCTGCTGCTGAACTGTCCCCACCCTTTCCAGGTAAAACACCTGAATATGTACAAGGGCTTGAAACCCAAGAGGAAGGACTGTGGAGCCACACCAGCGACAGCACGCAGGCCAACTTGGTGCCAGCAGGCCACCCATCGTGGTCCTGGACACTGGAGCTCTTTCAGAAGCTTTCCATTGCCCTTCCTGAGATACCCCTCCTGTCCCGGCCCCCACTGCTTTTTTCCTTCCTCACCTCTGTCCGGAGAGAAATTCCAGCGGAAGGTATGGGTGACACATCCTCTTCTTTACAGGTGGCAGCCTGGCAACTCCTGCAGAAAGGCCAGCAGGACCCCACTCACACCGGGCCACCCACAAAGCTGGGGCCCCTCACTCCTTCCCACCAGCACAGCCCCGAGGCTGCTGATGGGGCAGAGAATATGGAGTCAGGCACAGCTTCAGGGGCTATTGCTGCCGGAGCTCTGTTTATATTGACCTCAACGAGGCACAGCTGGGGACGGCGGGCCGGCAGGGTAAGGCTGCCCAGGTCAGCTAATCCACAACCCTCAGGGAATCACATTGTTGAAAATGGACCCCGCTAAGGCAGAAGAGATGCCAAGGAAAAAAAGGACACAATGCCATTTGCCGCACCGTAGATGAGTCTAAAAGTAATCACGTGACTTGTAGTAAGTCAGAAAGTGAAAGACACATATCATATCATATCACTTATAGGTGTTACCTAAAAATGGATACCAGGGCAGATATTTCCACGGAGAAGGGCAATCACAGATTCATTAAACAAACTTATGGTTCACCAATGGAAAGGTGTGAGGATTGGTTTCATTACGATATCGGGGTTAACAGACATATACAAACACAGGTGACATATATAATCACCAAAGACCTACAGAATACCAAGAGAGGACTACTCAACATTCTGTCATAACGGACATGGGAAAAGGATCCCAGGAAGATCAGTCATCTGTATATGTGTAAAAGAACCACATCTTCCACACCTACAAGAAGCCAAACATTGTAATCAAACTTGCTGTAATAAAAAATAAAAAAATTAAATTAAAAACACGAACAAGAAGTAGTGAGACAAACGTGAGGGGCTTTCTCCTGGCACATTCCATTCTAAACTCCAATCTAGAACACCACTTCCACTGAGGCTCTCTTGCCCTAGTAACCAGATTTGGTAAGGGTGAACTGCTGCCACCTTGTGGCCGTTTCACACAACAGCAGCTTTAATCCCAACGCTAATGGTCAGTTGATATTGAAAATCATTGCAGGCCTGTAAATGACACCTGCCCTGAAAACAAATCCTGGGGTCACATATCGACCAAAAAATTCAAAGGACGTCCATATTTCAAAACGACCGTTTCAAAAGGCATATTTTACGCACATTAGTGTTCTGCTTCTTTTCCTTTCTTTCCTTTTTTGTTAAAAAACACGGGAATGGAAAAAGGCATCCCTCAGAATGGGCGAAAATCGTTGCAGACGAATCAATGGACAGAGGTTTAATCTCCTATATATATAAACAGCTCATGCAGCTTAATATTAAAAAAACAAACAACCCCAAAAAAATGGGCAGAAGATCTAAAGAGACGTTTCTTCAAAGGAGACACAGAGATGGCCAAGACGCACATGAAAAGCTGCTCAACAGCACTAATTATTAGAGAAATGCAAATCAAAACTACAATGAGGTATCACCTCACACCTGTTAGAATCGGCATCATCAGAAAATCTACAAACAACCAATTCTGGGGAGGGTGTGGACAAAAGGAGCCCTCTTCCACTATTGGTGGGAATGTAAATTGATACAGTCACTATGGAGAACAGTATGGAGTTTCCTTAAAAAAATTAGAAATAGAATTACCATCTGATCCAGCAATCCCACTTCTGGGCATATACCCAGAGAAAACCGTATTTCAAAAAGGCACATTCACCACAATGTTCGTTGCAGCACTATTTACAATAGCCAGGTAATGGAAGCAACCTAAATGCCCACAGACAGATGAATGGATAAAGATGTGGTACATATATAAAATGGAATATGACTCGGCCATAAAAAGGAATGAAACTGGGTCATTTGTAGAGACATCGATGGATCGAGAGACTGTAATACAGAATGAAGTAAGTCAGAAAGAGGAAAACAAATATTGTATATTAATGCATATATGTGGAGCCTAAAAATGGTACAGATGAACTCGTTTGCAGGGAAGAAATAGAGACACAGAGGTAGAGAACAAACGTATGGACACCAAGTGTGGGAATCCATGGGGTGGTGGTGGTGGGATGAGTTGGGAGTTTGGGATTGACCTGTATACATGTATATGCATAAAATACATAACTAATAAAAACCTGCTGTATAAAAACATAAATAAAATTATTTTTCGAATTTTAAAAAAATAGAATTTAACAATAAAACAGAAAAAAGTTCTTCCCATCACACAGATGTATTTATAGGAATGAATTATTTCAATGCTTATATCTATAAATTCATAAAAGAGGAATAAAATATAACTTCACCCATAAAAGAAAAAAAAAAACATGAACTCACGAGTTTTACACAGGAAAACCCTATCTGGGCACTTGCTCCAGCGGTAAACAATTCTGAAATTGGTCAGAGGTGGGGAACCATCTCCCATACAGCCAGCAACCCACCCCCCACGCAAGGAGTGTCCTCATTGCAAAGCTGGGGGATCGTGCCGAGGCATCTGTGAGTAAACATGAGCTGAGGCCCAGGCCAGCTGCTGCTGAACTGTTCCCACCATTCCCAGGTAAAACACCTGAATAAGTACAAGGTCTTGAAAGCCTAGAGGAAGGGCCGTGGAGCCACACCAGCGACAGCACGCAGGCCAACTTGGTGCCTGCAGGCCAGCCAGGGTGGTCCTGGCCCCGGGATCTCTTCCAGAAGCTTTCCATTGCCCTGCCTGAGATACCCCTCCTGTCCCGGCCCCCACTGCTTTTTTCCTTCCTCACCTCTGTCCGGAGAGAAATTCCAGCGGAAGGTATGGGTGACACATCCTCTTCTTTACAGGCGGCAGCCTGGCAACTCCTGCAGAAAGGCCAGCAGAGCCCCACTCACACCGGGCCACCCACAACGCTGTGGCCCCTCACTCCCTCCCACCAGCACAGCCCCGAGACTGCTGACGGGGCAGAGAATATGGAGTCAGGCACAGCTTCAGGGGCTATTGCTGCCTGGAGCTCTGTTTATATTGACCTCAACGAGGCACACCTGGGGAGGGCGGGCCGGCAGGGTAAGGCTGCCCAGGTCAGCTAATCCACAACCCTCAGGGAATCACATTGTTGAAAATGGACCTCGCTAAGGCAGAAGAGAAGCCAAGGGAAAAAAGGACACAATGCCATTTGCAGCACCGTACATGAGTCTAGAAGTAATCACGTGACTTGTAGTAAGTGAGAAATTGAAAGACACATATCATATCATATCACTTATAGGTGTTACCTAAAAATGGATATCAGGGCAGATATTTCCACGGAGAAGGGCAATCACAGATTCATTAAACAAACTTATGGTTCACCAATGGAAAGGTGTGAGGATTGGTTTCATTACGATATCGGGGTTAACACACATATACAAACATAGGTGACATATATAATCACCAAAGACCTACAGAATACCAAGAGAGAACTACTCAACTCTGTCATAACGTACATGGGAAAAGGATCCCAGGAAGAACAGTCATCTGTATATGTGTAAAAGAACCACATCTTCCACACCTACAACAAGCCAAACATTGTAATCAAACTTGCTGTAATAAAAAATATAAAAAATTAAATTAAAAACACGAACAAGAATTCGTGAGACAAACTTGAGGGGCTTTCTCCTGGCACATTCCATTCTAAATTCCAATCTAGAGCACCACTTCCACTGAGGCTCTCCTGCAGTAGTAACCAGATTTGGCAAGGGAGAACTGCTGCCACCTTGTGCCCGTTTCACACAACAGCAGCTTTAATCCCAGTGCTAATGGTCAGTTGATATTCAAAATCATTGCAGGCCTGTAAATGACACCTGCCCTGAAAACAAATCCTGGGGTCACATATCGACCAAAAAATTCAAAGCACGTCCATATTTCAAAAAGACCGTTTCAAAAGGCATATTTTACGCACATTAGTGTTCTGCTTCTTTTCCTTTCTTTCCTTTTTTGTTAAAAAACACGGGAATGGAAAAAGGCATCCCTCAGAATGGGCGAAAATCGTTGCAAACGAATCAATGGACAGAGGTTTAATCTCCAATATATATAAACAGCTCATGCAGCTTAATATTAAAAAAACAAACAACCCAATACAAAAATGGGCAGAAGATCTAAAGAGACGTTTCTTCAAAGGAGACACAGAGATGGCCAAGACGCACATGAAAAGCTGCTCAACAGCACTAATTATTAGAGAAATGCAAATCAAAACTACAATGAGGTATCACCTCACACCTGTTAGAATCGGCATCATCAGGAAATCTACAAACAACCAATTCTGGGGAGGGTGTGGACAATAGGAGCCCTCTTCCACTATTGGTGGGAATGTAAATTGATACAGTCACTATGGAGAACAGTATGGAGTTTCCTTAAAAAAATTAGAAATAGAATTACCATCTGATCCAGCAATCCCACTTCTGGGCATATACCCAGAGAAAACCGTATTTCCAAAAGGCACATTCACCACAATGTTCGTTGCAGCACTATTTACAATAGCCAGGTAATGGAAGCAACCTAAATGCCCACAGACAAATAAATGGATAAAGATGTGGTACATATATAAAATGGAATATTACTCGACCATAAAAAGGAATGAAACTGGGTCATTTGTAGAGACATCGATGGATTGAGAGACTGTCATACAGAATGAAGTAAGTCAGAAAGAGGAAAACAAATATTGTATATTAATGCATATATGTGGAGCCTAAAAATGGTACAGATGAACTCGTTTGCAGGGAAGAAATAGAGACACAGAGGTAGAGAACAAACGTATGGACACCAAGTGTGGGAAGCCATGGGGTGGTGGTGGTGGGATGAGTTGGGACATTGGGATTGACCTGAATACATGTATATGCATAAAATACATAACTAATAATAACGTGCTGTATAAAAAAATAAATAAATTTAAATTTCAAAATTTTAAAAAATAAAATTTAAAAATAAAACAGAAAAAAGTGCTTCCCGTCACACAGATGTATTTATAGGAATGAATTATTTCCATGCTTATATCTATAAATACATAAAAGAGGAATAAAATCTAACTTGAACCACAAAAGAAAAAAAAAGTGAACCCACGAGTTATACAGAGGAAAAACCTATCAGGGCACTTGCTCCAGCGGTAAACAATTCTGAATTTGGTCAGAGGTGGGGAACCATCTCCCATACAGCCAGCAACCCACCCCCCACCCAAGGAGCGTCCTCATTGCAAAGCTGGGGGACCGTGCTGAGGCATCTGTGAGTAAACGTGAGCTGAGCCCCAGGCCAGCTGCTGCTGAACTGTTCCCACCCTTCCCAGGTAAAACACCTGAATATGTACAAGGGCTTGAAAGCCTAGAGGAAGGGCCGTGGAGCCACACCAGCGACAGCACGCAGGCCAACTTGTTGCCTGCAGGCCAGCCAGGGTGGTCCTGGTCCTGGACGCTCTTCCGGAAGCTTTCCATTGCCCTGCCTGAGATACCCCTCCTCTCCCGGCACCCACTGCTTTTTTCCTTCCTCACCTCTGTCCGGAGAGAAATTCCAGCGGAAGGTATGGGTGACACATCCTCTTCTTTACAGGCGGCAGCCTGGCAACTCCTGCAGAAAGGCCAGCAGAGCCCCACTCACACCGGGCCACCCACAAAGCTGTGGCCCCTCACTCCCTCCCACCAGCACAGGCCCAAGACTGCTGACGGGGCAGAGAATATGGAGTCAGGCACAGCTTCAGGGGCTATTGCTGCCTGGAGCTCTGTTTATATTGACCTCAACGAGGCACACCTGGGGAGGGCGGGCCGGCAGGGTAAGGCTGCCCAGGTCAGCTAATCCACAACCCTCAGGGAATCACATTGTTGAAAATGGACCTCGCTAAGGCAGAATAGAAACCAAGGGAGAAAAGGACACAATGCCATTTGCAGCACCGTAGATGAGTCTAGAAGTAATCACGTGACTTGTAGTAAGTCAGAAAGTGAAAGACACATATCATATCATATCACTTATAGGTGTTACCTAAAAATGGATACCAGGGCAGATATTTCCACGGAGAAGGGCAATCACAGATTCATTAAACAAACTTATGGTTCACCAATGGAAAGGTGTGAGGATTGGTTTCATTACGATATCGGGGTTAACAGACATATACAAACACAGGTGACATATATAATCACCAAAGACCTACAGAATACCAAGAGTGGACTACTCAACATTCTGTCATAACGTACATGGGAAAAGGATCCCAGGAAGAAGAGACATCTGTATATGTGTAAAAGAACCACATCTTCCACACCTACAACAAGCCAAACATTGTAATCAAACTTGCTATAATAAAAAATAAAAAATTAAATTAAAAACACGAAGAAGAAGTAGTGAGACAAACGTGAGGGGCTTTCTCCTGGCATATTCCATTCTAAATTCCAATTTAGAAGATCACTTCCACTGAGGCTCTGTTGCCCTAGTAACCAGATTTGGTAAGGGAGAACTGCTGCCACCTTGTGGCCGTTTCACACAACAGCAGATTTAATCCCAGTGCTAATGGTCAGTTGATATTCAAAATCATTGCAGGCCTGTAAATGACACATGCCCTGAAAACAAATCCTGGGGTCACATATCGACCAAAAAATTCAAAGGACGTCCATATTTCAAAACGACCGTTTCAAAAGGCATATTTTACGCACATTAGTGTTCTGCTTCTTTTCCTTTCTTTCCTTTTTTGTTAAAAAACACGGGAATGGAAAAAGGCATCCCTCAGAATGGGCGAAAATCATTGCAAACGAATCAATGGACAGAGGTTTAATCTCCAATATATATAAACAGCTCATGCAGCTTAATATTAAAAAACAAACAACCGAATACAAAAATGGGCAGAAGATCTAAAGAGACGTTTCTTCAAAGGAGACACAGAGATAGCCAAGACGCACATGAAAAGCTGCTCAACAGCACTAATTATTAGAGAAATGCAAATCAAAACTACAATGAGGTATCACCTCACACCTGTTAGAATCGGCATCATCAGAAAATCTACAAACAACCAATTCTGGGGAGGGTGTGGACAAAAGGAGCCCTCTTCCACTATTGGTGGGAATGTAAATTGATACAGTCACTATGGAGAACAGTATGGAGTTTCCTTAAAAAAACTAGAAATAGAATTACCATCTGATCCAGCAATCCCACTTCTGGGTATATACCCCGAGAAAACCGTAAATCTAAAAGGCATATTCACCACAATGTTCATTGCAGCACTATTTACAATAGCCAGGTAATGGAAGCAACCTAAATGCCCACAGACAGATGAATGGATAAAGATTTGGTACATATATAAAAAGGAATATTACTCGGCCATAAAAAGGAATGAAACTGGGTCATTTGTAGAGACATCGATGGATCGAGAGACTGTCATACAGAATGAAGTAAGTCAGAAAGAGGAAAACAAATATTGTATATTAATGCATATATGTGGAGCCTAAAAAATGGTACAGATGAACTGGTTTGCACGGAAGAAATAGAGACACAGAGGTAGAGAACAAACGTATGGACACCAAGTGTGGGAAGCCATGGGGTGGTGGTGGTGCGATGAGTTGGGAGATTGGGATTGACCTGTATACATGTATATGCATAAAATACATAACTATTAATAACGTGCTGTATAAAAAAAATAAATAAAATTAAATTTCAAAATTTTAAAAAATAAAATTTAAAAATAAAACAGAATAAAGTTCTTCCCGTCACACAGATGTATTTATAGGAATGAATTATTTCCATGCTTATATCTATAAATACATAAAAGAGGAATAAAATCTAACTTGAACCATAAAAGAAAAAAAAACCTGAACCCACGAGTTATACAGAGGAAAACCCTATCAGGGCACTTGCTCCAGTCGTAAACAATTATGAAATTGGTCAGAGGTGGGGAAGCATCTCCCATACAGCCATCAACCCACCCCCCACGCAAGGAGCGACCTCATTGCAAAGCTTGGGGACCGTGCCGAGGCATCTGTGAGTAAACGTGAGCTGAGCCCCAGGCCAGCTGCTGCTGAACTGTTCCCACCCTTTCCAGGTAAAACACCTGAATATGTACAAGGGCTTGAAAGCCTAGTGGAAGGACCGTGGAGCCACACCAGCGACAGCACGCAGGCCAACTTGGTGCCTGCAGGCCAGCCAGGGTGGTCCTGTCCCCGGGCGCTCTTCCAGAAGCTTTCCATTGCCCTGCCTGAGATACCCCTCCTGTCCCGGCCCCCACTGCTTTTTTCCTTCCTCACCTCTGTCCGGAGAGAAATTCCAGCGGAAGGTATGGGTGACACAACATCTTCTTTACAGGCGGCAGCCTGGCAACTCCTGCAGAAAGGCCAGCAGAACCCCACTCACACCGGGCCACCAACAAAGCTGTGGCCCCTCACTCCCTCCCACCAGCACAGCCCCGAGACTGCTGACGGGGCAGAGAATATGGAGTCAGGCACAGCTTCAGGGGCTATTGCTGCCTGGAGCGCTGTTTATATTGACCTCAACGAGGCACACCTGGGGAGGGCGGGCCGGCAGGGTAAGGCTGCCCAGGTCAGCTAATCCACTACCCTCAGGGAATCACATTGTTGAAAATGGACCCCGCTAAGGCAGAAGAGAAGCCAAGGAAAAAAAGGACACAATGACATTTGCAGCACCGTAGATGAGTCTAGAAGTAATCACGTGATTTGTAGTAAGTCAGAAAGTGGAAGACACATATCATATCATATCACTTATAGGTGTTACCTAAAAATGGATACCAGGGCAGATATTTCCACGGAGATGGGCAATCACAGATTCATTAAACAGACTTATGGTTCACCAATGGATAGCTGTGAGGATTGGTTTCATTACGATATCGGGGTTAACAGACATATACAAACACAGGTGACATATATAATCACCAAAGACCTACAGAATACCAAGAGAGGACTACTCAATATTCTGTCATAACATACATGGGAAAAGGATCCCAGGAAGAACAGACATCTGTATATGTGTAAAAGAACCACATCTTCCACACCTACAACAAGCCAAACATTGTAATCAAACTTGTTGTAATAAAAAATAAAAAATTAAATTAAAAACACGAACAAGAAGTAGTGAGACAAACGTGAGGGGCTTTCTCCTGGCACATTCCATTCTAAACTCCAATCTAGAACATCACTTCCACTGAGGCTCTCTTGCCCTAGTAACCAGATTTGGTAAGGGTGAACTGCTGCCACCTTGTGGCCGTTTCACACAACAGCAGCTTTAATCCCAACGCTAATGGTCAGTTGATATTCAAAATCATTGCAGGCCTGTAAATGACACCTGCCCTGAAAACAAATCCTGGGGTCACATATCGACCAAAAAATTCAAAGGACGTCCATATTTCAAAACGACCGTTTCAAAAGGCATATTTTATGCACATTAGTGTTCTGCTTCTTTTCCTTTCTTTCCATTTTTGTTAAAAAACACGGGAATGGAAAAAGGCATCCTTCAGAATGGGCAAAAATCCTTGCAGACGAATCAATGGACAGAGGTTTAATCTCCAATATATATAAACAGCTCATGAAGCTTAATATTAAAAAAACAAACAACCCAAAATAAATGGGCAGAAGATCTAAAGAGACGTTTCTTCAAAGGAGACACAGAGATGGCCAAGACGCACGTGAAAAGCTGCTCAACAGCACTAATTATTAGAGAAATGCAAATCAATACTACAATGAGGTATCACCTCACACCTGTTAGAATCGGCATCATCAGGAAATCTACAAACAACCAATTCTGGGGATGGTGTGGACAAAAGGAGCCCTCTTCCACTATTGGTGGGAATGTAAATTGATACAGTAACTATGGAGAACAGTATGGAGTTTCCTTAAAAAAATTAGGAATAGAATTACCATCTGATCCAGCAATCCCACTTCTGTGCATATACCCAGAGAAAACCGTATTTCAAAAAGGCACATTCACCACAATGTTTGTTGCAGCACTATTTACAATAGCCAGGTAATGGAAGCAACCTAAATGCCCACAGACAGATGAATGGATAAAGATGTGGTACATATATAAAATGGAATATAACTCGGCCATAAAAAGGAATGAAACTGGGTCATTTGTAGAGACATCGATGGATCGAGAGACTGTCATACAGAATGAAGTAAGTCAGAAAGAGGAAAACAAATATTGTATATTAATGCATATATGTGGAGCCTAAAAATGGTACAGATGAACTGGTTTGCAGGGAAGAAATAGAGACACAGAGGTAGAGAACAAACGTATGGACACCAAGTGTGGGAAGCCATGGGGTGGTGGTGGTGGGATGAGTTGGGAGTTTGGGATTGCCCTGTATACATGTATATGCATAAAATACATAACTAATAATAACGTGCTGTATAAAAAAATAAATAAAATTAAATTTCAAAATTTAAAAAAATAAAATTTAAAAATAAAACAGAAAAAAGTTCTTCCCATCACACAGATGTATTTATAGGAATGAATTATTTCCATGCTTATATCTATAAATACATAAAAGTAGAATAAAATCTAACTTGAATGATAAAAGAAAAAAAATGTGAACCCACGAGTTATACAGAGGAAAACCCTACCACGACACTTGCTCCTGCGGTAAACAATTCTGAAATTGTTCAGAGGTGGGGAACCATCTCCCATACAGCCAGCAACCCACCCCCAACGCAAGGAGCGTCCTCATTGCAAAGCTGGGGGACCGTGCTGAGGCATCTGTGAGTAAACGTGAGCTGAGCCCCAGGCCAGCTGCTGCTGAACTGTCCCTACCCTTTCCAGGTAAAACACCTGAATATGTACAAGGGCTTGAAAGCCTAGAGGAAGGACCGTGGAGCCACACCAGCGACAGCACGCAGGCCAACATGGTGCCTGCCGGCCAGCCGGTGTGGTCCTGGACCCTGGCGCTCTACCAGAAGCTTTCCATTGCCCTGCCTGAGATACCCCTCCTTTCCCGGCCCCCACTGCTTTTTTCCTTCCTCACCTCTGTCCGGAGAGAAATTCCAGCGGAAGGTATGGGTGACACATCCTCTTCTTTATAGGAGGCAGCCTGGCAACTCTTGCAGAAAGGCCAGCAGAACCCCACTCACACCGGGCCACCCACAAAGCTGTGGCCTCTCACTCCCTCCCACCAGCACAGCCCCGAGACTGCTGACGGGGCAGAGAATATGGAGTCAGGCACAGCTTCAGGGGCTATTGCTGCCTGGAGCTCTGTTTATATTGACCTCAACGAGGCACAGCTGGGGCCGGCGGGCCGGCAGGGTAAGGCTGCCCAGGTCAGCTAATCCACAACCCTCAGGGAATCACATTGTTGAAAATGGACCCCGCTAAGGCAGAAGAGATGCCAAGGAAAAAAAGGACACAATGCCATTTGCAGCACCGTAGATGAGTCTAGAAGTAATCACGTGACTTGTAGTAAGTCAGAAAGTGAAAGACACATATCATATCATATCACTTATAGGTGTTACCTAAAAATGGATACCAGGGCAGATATTTCCACGGAGAAGGGCAATCACAGATTCATTAAACAAACTTATGGTTCACCAATGGAAAGGTGTGAGGATTGGTTTCATTACGATATCGGGGTTAACAGACATATACAAACACAGGTGACATATATAATCACCAAAGACCTACAGAATACCAAGAGAGGACTACTCAACATTCTGTCATAACGGACATGGGAAAAGGATCCCAGGAAGATCAGTCATCTGTATATGTGTAAAAGAACCACATCTTCCACACCTACAAGAAGCCAAACATTGTAATCAAACTTGCTGTAATAAAAAATAAAAAAATTAAATTAAAAACACGAACAAGAAGTAGTGAGACAAACGTGAGGGGCTTTCTCCTGGCACATTCCATTCTAAACTCCAATCTAGAACACCACTTCCACTGAGGCTCTCTTGCCCTAGTAACCAGATTTGGTAAGGGTGAACTGCTGCCACCTTGTGGCCGTTTCACACAACAGCAGCTTTAATCCCAACGCTAATGGTCAGTTGATATTGAAAATCATTGCAGGCCTGTAAATGACACCTGCCCTGAAAACAAATCCTGGGGTCACATATCGACCAAAAAATTCAAAGGACGTCCATATTTCAAAACGACCGTTTCAAAAGGCATATTTTACGCACATTAGTGTTCTGCTTCTTTTCCTTTCTTTCCTTTTTTGTTAAAAAACACGGGAATGGAAAAAGGCATCCCTCAGAATGGGCGAAAATCGTTGCGAACGAATCAATGGACAGAGGTTTAATCTCCTATATATATAAACAGCTCATGCAGCTTAATATTAAAAAAACAAACAACCCCAAAAAAATGGGCAGAAGATCTAAAGAGACGTTTCTTCAAAGGAGACACAGAGATGGCCAAGACGCACATGAAAAGCTGCTCAACAGCACTAATTATTAGAGAAATGCAAATCAAAACTACAATGAGGTATCACCTCACACCTGTTAGAATCGGCATCATCAGAAAATCTACAAACAACCAATTCTGGGGAGGGTGTGGACAAAAGGAGCCCTCTTCCACTATTGGTGGGAATGTAAATTGATACAGTCACTATGGAGAACAGTATGGAGTTTCCTTAAAAAAACTAGAAATAGAATTACCATCTGATCCAGCAATCCCACTTCTGGGTATATACCCAGAGAAAACCGTAAATCTAAAAGGCATATTCACCACAATGTTCATTGCAGCACTATTTACAATAGCCAGGTAATGGAAGCAACCTAAATGCCCACAGACAGATGAATGGATAAAGATTTGGTACATATATAAAAAGGAATATTACTCGGCCATAAAAAGGAATGAAACTGGGTCATTTGTAGAGACATCGATGGATCGAGAGACTGTCATACAGAATGAAGTAAGTCAGAAAGAGGAAAACAAATATTGTATATTAATGCATATATGTGGAGCCTAAAAAATGGTACAGATGAACTGGTTTGCACGGAAGAAATAGAGACACAGAGGTAGAGAACAAACGTATGGACACCAAGTGTGGGAAGCCATGGGGTGGTGGTGGTGCGATGAGTTGGGAGATTGGGATTGACCTGTATACATGTATATGCATAAAATACATAACTATTAATAACGTGCTGTATAAAAAAAATAAATAAAATTAAATTTCAAAATTTTAAAAAATAAAATTTAAAAATAAAACAGAATAAAGTTCTTCCCGTCACACAGATGTATTTATAGGAATGAATTATTTCCATGCTTATATCTATAAATACATAAAAGAGGAATAAAATCTAACTTGAACCATAAAAGAAAAAAAAACCTGAACCCACGAGTTATACAGAGGAAAACCCTATCAGGGCACTTGCTCCAGTCGTAAACAATTATGAAATTGGTCAGAGGTGGGGAAGCATCTCCCATACAGCCATCAACCCACCCCCCACGCAAGGAGCGACCTCATTGCAAAGCTTGGGGACCGTGCCGAGGCATCTGTGAGTAAACGTGAGCTGAGCCCCAGGCCAGCTGCTGCTGAACTGTTCCCACCCTTTCCAGGTAAAACACCTGAATATGTACAAGGGCTTGAAAGCCTAGTGGAAGGACCGTGGAGCCACACCAGCGACAGCACGCAGGCCAACTTGGTGTCTGCAGGCCAGCCAGGGTGGTCCTGTCCCCGGGCGCTCTTCCAGAAGCTTTCCATTGCCCTGCCTGAGATACCCCTCCTGTCCCGGCCCCCACTGCTTTTTTCCTTCCTCACCTCTGTCCGGAGAGAAATTCCAGCGGAAGGTATGGGTGACACAACCTCTTTTTACAGGCGGCAGCCTGGCAACTCCTGCAGAAAGGCCAGCAGAACCCCACTCACACCGGGCCACCAACAAAGCTGTGGCCCCTCACTCCCTCCCACCAGCACAGCCCCGAGACTGCTGACGGGGCAGAGAATATGGAGTCAGGCACAGCTTCAGGGGCTATTGCTGCCTGGAGCGCTGTTTATATTGACCTCAACGAGGCACACCTGGGGAGGGCGGGCCGGCAGGGTAAGGCTGCCCAGGTCAGCTAATCCACTACCCTCAGGGAATCACATTGTTGAAAATGGACCCCGCTAAGGCAGAAGAGAAGCCAAGGAAAAAAAGGACACAATGACATTTGCAGCACCGTAGATGAGTCTAGAAGTAATCACGTGATTTGTAGTAAGTCAGAAAGTGGAAGACACATATCATATCATATCACTTATAGGTGTTACCTAAAAATGGATACCAGGGCAGATATTTCCACGGAGATGGGCAATCACAGATTCATTAAACAGACTTATGGTTCACCAATGGATAGCTGTGAGGATTGGTTTCATTACGATATCGGGGTTAACAGA
The DNA here is from genome assembly GCF_964341445.2 of Mesoplodon mirus. Classification (NCBI taxonomy): domain Eukaryota; kingdom Metazoa; phylum Chordata; class Mammalia; order Artiodactyla; family Ziphiidae; genus Mesoplodon; species Mesoplodon mirus. The sequence goes on along the minus strand of NW_028295510.1, from coordinate 195,988 downwards.
CATATACAAACACAGGTGACATATATAATCACCAAAGACCTACAGAATACCAAGAGAGGACTACTCAATATTCTGTCATAACATACATGGGAAAAGGATCCCAGGAAGAACAGACATCTGTATATGTGTAAAAGAACCACATCTTCCACACCTACAACAAGCCAAACATTGTAATCAAACTTGTTGTAATAAAAAATAAAAAATTAAATTAAAAACACGAACAAGAAGTAGTGAGACAAACGTGAGGGGCTTTCTCCTGGCACATTCCATTCTAAACTCCAATCTAGAACATCACTTCCACTGAGGCTCTCTTGCCCTAGTAACCAGATTTGGTAAGGGTGAACTGCTGCCACCTTGTGGCCGTTTCACACAACAGCAGCTTTAATCCCAACGCTAATGGTCAGTTGATATTCAAAATCATTGCAGGCCTGTAAATGACACCTGCCCTGAAAACAAATCCTGGGGTCACATATCGACCAAAAAATTCAAAGGACGTCCATATTTCAAAACGACCGTTTCAAAAGGCATATTTTACGCACATTAGTGTTCTGCTTCTTTTCCTTTCTTTCCATTTTTGTTAAAAAACACGGGAATGGAAAAAGGCATCCTTCAGAATGGGCAAAAATCCTTGCAGACGAATCAATGGACAGAGGTTTAATCTCCAATATATATAAACAGCTCATGCAGCTTAATATTAAAAAAACAAACAACCCAAAATAAATGGGCAGAAGATCTAAAGAGACGTTTCTTCAAAGGAGACACAGAGATGGCCAAGACGCACGTGAAAAGCTGCTCAACAGCACTAATTATTAGAGAAATGCAAATCAATACTACAATGAGGTATCACCTCACACCTGTTAGAATCGGCATCATCAGGAAATCTACAAACAACCAATTCTGGGGAGGGTGTGGACAAAAGGAGCCCTCTTCCACTATTGGTGGGAATGTAAATTGATACAGTCACTATGGAGAACAGTATGGAGTTTCCTTAAAAAAATTAGAAATAGAATTACCATCTGATCCAGCAATCCCACTTCTGTGCATATACCCAGAGAAAACCGTATTTCAAAAAGGCACATTCACCACAATGTTTGTTGCAGCACTATTTACAATAGCCAGGTAATGGAAGCAACCTAAATGCCCACAGACAGATGAATGGATAAAGATGTGGTACATATATAAAATGGAATATTACTCGGCCATAAAAAGGAATGAAACTGGGTCATTTGTAGAGACATCGATGGATCGAGAGACTGTCATACAGAATGAAGTAAGTCAGAAAGAGGAAAACAAATATTGTATATTAATGCATATATGTGGAGCCTAAAAATGGTACAGATGAACTGGTTTGCAGGGAAGAAATAGAGACACAGAGGTAGAGAACAAATGTATGGACACCAAGTGTGGGAAGCCATGGGGTGGTGGTGGTGGGATGAGTTGGGAGTTTGGGATTGACCTGTATACATGTATATGCATAAAATACATAACTAATAATAACGTGCTGTATAAAAAAATAAATAAAATTAAATTTCAAAATTTAAAAAAATAAAATTTAAAAATAAAACAGAAAAAAGTTCTTCCCATCACACAGATGTATTTATAGGAATGAATTATTTCCATGCTTATATCTATAAATACATAAAAGTAGAATAAAATCTAACTTGAATGATAAAAGAAAAAAAATGTGAACCCACGAGTTATACAGAGGAAAACCCTACCACGACACTTGCTCCTGCGGTAAACAATTCTGAAATTGTTCAGAGGTGGGGAACCATCTCCCATACAGCCAGCAACCCACCCCCAACGCAAGGAGCGTCCTCATTGCAAAGCTGGGGGACCGTGCTGAGGCATCTGTGAGTAAACGTGAGCTGAGCCCCAGGCCAGCTGCTGCTGAACTGTCCCTACCCTTTCCAGGTAAAACACCTGAATATGTACAAGGGCTTGAAAGCCTAGAGGAAGGACCGTGGAGCCACACCAGCGACAGCACGCAGGCCAACATGGTGCCTGCCGGCCAGCCGGTGTGGTCCTGGACCCTGGCGCTCTACCAGAAGCTTTCCATTGCCCTGCCTGAGATACCCCTCCTTTCCCGGCCCCCACTGCTTTTTTCCTTCCTCACCTCTGTCCGGAGAGAAATTCCAGCGGAAGGTATGGGTGACACATCCTCTTCTTTATAGGAGGCAGCCTGGCAACTCTTGCAGAAAGGCCAGCAGAACCCCACTCACACCGGGCCACCCACAAAGCTGTGGCCTCTCACTCCCTCCCACCAGCACAGCCCCGAGACTGCTGACGGGGCAGAGAATATGGAGTCAGGTACAGCTTCAGGGGCTATTGCTGCCTGGAGCTCTGTTTATATTGACCTCAACGAGGCACAGCTGGGGACGGCGGGCCGGCAGGGTAAGGCTGCCCAGGTCAGCTAATCCACAACCCTCAGGGAATCACATTGTTGAAAATGGACCCCGCTAAGGCAGAAGAGATGCCAAGGAAAAAAAGGACACAATGCCATTTGCCGCACCGTAGATGAGTCTAAAAGTAATCACGTGACTTGTAGTAAGTCAGAAAGTGAAAGACACATATCATATCATATCACTTATAGGTGTTACCTAAAAATGGATACCAGGGCAGATATTTCCACGGAGAAGGGCAATCACAGATTCATTAAACAAACTTATGGTTCACCAATGGAAAGGTGTGAGGATTGGTTTCATTACGATATCGGGGTTAACAGACATATACAAACACAGGTGACATATATAATCACCAAAGACCTACAGAATACCAAGAGAGGACTACTCAACATTCTGTCATAACGGACATGGGAAAAGGATCCCAGGAAGATCAGTCATCTGTATATGTGTAAAAGAACCACATCTTCCACACCTACAAGAAGCCAAACATTGTAATCAAACTTGCTGTAATAAAAAATAAAAAAATTAAATTAAAAACACGAACAAGAAGTAGTGAGACAAACGTGAGGGGCTTTCTCCTGGCACATTCCATTCTAAACTCCAATCTAGAACACCACTTCCACTGAGGCTCTCTTGCCCTAGTAACCAGATTTGGTAAGGGTGAACTGCTGCCACCTTGTGGCCGTTTCACACAACAGCAGCTTTAATCCCAACGCTAATGGTCAGTTGATATTGAAAATCATTGCAGGCCTGTAAATGACACCTGCCCTGAAAACAAATCCTGGGGTCACATATCGACCAAAAAATTCAAAGGACGTCCATATTTCAAAACGACCGTTTCAAAAGGCATATTTTACGCACATTAGTGTTCTGCTTCTTTTCCTTTCTTTCCTTTTTTGTTAAAAAACACGGGAATGGAAAAAGGCATCCCTCAGAATGGGCGAAAATCGTTGCGAACGAATCAATGGACAGAGGTTTAATCTCCTATATATATAAACAGCTCATGCAGCTTAATATTAAAAAAACAAACAACCCCAAAAAAATGGGCAGAAGATCTAAAGAGACGTTTCTTCAAAGGAGACACAGAGATGGCCAAGACGCACATGAAAAGCTGCTCAACAGCACTAATTATTAGAGAAATGCAAATCAAAACTACAATGAGGTATCACCTCACACCTGTTAGAATCGGCATCATCAGAAAATCTACAAACAACCAATTCTGGGGAGGGTGTGGACAAAAGGAGCCCTCTTCCACTATTGGTGGGAATGTAAATTGATACAGTCACTATGGAGAACAGTATGGAGTTTCCTTAAAAAAATTAGAAATAGAATTACCATCTGATCCAGCAATCCCACTTCTGGGCATATACCCAGAGAAAACCGTATTTCAAAAAGGCACATTCACCACAATGTTCGTTGCAGCACTATTTACAATAGCCAGGTAATGGAAGTAACCTAAATGCCCACAGACAGATGAATGGATAAAGATGTGGTACATATATAAAATGGAATATGACTCGGCCATAAAAAGGAATGAAACTGGGTCATTTGTAGAGACATCGATGGATCGAGAGACTGTCATACAGAATGAAGTAAGTCAGAAAGAGGAAAACAAATATTGTATATTAATGCATATATGTGGAGCCTAAAAATGGTACAGATGAACTCGTTTGCAGGGAAGAAATAGAGACACAGAGGTAGAGAACAAACGTATGGACACCAAGTGTGGGAAGCCATGGGGTGGTGGTGGTGGGATGAGTTGGGATATTGGGATTGACCTGAATACATGTATATGCATAAAATACATAACTAATAATAACGTGCTGTATAAAAAAATAAATAAATTTAAATTTCAAAATTTTAAAAAATAAAATTTAAAAATAAAACAGAAAAAAGTGCTTCCCGTCACACAGATGTATTTATAGGAATGAATTATTTCCATGCTTATATCTATAAATACATAAAAGAGGAATAAAATCTAACTTGAACCACAAAAGAAAAAAAAAGTGAACCCACGAGTTATACAGAGGAAAAACCTATCAGGGCACTTGCTCCAGCGGTAAACAATTCTGAATTTGGTCAGAGGTGGGGAACCATCTCCCATACAGCCAGCAACCCACCCCCCACCCAAGGAGCGTCCTCATTGCAAAGCTGGGGGACCGTGCCGAGGCATCTGTGAGTAAACGTGAGCTGAGCCCCAGGCCAGCTGCTGCTGAACTGTTCCCACCCTTCCCAGGTAAAACACCTGAATATGTACAAGGGCTTGAAAGCCTAGAGGAAGGGCCGTGGAGCCACACCAGCGACAGCACGCAGGCCAACTTGTTGCCTGCAGGCCAGCCAGGGTGGTCCTGGTCCTGGACGCTCTTCCGGAAGCTTTCCATTGCCCTGCCTGAGATACCCCTCCTCTCCCGGCACCCACTGCTTTTTTCCTTCCTCACCTCTGTCCGGAGAGAAATTCCAGCGGAAGGTATGGGTGACACATCCTCTTCTTTACAGGCGGCAGCCTGGCAACTCCTGCAGAAAGGCCAGCAGAGCCCCACTCACACCGGGCCACCCACAAAGCTGTGGCCCCTCACTCCCTCCCACCAGCACAGGCCCAAGACTGCTGACGGGGCAGAGAATATGGAGTCAGGCACAGCTTCAGGGGCTATTGCTGCCTGGAGCTCTCTTTATATTGACCTCAACGAGGCACACCTGGGGAGGGCGGGCCGGCAGTGTAAGGCTGCCCAGGTCAGCTAATCCACAACCCTCAGGGAATCACATTGTTGAAAATGGACCTCGCTAAGGCAGAATAGAAGCCAAGGGAGAAAAGGACACAATGCCATTTGCAGCACCGTACATGAGTCTAGAAGTAATCATGTGACTTATAGTAAGTCAGAAAGTGAAAGACACATATCATATCATATCACTTATAGGTGTTACCTAAAAATGGATACCAGGGCAGATATTTCCACGGAGAAGGGCAATCACAGATTCATTAAACAAACTTATGGTTCACCAATGGAAAGGTGTGAGGATTGGTTTCATTACGATATCGGGGTTAACAGACATATACAAACACAGGTGACATATATAATCACCAAAGACCTACAGAATACCAAGAGTGGACTACTCAACATTCTGTCATAACGTACATGGGAAAAGGATCCCAGGAAGAAGAGACATCTGTATATGTGTAAAAGAACCACATCTTCCACACCTACAACAAGCCAAACATTGTAATCAAACTTGCTATAATAAAAAATAAAAAATTAAATTAAAAACACGAAGAAGAAGTAGTGAGACAAACGTGAGGGGCTTTCTCCTGGCATATTCCATTCTAAATTCCAATTTAGAAGATCACTTCCACTGAGGCTCTGTTGCCCTAGTAACCAGATTTGGTAAGGGAGAACTGCTGCCACCTTGTGGCCGTTTCACACAACAGCAGATTTAATCCCAGCGCTAATGGTCAGTTGATATTCAAAATCATTGCAGGCCTGTAAATGACACATGCCCTGAAAACAAATCCTGGGATCACATATCGACCAAAAAATTCAAAGGACGTCCATATTTCAAAACGACCGTTTCAAAAGGCATATTTTACGCACATTAGTGTTCTGCTTCTTTTCCTTTCTTTCCTTTTTTGTTAAAAAACACGGGAATGGAAAAAGGCATCCCTCAGAATGGGCGAAAATCATTGCAAACGAATCAATGGACAGAGGTTTAATCTCCAATATATATAAACAGCTCATGCAGCTTAATATTAAAAAACAAACAACCGAATACAAAAATGGGCAGAAGATCTAAAGAGACGTTTCTTCAAAGGAGACACAGAGATGGCCAAGACGCACATGAAAAGCTGCTCAACAGCACTAATTATTAGAGAAATGCAAATCAAAACTACAATGAGGTATCACCTCACACCTGTTAGAATCGGCATCATCAGAAAATCTACAAACAACCAATTCTGGGGAGGGTGTGGACAAAAGGAGCCCTCTTCCACTATTGGTGGGAATGTAAATTGATACAGTCACTATGGAGAACAGTATGGAGTTTCCTTAAAAAAACTAGAAATAGAATTACCATCTGATCCAGCAATCCCACTTCTGGGTATATACCCAGAGAAAACCGTAAATCTAAAAGGCATATTCACCACAATGTTCATTGCAGCACTATTTACAATAGCCAGGTAATGGAAGCAACCTAAATGCCCACAGACAGATGAATGGATAAAGATTTGGTACATATATAAAAAGGAATATTACTCGGCCATAAAAAGGAATGAAACTGGGTCATTTGTAGAGACATCGATGGATCAAGAGACTGTCATACAGAATGAAGTAAGTCAGAAAGAGGAAAACAAATATTGTATATTAATGCATATATGTGGAGCCTAAAAATGGTACAGATGAACTGGTTTGCAGGGAAGAAATAGAGACACAGAGGTAGAGAACAAACGTATGGACACCAAGTGTCGGAATCCATGGGGTGGTGGTGGTGCGATGAGTTGGGAGATTGGGATTGACCTGTATACATGTATATGCATAAAATACATAACTATTAATAACGTGCTGTATAAAAAAAATAAATAAAATTAAATTTCAAAATTTTAAAAAATAAAATTTAAAAATAAAACAGAATAAAGTTCTTCCCGTCACACAGATGTATTTATAGGAATGAATTATTTCCATGCTTATATCTATAAATACATAAAAGAGGAATAAAATCTAACTTGAACCATAAAAGAAAAAAAAAACCTGAACCCACGAGTTATACAGAGGAAAACCCTATCAGGGCACTTGCTCCAGTCGTAAACAATTATGAAATTGGTCAGAGGTGGGGAAGCATCTCCCATACAGCCATCAACCCACCCCCCACGCAAGGAGCGACCTCATTGCAAAGCTTGGGGACCGTGCCGAGGCATCTGTGAGTAAACGTGAGCTGAGCCCCAGGCCAGCTGCTGCTGAACTGTTCCCACCCTTTCCAGGTAAAACACCTGAATATGTACAAGGGCTTGAAAGCCTAGAGGAAGGACCGTGGAGCCACACCAGCGACAGCACGCAGGCCAACTTGGTGCCTGCAGGCCAGCCAGGGTGGTCCTGTCCCCGGGCGCTCTTCCAGAAGCTTTCCATTGCCCTGCCTGAGATACCCCTCCTGTCCCGGCCCCCACTGCTTTTTTCCTTCCTCACCTCTGTCCGGAGAGAAATTCCAGCGGAAGGTATGGGTGACACAACCTCTTCTTTACAGGCGGCAGCCTGGCAACTCCTGCAGAAAGGCCAGCAGAACCCCACTCACACCGGGCCACCAACAAAGCTGTGGCCCCTCACTCCCTCCCACCAGCACAGCCCCGAGACTGCTGACGGGGCAGAGAATATGGAGTCAGGCACAGCTTCAGGGGCTATTGCTGCCTGGAGCGCTGTTTATATTGACCTCAACGAGGCACACCTGGGGAGGGCGGGCCGGCAGGGTAAGGCTGCCCAGGTCAGCTAATCCACTACCCTCAGGGAATCACATTGTTCAAAATGGACCCCGCTAAGGCAGAAGAGAAGCCAAGGAAAAAAAGGACACAATGACATTTGCAGCACCGTAGATGAGTCTAGAAGTAATCACGTGATTTGTAGTAAGTCAGAAAGTGGAAGACACATATCATATCATATCACTTATAGGTGTTACCTAAAAATGGATACCAGGGCAGATATTTCCACGGAGATGGGCAATCACAGATTCATTAAACAGACTTATGGTTCACCAATGGATAGCTGTGAGGATTGGTTTCATTACGATATCGGGGTTAACAGACATATACAAACACAGGTGACATATATAATCACCAAAGACCTACAGAATACCAAGAGAGGACTACTCAATATTCTGTCATAACATACATGGGAAAAGGATCCCAGGAAGAACAGACATCTGTATATGTGTAAAAGAACCACATCTTCCACACCTACAACAAGCCAAACATTGTAATCAAACTTGTTGTAATAAAAAATAAAAAATTAAATTAAAAACACGAACAAGAAGTAGTGAGACAAACGTGAGGGGCTTTCTCCTGGCACATTCCATTCTAAACTCCAATCTAGAACATCACTTCCACTGAGGCTCTCTTGCCCTAGTAACCAGATTTGGTAAGGGTGAACTGCTGCCACCTTGTGGCCGTTTCACACAACAGCAGCTTTAATCCCAACGCTAATGGTCAGTTGATATTCAAAATCATTGCAGGCCTGTAAATGACACCTGCCCTGAAAACAAATCCTGGGGTCACATATCGACCAAAAAATTCAAAGGACGTCCATATTTCAAAACGACCGTTTCAAAAGGCATATTTTACGCACATTAGTGTTCTGCTTCTTTTCCTTTCTTTCCATTTTTGTTAAAAAACACGGGAATGGAAAAAGGCATCCTTCAGAATGGGCAAAAATCCTTGCAGACGAATCAATGGACAGAGGTTTAATCTCCAATATATATAAACAGCTCATGAAGCTTAATATTAAAAAAACAAACAACCCAAAATAAATGGGCAGAAGATCTAAAGAGACGTTTCTTCAAAGGAGACACAGAGATGGCCAAGACGCACGTGAAAAGCTGCTCAACAGCACTAATTATTAGAGAAATGCAAATCAATACTACAATGAGGTATCACCTCACACCTGTTAGAATCGGCATCATCAGGAAATCTACAAACAACCAATTCTGGGGAGGGTGTGGACAAAAGGAGCCCTCTTCCACTATTGGTGGGAATGTAAATTGATACACTAACTATGGAGAACAGTATGGAGTTTCCTTAAAAAAATTAGAAATAGAATTACCATCTGATCCAGCAATCCCACTTCTGTGCATATACCCAGAGAAAACCGTATTTCAAAAAGGCACATTCACCACAATATTTGTTGCAGCACTATTTACAATAGCCAGGTAATGGAAGCAACCTAAATGCCCACAGACAGATGAATGGATAAAGATGTGGTACATATATAAAATGGAATATTACTCGGCCATAAAAAGGAATGAAACTGGGTCATTTGTAGAGACATCGATGGATCGAGAGACTGTCATACAGAATGAAGTAAGTCAGAAAGAGGAAAACAAATATTGTATATTAATGCATATATGTGGAGCCTAAAAATGGTACAGATGAACTGGTTTGCAGGGAAGAAATAGAGACACAGAGGTAGAGAACAAACGTATGGACACCAAGTGTGGGAAGCCATGGGGTGGTGGTGGTGGGATGACTTGGGAGTTTGGGATTGACCTGTATACATGTATATGCATAAAATACATAACTAATAATAACGTGCTGTATAAAAAAAATAAATAAAATTAAATTTCAAAATTTTAAAAAATAAAATTTAAAAATAAAACAGAAAAAAGTTCTTCCCGTCACACAGATGTATTTATAGGAATGAATTATTTCCATGCTTATATCTATAAATACATAAAAGAAGAATAACATCTAACTTGAAACATAAAAGAAAAAAAAAGTGAACCCACGAGTTATACAGAGGAAAACCCTATCACGGCACTGGCTCCAGTGGTAAACAATTCTGAAATTGGTCAGAGGTGGGGAACCATCTCCCATACAGCCAGCAACCCAACCCCCACGCAAGGAGCGTCCTCATTGCAAAGCTGGGGGACCGTGCCGAGGCATCTGTGAGTAAACGTGAGCTGAGCCCCAGGCCAGCTGCTGCTGAACTGTTCCCACCCTTTCCAGGTAAAACACCTGAATATGTACAAGGGCTTGAAAGCCTAGAGGAAGGACCGTGGAGCCACACCAGCGACAGCACGCAGGCCAACTTGGTGCCTGCAGGCCAGCCAGCGTGGTCCTGGACCCTGGCGCTCTTCCAGAAGCTTTCCATTGCCCTGCCTGAGATACCCCTCCTGTCCCGGCCCCCACTGCATTTTTCCTTCCTCACCTCTGTCCGGAGAGAAATTCCAGCAGAAGATATGGGTGACACATCCTCTTATTTACAGGCGGCAGCCTGGCAACTCCTGCAGAAAGGCCAGCAGAACCCCACTCACACCGGGCCACCCACAAAGCTGTGGCCCCTCACTCCCTCCCACCAGCACAGCCCCGAGACTGCTGATGGGGCAGAGAATATGGAGTCAGGCACAGCTTCAGGGGCTATTGCTGCCTGGAGCTCTGTTTATATTGACCTCAACGAGGCACACCTGGGGAGGGCGGGCCGGCAGGGTAAGGCTGCCCAGGTCAGCTAATCCACAACCCTCAGGGAATCACATTTTTGAAAATGGACCCCGCTAAGGCAGAAGAGAAGCCAAGGGAAAAAAGGACACACTGCCATTTGCAGCACCGTAGATGAGTCTAGAAGTAATCACGTGACTTGTAGTAACTCAGAAAGTGAAAGACACATATATCATATCACTTATAGGTGTTACCTAAAAATGGATACCAGGGCAGATATTTCCACGGAGAAGGGCAATCACAGATTCATTAAACAAACTTATGGTTCACCAATGGAAAGGTGTGAGGATTGGTTTCATTACGATATCGGGGTTAACAGACATATACAAACACAGGTGACATATATAATCACCAAAGACCTACAGACTACCAAGAGAGGACTACTCAACATTCTGTCATAACGTACATGGGAAAAGGATCCCAAGAAGAACAGTCATCTGTATATGTGTAAAAGAACCACATCTTCCACACCTACAACAAGCCAAACATTGTAATCAAACTTGCTGTAATAAAAAATAAAAAAAATAAATTAAAAACACGAACAAGAAGTAGTGAGACAAACTTGAGGGGCTTTCTCCTGGCACATTCCATTCTAAACTACAATCTAGAACACCACTTCCACTGAGGCTCTCTTGCCCTAGTAACCAGATTTGGTAAGGGTGAACTGCTGCCACCTTGTGGCCGTTTCACACAACAGCAGCTTTAATCCCAGCGCTAATGGTCAGTTGATATTCAAAATCATTGCAGGCCTGTGAATGACACCTGCCCTGAACACAATTCCTGGGGTCACATATCGACAAAAAATTCAAAGGACGTCCATATTTCAAAACGACCGTTTCAAAAGGCATATTTTACGCACATTAGTATTCTGCTTCTTTTCCTTTCTTTCCTTTTTTGTTAAAAAAAAACGGGAATGGAAAAAGGCATCCCTCAGAATGGGCAAAAATCGTTGCAAACGAATCAATGGACAGAGGTTTAATCTCCAATATATATAAACAGCTCATGCAGCTTAATATTAAAAAAACAAACAACCCAATACAAAAATGGGCAGAAGATCTAAAGAGGCGTTTCTTCAAAGAAGACACAGAGATGGCCAAGACGCCCATGAAAAGCTGCTCAACAGCACTAATTATTAGAGAAATGCAAATCAAAACTACAATGAGGTATCACCTCACACCTGTTAGAATCGGCATCATCAGAAAATCTACAAACAACCAATTCTGGGGAGGGTGTGGACAAAAGGAGCCCTCTTCCACTATTGGTGGGAATGTAAATTGATACAGTCACTATGGAGAACAGTATGGAGTTTCCTTAAAAAAACTAGAAATAGAATTACCATCTGATCCAGCAATCCCACTTCTGGGCATATACCCAGAGAAAACCGTAAATCAAAAAGGCACATTCACCACAAAGTTCGTTGCAGCACAATTTACAATAGCCAGGTAATAGAAGCCACCTAAAGGCCCACAGACAGATAAATGGATAAAGATGTGGTACATATATAAAATGAAATATTACTCGGCCATAAAAAGGAATGAAACTGGGTCATTTGTAGAGACATCGATGGATCAAGGGACTGTCATACAGAATGAAGTCAGAAAGAGGAAACCAAATACTGTATATTAAGGCATATATGTGGAACCTAAAAAATGGTACAGATGAACTGGTTTGCAGCGAAGAAATAGAGACACAGAGGTAGAGAACAAACGTATGGACACCAAGTGTGGGAAGCCATGGGGTGGTGGTGGTGGGATGACTTGGGAGATTGGGATTGACCTGTATACATGTATATGCATAAAATACATAACTAATAATAAACTGCTGTATAAAAAAATAAATTAATTAATTTCAAAATTCTAAAAAATAAAATTTAAAAATAAAAGAGAAAAAAGTTCTTCCCATCACACAGATGTATTTATAGGAATGAATTATTTCCATGCTTATATCTATAAATACATAAAAGAGGAATAAAATCTAACTTGAAACATAAAAGAAAAAAAAACCTGAACCCACCCTTTATACAGAGGAAAACCCTATCTGGACACTTGCTCCAGCGGTAAACAATTCTGAAATTGGTCAGAGGTGGGGAACCATCTCCCATACAGCCAGCACCCCAGCCCCCACGCAAGGAGCGGCCTCATTGCAAAGCTGTGGGATAGTGCCGAGGCATCTGTGTGTAAACGTGAGCTGAGCCCCAGGCCAGCTGCTGCTGAACTGTTCCCACCCTTCCCAGGTAAAACACCTGAATATGTACAAGGGCTTGAAAGCCTAGAGGAAGGGCCGTCGAGCCACACCAGCGACAGCACGCAGGCCAACTTGGTGCCTGCAGGCCAGCCAGGGTGGTCCTGGCCCCGGGCGCTCTTCCGGAAGCTTTCCATTGCCCTGCCTGAGATACCCCTCCTGTCCTGTCCCCCACTGCTTTTTTCCTTCCTTACCTCTGTCCGGAGAGAAATTCCAGCGGAAGGTATGGGTGACACATCCTCTTCTTTACAGGTGTCAGCCTGGCAACTCCTGCAGAAAGGCCAGCAGAGCCCCACTCACACCGGGCCACCCACAAAGCTGTGGCCCCTCACTCCCACCCACCAGCACAGCCCCGAGACTGCTGACGGGGCAGAGAATATGGAGTCAGGCACAGCTTCAGGGGCTATTGCTGCCTGGAGCGCTGTTTATATTGACCTCAACGAGGCACACCTGGGGAGGGCGGGCCGGCAGGGTAAGGCTGCCCAGGTCAGCTAATCCACAACCCTCAGGGAATCACATTGTTGAAAATGGACCTCGCTAAGGCAGAAGAGAAGCCAAGGAAAAAAAGGGCACAGTGCCATTTGCAGCACCGTAAATGAGTCTAGAAGTAATCACGTGACTTGTAGTAAGTCAGAAAATGAAAGACACATACCATATCATATCACTTATAGGTGTTACCTAAAAATGGATACCAGGGCAGATATTTCCACGGAGAAGGGCAATCACAGATTCATTAAACAAACTTATGGTTCACGAAAGGAAAGGTGTGAGGATTGGTTTCATTACGATATCGGGATTAACAATCATATACAAACACAGATGACATATATAATCACCAAAGACCTACAGAATACCAAGAGAGGACTACTCAACATTCTGTCATAACGTACATGGGAAAAGGATCCCAGCAAGAACAGACATCTGTATATGTGTAAAAGAACCACATCTTCCACACCTACAACAAGCCAAACATTGTAATCAAACTTGCTGTAATAAAAAATACAAAAAATTAAATTAAAAACACGAACAAGAAGTCGTGAGACAAACTTGAGGGGCTTTCTCCTGGCACATTCCATTCTAAATTCCAATCTAGAACACCACTTCCACTGAGGCTCTCTTGCCCTAGTAACCAGATTTGGTAAGGGTGAACTGCTGCCACCTTGTGGCCGTTTCACACAACAGCAGCTTTAATCCCAGCGCTAATGGTCAGTTGATATTCAAAATCATTGCAGGCCTGTAAATGACACCTGCCCTGAACACAATTCCTGGGGTCACATATCGACCAAAAAATTCAAAGGACGTCCATATTTCAAAACGACCGTTTCAAAAGGCATATTTTACGCACATTAGTGTTCTGCTTCTTTTCCTTTCTTTCCTTTTTTGTTAAAAAAAAACGGGAATGGAAAAAGGCATCCCTCAGAATGGGCAAAAATCGTTGCAAACGAATCAATGGACAGAGGTTTAATCTCCAATATATATAAACAGCTCATGCAGCTTAATATTAAAAAAACAAACAACCCAATACAAAAATGGGCAGAAGATCTAAAGAGGCGTTTCTTCAAAGAAGACACAGAGATGGCCAAGACGCCCATGAAAAGCTGCTCAACAGCACTAATTATTAGAGAAATGCAAATCAAAACTACAATGAGGTATCACCTCACACCTGTTAGAATCGGCATCATCAGAAAATCTACAAACAACCAATTCTGGGGAGGGTGTGGACAAAAGGAGCCCTCTTCCACTATTGGTGGGAATGTAAATTGATACAGTCACTATGGAGAACAGTATGGAGTTTCCTTAAAAAAACTAGAAATAGAATTACCATCTGATCCAGCAATCCCACTTCTGGGCATATACCCAGAGAAAACCGTAAATCAAAAAGGCACATTCACCACAAAGTTCGTTGCAGCACAATTTACAATAGCCAGGTAATAGAAGCCACCTAAATGCCCACAGACAGATAAATGGATAAAGATGTGGTACATATATAAAATGAAATATTACTCGGCCATAAAAAGGAATGAAACTGGGTCATTTGTAGAGACATCGATGGATCAAGGGACTGTCATACAGAATGAAGTCAGAAAGAGGAAACCAAATACTGTATATTAAGGCATATATGTGGAACCTAAAAAATGGTACAGATGAACTGGTTTGCAGCGAAGAAATAGAGACACAGAGGTAGAGAACAAACGTATGGACACCAAGTGTGGGAAGCCATGGGGTGGTGGTGGTGGGATGACTTGGGAGATTGGGATTGACCTGTATACATGTATATGCATAAAATACATAACTAATAATAAACTGCTGTATAAAAAAATAAATTAATTAATTTCAAAATTCTAAAAAATAAAATTTAAAAATAAAAGAGAAAAAAGTTCTTCCCATCACACAGATGTATTTATAGGAATGAATTATTTCCATGCTTATATCTATAAATACATAAAAGAGGAATAAAATCTAACTTGAAACATAAAAGAAAAAAAAACCTGAACCCACCCTTTATACAGAGGAAAACCCTATCTGGACACTTGCTCCAGCGGTAAACAATTCTGAAATTGGTCAGAGGTGGGGAACCATCTCCCATACAGCCAGCACCCCAGCCCCCACGCAAGGAGCGGCCTCATTGCAAAGCTGTGGGATAGTGCCGAGGCATCTGTGTGTAAACGTGAGCTGAGCCCCAGGCCAGCTGCTGCTGAACTGTTCCCACCCTTCCCAGGTAAAACACCTGAATATGTACAAGGGCTTGAAAGCCTAGAGGAAGGGCCGTCGAGCCACACCAGCGACAGCACGCAGGCCAACTTGGTGCCTGCAGGCCAGCCAGGGTGGTCCTGGCCCCGGGCGCTCTTCCGGAAGCTTTCCATTGCCCTGCCTGAGATACCCCTCCTGTCCTGTCCCCCACTGCTTTTTTCCTTCCTTACCTCTGTCCGGAGAGAAATTCCAGCGGAAGGTATGGGTGACACATCCTCTTCTTTACAGGTGTCAGCCTGGCAACTCCTGCAGAAAGGCCAGCAGAGCCCCACTCACACCGGGCCACCCACAAAGCTGTGGCCCCTCACTCCCACCCACCAGCACAGCCCCGAGACTGCTGACGGGGCAGAGAATATGGAGTCAGGCACAGCTTCAGGGGCTATTGCTGCCTGGAGCGCTGTTTATATTGACCTCAACGAGGCACACCTGGGGAGGGCGGGCCGGCAGGGTAAGGCTGCCCAGGTCAGCTAATCCACAACCCTCAGGGAATCACATTGTTGAAAATGGACCTCGCTAAGGCAGAAGAGAAGCCAAGGAAAAAAAGGGCACAATGCCATTTGCAGCACCGTAAATGAGTCTAGAAGTAATCACGTGACTTGTAGTAAGTCAGAAAGTGAAAGACACATACCATATCATATCACTTATAGGTGTTACCTAAAAATGGATACCAGGGCAGATATTTCCACGGAGAAGGGCAATCACAGATTCATTAAACAAACTTATGGTTCACGAAAGGAAAGGTGTGAGGATTGGTTTCATTACGATATCGGGATTAACAATCATATACAAACACAGATGACATATATAATCACCAAAGACCTACAGAATACCAAGAGAGGACTACTCAACATTCTGTCATAACGTACATGGGAAAAGGATCCCAGCAAGAACAGACATCTGTATATGTGTAAAAGAACCACATCTTCCACACCTACAACAAGCCAAACATTGTAATCAAACTTGCTGTAATAAAAAATACAAAAAATTAAATTAAAAACACGAACAAGAAGTCGTGAGACAAACTTGAGGGGCTTTCTCCTGGCACATTCCATTCTAAATTCCAATCTAGAACACCACTTCCACTGAGGCTCTCTTGCCCTAGTAACCAGATTTGGTAAGGGTGAACTGCTGCCACCTTGTGGCCGTTTCACACAACAGCAGCTTTAATCCCAGCGCTAATGGTCAGTTGATATTCAAAATCATTGCAGGCCTGTAAATGACACCTGCCCTGAACACAATTCCTGGGGTCACATATCGACCAAAAAATTCAAAGGACGTCCATATTTCAAAACGACCGTTTCAAAAGGCATATTTTACGCACATTAGTGTTCTGCTTCTTTTCCTTTCTTTCCTTTTTTGTTAAAAAAAAACGGGAATGGAAAAAGGCATCCCTCAGAATGGGCAAAAATCGTTGCAAACGAATCAATGGACAGAGGTTTAATCTCCAATATATATAAACAGCTCATGCAGCTTAATATTAAAAAAACAAACAACCCAATACAAAAATGGGCAGAAGATCTAAAGAGGCGTTTCTTCAAAGAAGACACAGAGATGGCCAAGACGCCCATGAAAAGCTGCTCAACAGCACTAATTATTAGAGAAATGCAAATCAAAACTACAATGAGGTATCACCTCACACCTGTTAGAATCGGCATCATCAGAAAATCTACAAACAACCAATTCTGGGGAGGGTGTGGACAAAAGGAGCCCTCTTCCACTATTGGTGGGAATGTAAATTGATACAGTCACTATGGAGAACAGTATGGAGTTTCCTTAAAAAAACTAGAAATAGAATTACCATCTGATCCAGCAATCCCACTTCTGGGCATATACCCAGAGAAAACCGTAAATCAAAAAGGCACATTCACCACAAAGTTCGTTGCAGCACAATTTACAATAGCCAGGTAATAGAAGCCACCTAAATGCCCACAGACAGATAAATGGATAAAGATGTGGTACATATATAAAATGAAATATTACTCGGCCATAAAAAGGAATGAAACTGGGTCATTTGTAGAGACATCGATGGATCAAGGGACTGTCATACAGAATGAAGTCAGAAAGAGGAAACCAAATACTGTATATTAAGGCATATATGTGGAACCTAAAAAATGGTACAGATGAACTGGTTTGCAGCGAAGAAATAGAGACACAGAGGTAGAGAACAAACGTATGGACACCAAGTGTGGGAAGCCATGGGGTGGTGGTGGTGGGATGAGTTGGGAGATTGGGATTGACCTGTATACATGTATATGCATAAAATACATAACTAATAATAAACTGCTGTATAAAAAAATAAATAAATTAATTTCAAAATTCTAAAAAATAAAATTTAAAAATAAGAGAGAAAAAAGTTCTTCCCATCACACAGATGTATTTATAGGAATGAATTATTTCCATGCTTATATCTCTAAATACATAAAAGAGGAATAAAATCTAACTTGAAACATAAAAGAAAAAAAAAAAAACCTGAACCCACCATTTATACAGAGGAAAACCCTATCTGGACACTTGCTCCAGCGGTAAACAATTCTGAAATTGGTCAGAGGTGGGGAACCATCTCCCAAACAGCCAGCACCCCACCCCCCACGCAAGGAGCGGCCTCATTGCAAACCTGGGGGATTGTGCCGAGGCATCTGTGCGTAAACGTGAGCTGAGCCCCAGGCCAGCTGCTGCTGAACTGTTCCCACCCTTCCCAGGTAAAACACCTGAATATGTACAAGGGCTTGAAAGCCTAGAGGAAAGGCCGTCGAGCCACACCAGCGACAGCACGCAGGCCAACTTGGTGCCTGCAGGCCAGCCAGGGTGGTCCTGGCCCCGGGCGCTCTTCCGGAAGCTTTCCATTGCCCTGCCTGAGATACGCCTCCTGTCCTGGCCCCCACTGCTTTTTTCCTTCCTCACCTCTGTCCGGAGAGAAATTCCAGCGGAAGGTATGGGTGACACATCCTCTTCTTTACAGGTGTCAGCCTGGCAACTCCTGCAGAAAGGCCAGCAGAGCCCCACTCACACCGGGCCACCCACAAAGCTGTGGCCCCTCACTCCCACCCACCAGCACAGCCCCGAGACTGCTGACGGGGCAGAGAATATGGAGTCAGGCACAGCTTCAGGGGCTATTGCTGCCTGGAGCGCTGTTTATATTGACCTCAACGAGGCACACCTGGGGAGGGCGGGCCGGCAGGGTAAGGCTGCCCAGGTCAGCTAATCCACAACCCTCAGGGAATCACATTGTTGAAAATGGACCTCGCTAAGGCAGAAGAGAAGCCAAGGAAAAAAAGGACACAATGCCATTTGCAGCACCGTAAATGAGTCTAGAAGTAATCACGTGACTTGTAGTAAGTCAGAAAGTGAAAGACATACCATATCATATCACTTATAGGTGTTACCTAAAAATGGATACCAGGGCAGATATTTCCACGGAGAAGGGCAATCACAGATTCATTAAACAAACTTATGGTTCACGAAAGGAAAGGTGTGAGGATTGGTTTCATTACGATATCGGGGTTAACAATCATATACAAACACAGATGACATATATAATCACCAAAGACCTACAGAATACCAAGAGAGGACTACTCAACATTCTGTCATAACGTACATCGGAAAAGGATCCCAGCAAGAACAGACATCTGTATATGTGTAAAAGAACCACATCTTCCACACCTACAACAAGCCAAACATTGTAATCAAACTTGCTGTAATAAAAAATAAAAAAATTAAATTAAAAACACGAACAAGAAGTAGTGAGACAAACTTGAGGGGCTTTCTCCTGGCACATTCCATTCTAAATTCCAATCTAGAACACCACTTCCACTGAGGCTCTCTTGCCCTAGTAACCAGATTTGGTAAGGGTGAACTGCTGCCACCTTGTGGCCGTTTCACACAACAGCAGCTTTAATCCCAGCGCTAATGGTCAGTTGATATTCAAAATCATTGCAGGCCTGTAAATGACACCTGCCCTGAACACAATTCCTGGGGTCACATATCGACCAAAAAATTCAAAGGACGTCCATATTTCAAAACGACCGTTTCAAAAGGCATATTTTACGCACATTAGTGTTCTGCTTCTTTTCCTTTCTTTCCTTTTTTGTTAAAAAAAAACGGGAATGGAAAAAGGCATCCCTCAGAATGGGCAAAAATCGTTGCAAACGAATCAATGGACAGAGGTTTAATCTCCAATATATATAAACAGCTCATGCAGCTTAATATTAAAAAAACAAACAACCCAATACAAAAATGGGCAGAAGATCTAAAGAGGCGTTTCTTCAAAGAAGACACAGAGATGGCCAAGACGCCCATGAAAAGCTGCTCAACAGCACTAATTATTAGAGAAATGCAAATCAAAACTACAATGAGGTATCACCTCACACCTGTTAGAATCGGCATCATCAGAAAATCTACAAACAACCAATTCTGGGGAGGGTGTGGACAAAAGGAGCCCTCTTCCACTATTGGTGGGAATGTAAATTGATACAGTCACTATGGAGAACAGTATGGAGTTTCCTTAAAAAAACTAGAAATAGAATTACCATCTGATCCAGCAATCCCACTTCTGGGCATATACCCAGAGAAAACCGTAAATCAAAAAGGCACATTCACCACAAAGTTCGTTGCAGCACAATTTACAATAGCCAGGTAATAGAAGCCACCTAAATGCCCACAGACAGATAAATGGATAAAGATGTGGTACATATATAAAATGAAATATTACTCGGCCATAAAAAGGAATGAAACTGGGTCATTTGTAGAGACATCGATGGATCAAGGGACTGTCATACAGAATGAAGTCAGAAAGAGGAAACCAAATACTGTATATTAAGGCATATATGTGGAACCTAAAAAATGGTACAGATGAACTGGTTTGCAGCGAAGAAATAGAGACACAGAGGTAGAGAACAAACGTATGGACACCAAGTGTGGGAAGCCATGGGGTGGTGGTGGTGGGATGAGTTGGGAGATTGGGATTGACCTGTATACATGTATATGCATAAAATACATAACTAATAATAAACTGCTGTATAAAAAAATAAATAAATTAATTTCAAAATTCTAAAAAATAAAATTTAAAAATAAGAGAGAAAAAAGTTCTTCCCATCACACAGATGTATTTATAGGAATGAATTATTTCCATGCTTATATCTCTAAATACATAAAAGAGGAATAAAATCTAACTTGAAACATAAAAGAAAAAAAAAAAACCTGAACCCACCATTTATACAGAGGAAAACCCTATCTGGACACTTGCTCCAGCGGTAAACAATTCTGAAATTGGTCAGAGGTGGGGAACCATCTCCCAAACAGCCAGCACCCCACCCCCCACGCAAGGAGCGGCCTCATTGCAAACCTGGGGGATTGTGCCGAGGCATCTGTGCGTAAACGTGAGCTGAGCCCCAGGCCAGCTGCTGCTGAACTGTTCCCACCCTTCCCAGGTAAAACACCTGAATATGTACAAGGGCTTGAAAGCCTAGAGGAAAGGCCGTCGAGCCACACCAGCGACAGCACGCAGGCCAACTTGGTGCCTGCAGGCCAGCCAGGGTGGTCCTGGCCCCGGGCGCTCTTCCGGAAGCTTTCCATTGCCCTGCCTGAGATACGCCTCCTGTCCTGGCCCCCACTGCTTTTTTCCTTCCTCACCTCTGTCCGGAGAGAAATTCCAGCGGAAGGTATGGGTGACACATCCTCTTCTTTACAGGTGTCAGCCTGGCAACTCCTGCAGAAAGGCCAGCAGAGCCCCACTCACACCGGGCCACCCACAAAGCTGTGGCCCCTCACTCCCACCCACCAGCACAGCCCCGAGACTGCTGACGGGGCAGAGAATATGGAGTCAGGCACAGCTTCAGGGGCTATTGCTGCCTGGAGCGCTGTTTATATTGACCTCAACGAGGCACACCTGGGGAGGGCGGGCCGGCAGGGTAAGGCTGCCCAGGTCAGCTAATCCACAACCCTCAGGGAATCACATTGTTGAAAATGGACCTCGCTAAGGCAGAAGAGAAGCCAAGGAAAAAAAGGACACAATGCCATTTGCAGCACCGTAAATGAGTCTAGAAGTAATCACGTGACTTGTAGTAAGTCAGAAAGTGAAAGACATACCATATCATATCACTTATAGGTGTTACCTAAAAATGGATACCAGGGCAGATATTTCCACGGAGAAGGGCAATCACAGATTCATTAAACAAACTTATGGTTCACGAAAGGAAAGGTGTGAGGATTGGTTTCATTACGATATCGGGGTTAACAATCATATACAAACACAGATGACATATATAATCACCAAAGACCTACAGAATACCAAGAGAGGACTACTCAACATTCTGTCATAACGTACATCGGAAAAGGATCCCAGCAAGAACAGACATCTGTATATGTGTAAAAGAACCACATCTTCCACACCTACAACAAGCCAAACATTGTAATCAAACTTGCTGTAATAAAAAATAAAAAAATTAAATTAAAAACACGAACAAGAAGTAGTGAGACAAACTTGAGGGGCTTTCTCCTGGCACATTCCATTCTAAATTCCAATCTAGAACACCACTTCCACTGAGGCTCTCTTGCCCTAGTAACCAGATTTGGTAAGGGTGAACTGCTGCCACCTTGTGGCCGTTTCACACAACAGCAGCTTTAATCCCAGCGCTAATGGTCAGTTGATATTCAAAATCATTGCAGGCCTGTAAATGACACCTGCCCTGAACACAATTCCTGGGGTCACATATCGACCAAAAAATTCAAAGGACGTCCATATTTCAAAACGACCGTTTCAAAAGGCATATTTTACGCACATTAGTGTTCTGCTTCTTTTCCTTTCTTTCCTTTTTTGTTAAAAAAAAACGGGAATGGAAAAAGGCATCCCTCAGAATGGGCAAAAATCGTTGCAAACGAATCAATGGACAGAGGTTTAATCTCCAATATATATAAACAGCTCATGCAGCTTAATATTAAAAAAACAAACAACCCAATACAAAAATGGGCAGAAGATCTAAAGAGGCGTTTCTTCAAAGAAGACACAGAGATGGCCAAGACGCCCATGAAAAGCTGCTCAACAGCACTAATTATTAGAGAAATGCAAATCAAAACTACAATGAGGTATCACCTCACACCTGTTAGAATCGGCATCATCAGAAAATCTACAAACAACCAATTCTGGGGAGGGTGTGGACAAAAGGAGCCCTCTTCCACTATTGGTGGGAATGTAAATTGATACAGTCACTATGGAGAACAGTATGGAGTTTCCTTAAAAAAACTAGAAATAGAATTACCATCTGATCCAGCAATCCCACTTCTGGGCATATACCCAGAGAAAACCGTAAATCAAAAAGGCACATTCACCACAAAGTTCGTTGCAGCACAATTTACAATAGCCAGGTAATAGAAGCCACCTAAAGGCCCACAGACAGATAAATGGATAAAGATGTGGTACATATATAAAATGAAATATTACTCGGCCATAAAAAGGAATGAAACTGGGTCATTTGTAGAGACATCGATGGATCAAGGGACTGTCATACAGAATGAAGTCAGAAAGAGGAAACCAAATACTGTATATTAAGGCATATATGTGGAACCTAAAAAATGGTACAGATGAACTGGTTTGCAGCGAAGAAATAGAGACACAGAGGTAGAGAACAAACGTATGGACACCAAGTGTGGGAAGCCATGGGGTGGTGGTGGTGGGATGAGTTGGGAGATTGGGATTGACCTGTATACATGTATATGCATAAAATACATAACTAATAATAAACTGCTGTATAAAAAAATAAATTAATTAATTTCAAAATTCTAAAAAATAAAATTTAAAAATAAGAGAGAAAAAAGTTCTTCCCATCACACAGATGTATTTATAGGAATGAATTATTTCCATGCTTATATCTATAAATACATAAAAGAGGAATAAAATCTAACTTGAAACATAAAAGAAAAAAATAAAACCTGAACCCACCATTTATACAGAGGAAAACCCTATCTGGACACTTGCTCCAGCGGTAAACAATTCTGAAATTGGTCAGAGGTGGGGAACCATCTCCCATACAGCCAGCACCCCACCCCCCACGCAAGGAGCGGCCTCATTGCAAAGCTGGGGGATTGTGCCGAGGCATCTGTGCGTAAACGTGAGCTGAGCCCCAGGCCAGCTGCTGCTGAACTGTTCCCACCCTTCCCAGGTAAAACACCTGAATATATACAAGGGCTTGAAAGCCTAGAGGAAGGGCCGTCGAGCCACACCAGCGACAGCACGCAGGCCAACTTGGTGCCTGCAGGCCAGCCAGGGTGGTCCTGGCCCCGGGCGCTCTTCCGGAAGCTTTCCATTGCCCTGCCTGAGATACCCCTCCTGTCCTGTCCCCCACTGCTTTTTTCCTTCCTCACCTCTGTCCGGAGAGAAATTCCAGCGGAAGGTATGGGTGACACATCCTCTTCTTTACAGGTGTCAGCCTGGCAACTCCTGCAGAAAGGCCAGCAGAGCCCCACTCACACCGGGCCACCCACAAAGCTGTGGCTCCTCACTCCCACCCACCAGCACAGCCCTGAGACTGCTGACGGGGCAGAGAATATGGAGTCAGGCACAGCTTCAGGGGCTATTGCTGCCTGGAGCGCTGTTTATATTGATCTCAACGAGGCACACCTGGGGAGGGCGGGCCGGCAGGGTAAGGCTGCCCAGGTCAGCTAATCCACAACCCTCAGGGAATCACATTGTTGAAAATGGACCTCGCTAAGGCAGAAGAGAAGCCAAGGAAAAAACGGACACAATGCCATTTGCAGCACCGTAAATGAGTCTAGAAGTAATCACGTGACTTGTAGTAAGTCAGAAAGTGAAAGACACATACCATATCATATCACTTATAGGTGTTACCTAAAAATGGATACCAGGGCAGATATTTCCACGGAGAAGGGCAATCACAGATTCATTAAACAAACTTATGGTTCACGAAAGGAAAGGTGTGAGGTTTGGTTTCATTACGATATCGGGGTTAACAATCATATACAAACACAGATGACATATATAATCACCAAAGACCTACAGAATACCAAGAGAGGACTACTCAACATTCTGTCATAACGTACATGGGAAAAGGATCCCAGGAAGAACAGACATCTGTATATGTGTAAAAGAACCACATCTTCCACACCTACAACAAGCCAAACATTGTAATCAAACTTGCTGTAATAAAAAATAAAAAAATTAAATTAAAAACACGAACAAGAAGTAGTGAGACAAACTTGAGGGGCTTTCTCCTGGCACATTCCATTCTAAATTCCAATCTAGAACACCACTTCCACTGAGGCTCTCTTGCCCTAGTAACCAGATTTGGTAAGGGTGAACTGCTGCCACCTTGTGGCCGTTTCACACAACAGCAGCTTTAATCCCAGCGCTAATGGTCAGTTGATATTCAAAATCATTGCAGGCCTGTAAATGACACCTGCCCTGAACACAATTCCTGGGGTCACATATCGACCAAAAAATTCAAAGGACCTCCATATTTCAAAACGACCGTTTCAAAAGGCATATTTTACGCACATTAGTGTTCTGCTTCTTTTCCTTTCTTTCCTTTTTTGTTAAAAAAAAACGGGAATGGAAAAAGGCATCCCTCAGAATGGGCAAAAATCGTTGCAAACGAATCAATGGACAGAGGTTTAATCTCCAATATATATAAACAGCTCATGCAGCTTAATATTAAAAAAACAAACAACCCAATACAAAAATGGGCAGAAGATCTAAAGAGGCGTTTCTTCAAAGAAGACACAGAGATGGCCAAGACGCCCATGAAAAGCTGCTCAACAGCACTAATTATTAGAGAAATGCAAATCAAAACTACAATGAGGTATCACCTCACACCTGTTAGAATCGGCATCATCAGAAAATCTACAAACAACCAATTCTGGGGAGGGTGTGGACAAAAGGAGCCCTCTTCCACTATTGGTGGGAATGTAAATTGATACAGTCACTATGGAGAACAGTATGGAGTTTCCTTAAAAAAACTAGAAATAGAATTACCATCTGATCCAGCAATCCCACTTCTGGGCATATACCCAGAGAAAACCGTAAATCAAAAAGGCACATTCACCACAAAGTTCGTTGCAGCACAATTTACAATAGCCAGGTAATAGAAGCCACCTAAATGCCCACAGACAGATAAATGGATAAAGATGTGGTACATATATAAAATGAAATATTACTCGGCCATAAAAAGGAATGAAACTGGGTCATTTGTAGAGACATCGATGGATCAAGGGACTGTCATACAGAATGAAGTCAGAAAGAGGAAACCAAATACTGTATATTAAGGCATATATGTGGAACCTAAAAAATGGTACAGATGAACTGGTTTGCAGCGAAGAAATAGAGACACAGAGGTAGAGAACAAACGTATGGACACCAAGTGTGGGAAGCCATGGGGTGGTGGTGGTGGGATGAGTTGGGAGATTGGGATTGACCTGTATACATGTATATGCATAAAATACATAACTAATAATAAACTGCTGTATAAAAAAATAAATAAATTAATTTCAAAATTCTAAAAAATAAAATTTAAAAATAAGAGAGAAAAAAGTTCTTCCCATCACACAGATGTATTTATAGGAATGAATTATTTCCATGCTTATATCTCTAAATACATAAAAGAGGAATAAAATCTAACTTGAAACATAAAAGAAAAAAAAAAAAACCTGAACCCACCATTTATACAGAGGAAAACCCTATCTGGACACTTGCTCCAGCGGTAAACAATTCTGAAATTGGTCAGAGGTGGGGAACCATCTCCCAAACAGCCAGCACCCCACCCCCCACGCAAGGAGCGGCCTCATTGCAAACCTGGGGGATTGTGCCGAGGCATCTGTGCGTAAACGTGAGCTGAGCCCCAGGCCAGCTGCTGCTGAACTGTTCCCACCCTTCCCAGGTAAAACACCTGAATATGTACAAGGGCTTGAAAGCCTAGAGGAAAGGCCGTCGAGCCACACCAGCGACAGCACGCAGGCCAACTTGGTGCCTGCAGGCCAGCCAGGGTGGTCCTGGCCCCGGGCGCTCTTCCGGAAGCTTTCCATTGCCCTGCCTGAGATACGCCTCCTGTCCTGGCCCCCACTGCTTTTTTCCTTCCTCACCTCTGTCCGGAGAGAAATTCCAGCGGAAGGTATGGGTGACACATCCTCTTCTTTACAGGTGTCAGCCTGGCAACTCCTGCAGAAAGGCCAGCAGAGCCCCACTCACACCGGGCCACCCACAAAGCTGTGGCCCCTCACTCCCACCCACCAGCACAGCCCCGAGACTGCTGACGGGGCAGAGAATATGGAGTCAGGCACAGCTTCAGGGGCTATTGCTGCCTGGAGCGCTGTTTATATTGACCTCAACGAGGCACACCTGGGGAGGGCGGGCCGGCAGGGTAAGGCTGCCCAGGTCAGCTAATCCACAACCCTCAGGGAATCACATTGTTGAAAATGGACCTCGCTAAGGCAGAAGAGAAGCCAAGGAAAAAAAGGACACAATGCCATTTGCAGCACCGTAAATGAGTCTAGAAGTAATCACGTGACTTGTAGTAAGTCAGAAAGTGAAAGACATACCATATCATATCACTTATAGGTGTTACCTAAAAATGGATACCAGGGCAGATATTTCCACGGAGAAGGGCAATCACAGATTCATTAAACAAACTTATGGTTCACGAAAGGAAAGGTGTGAGGATTGGTTTCATTACGATATCGGGGTTAACAATCATATACAAACACAGATGACATATATAATCACCAAAGACCTACAGAATACCAAGAGAGGACTACTCAACATTCTGTCATAACGTACATCGGAAAAGGATCCCAGCAAGAACAGACATCTGTATATGTGTAAAAGAACCACATCTTCCACACCTACAACAAGCCAAACATTGTAATCAAACTTGCTGTAATAAAAAATAAAAAAATTAAATTAAAAACACGAACAAGAAGTAGTGAGACAAACTTGAGGGGCTTTCTCCTGGCACATTCCATTCTAAATTCCAATCTAGAACACCACTTCCACTGAGGCTCTCTTGCCCTAGTAACCAGATTTGGTAAGGGTGAACTGCTGCCACCTTGTGGCCGTTTCACACAACAGCAGCTTTAATCCCAGCGCTAATGGTCAGTTGATATTCAAAATCATTGCAGGCCTGTAAATGACACCTGCCCTGAACACAATTCCTGGGGTCACATATCGACCAAAAAATTCAAAGGACGTCCATATTTCAAAACGACCGTTTCAAAAGGCATATTTTACGCACATTAGTGTTCTGCTTCTTTTCCTTTCTTTCCTTTTTTGTTAAAAAAAAACGGGAATGGAAAAAGGCATCCCTCAGAATGGGCAAAAATCGTTGCAAACGAATCAATGGACAGAGGTTTAATCTCCAATATATATAAACAGCTCATGCAGCTTAATATTAAAAAAACAAACAACCCAATACAAAAATGGGCAGAAGATCTAAAGAGGCGTTTCTTCAAAGAAGACACAGAGATGGCCAAGACGCCCATGAAAAGCTGCTCAACAGCACTAATTATTAGAGAAATGCAAATCAAAACTACAATGAGGTATCACCTCACACCTGTTAGAATCGGCATCATCAGAAAATCTACAAACAACCAATTCTGGGGAGGGTGTGGACAAAAGGAGCCCTCTTCCACTATTGGTGGGAATGTAAATTGATACAGTCACTATGGAGAACAGTATGGAGTTTCCTTAAAAAAACTAGAAATAGAATTACCATCTGATCCAGCAATCCCACTTCTGGGCATATACCCAGAGAAAACCGTAAATCAAAAAGGCACATTCACCACAAAGTTCGTTGCAGCACAATTTACAATAGCCAGGTAATAGAAGCCACCTAAAGGCCCACAGACAGATAAATGGATAAAGATGTGGTACATATATAAAATGAAATATTACTCGGCCATA
Organism: Mesoplodon mirus; assembly: GCF_964341445.2. Classification (NCBI taxonomy): domain Eukaryota; kingdom Metazoa; phylum Chordata; class Mammalia; order Artiodactyla; family Ziphiidae; genus Mesoplodon; species Mesoplodon mirus. The sequence goes on along the minus strand of NW_028295510.1, from coordinate 167,508 downwards.
AAAAGGAATGAAACTGGGTCATTTGTAGAGACATCGATGGATCAAGGGACTGTCATACAGAATGAAGTCAGAAAGAGGAAACCAAATACTGTATATTAAGGCATATATGTGGAACCTAAAAAATGGTACAGATGAACTGGTTTGCAGCGAAGAAATAGAGACACAGAGGTAGAGAACAAACGTATGGACACCAAGTGTGGGAAGCCATGGGGTGGTGGTGGTGGGATGAGTTGGGAGATTGGGATTGACCTGTATACATGTATATGCATAAAATACATAACTAATAATAAACTGCTGTATAAAAAAATAAATTAATTAATTTCAAAATTCTAAAAAATAAAATTTAAAAATAAGAGAGAAAAAAGTTCTTCCCATCACACAGATGTATTTATAGGAATGAATTATTTCCATGCTTATATCTATAAATACATAAAAGAGGAATAAAATCTAACTTGAAACATAAAAGAAAAAAATAAAACCTGAACCCACCATTTATACAGAGGAAAACCCTATCTGGACACTTGCTCCAGCGGTAAACAATTCTGAAATTGGTCAGAGGTGGGGAACCATCTCCCATACAGCCAGCACCCCACCCCCCACGCAAGGAGCGGCCTCATTGCAAAGCTGGGGGATTGTGCCGAGGCATCTGTGCGTAAACGTGAGCTGAGCCCCAGGCCAGCTGCTGCTGAACTGTTCCCACCCTTCCCAGGTAAAACACCTGAATATATACAAGGGCTTGAAAGCCTAGAGGAAGGGCCGTCGAGCCACACCAGCGACAGCACGCAGGCCAACTTGGTGCCTGCAGGCCAGCCAGGGTGGTCCTGGCCCCGGGCGCTCTTCCGGAAGCTTTCCATTGCCCTGCCTGAGATACCCCTCCTGTCCTGTCCCCCACTGCTTTTTTCCTTCCTCACCTCTGTCCGGAGAGAAATTCCAGCGGAAGGTATGGGTGACACATCCTCTTCTTTACAGGTGTCAGCCTGGCAACTCCTGCAGAAAGGCCAGCAGAGCCCCACTCACACCGGGCCACCCACAAAGCTGTGGCTCCTCACTCCCACCCACCAGCACAGCCCTGAGACTGCTGACGGGGCAGAGAATATGGAGTCAGGCACAGCTTCAGGGGCTATTGCTGCCTGGAGCGCTGTTTATATTGATCTCAACGAGGCACACCTGGGGAGGGCGGGCCGGCAGGGTAAGGCTGCCCAGGTCAGCTAATCCACAACCCTCAGGGAATCACATTGTTGAAAATGGACCTCGCTAAGGCAGAAGAGAAGCCAAGGAAAAAACGGACACAATGCCATTTGCAGCACCGTAAATGAGTCTAGAAGTAATCACGTGACTTGTAGTAAGTCAGAAAGTGAAAGACACATACCATATCATATCACTTATAGGTGTTACCTAAAAATGGATACCAGGGCAGATATTTCCACGGAGAAGGGCAATCACAGATTCATTAAACAAACTTATGGTTCACGAAAGGAAAGGTGTGAGGTTTGGTTTCATTACGATATCGGGGTTAACAATCATATACAAACACAGATGACATATATAATCACCAAAGACCTACAGAATACCAAGAGAGGACTACTCAACATTCTGTCATAACGTACATGGGAAAAGGATCCCAGGAAGAACAGACATCTGTATATGTGTAAAAGAACCACATCTTCCACACCTACAACAAGCCAAACATTGTAATCAAACTTGCTGTAATAAAAAATAAAAAAATTAAATTAAAAACACGAACAAGAAGTAGTGAGACAAACTTGAGGGGCTTTCTCCTGGCACATTCCATTCTAAATTCCAATCTAGAACACCACTTCCACTGAGGCTCTCTTGCCCTAGTAACCAGATTTGGTAAGGGTGAACTGCTGCCACCTTGTGGCCGTTTCACACAACAGCAGCTTTAATCCCAGCGCTAATGGTCAGTTGATATTCAAAATCATTGCAGGCCTGTAAATGACACCTGCCCTGAACACAATTCCTGGGGTCACATATCGACCAAAAAATTCAAAGGACCTCCATATTTCAAAACGACCGTTTCAAAAGGCATATTTTACGCACATTAGTGTTCTGCTTCTTTTCCTTTCTTTCCTTTTTTGTTAAAAAAAAACGGGAATGGAAAAAGGCATCCCTCAGAATGGGCAAAAATCGTTGCAAACGAATCAATGGACAGAGGTTTAATCTCCAATATATATAAACAGCTCATGCAGCTTAATATTAAAAAAACAAACAACCCAATACAAAAATGGGCAGAAGATCTAAAGAGGCGTTTCTTCAAAGAAGACACAGAGATGGCCAAGACGCCCATGAAAAGCTGCTCAACAGCACTAATTATTAGAGAAATGCAAATCAAAACTACAATGAGGTATCACCTCACACCTGTTAGAATCGGCATCATCAGAAAATCTACAAACAACCAATTCTGGGGAGGGTGTGGACAAAAGGAGCCCTCTTCCACTATTGGTGGGAATGTAAATTGATACAGTCACTATGGAGAACAGTATGGAGTTTCCTTAAAAAAACTAGAAATAGAATTACCATCTGATCCAGCAATCCCACTTCTGGGCATATACCCAGAGAAAACCGTAAATCAAAAAGGCACATTCACCACAAAGTTCGTTGCAGCACAATTTACAATAGCCAGGTAATAGAAGCCACCTAAATGCCCACAGACAGATAAATGGATAAAGATGTGGTACATATATAAAATGAAATATTACTCGGCCATAAAAAGGAATGAAACTGGGTCATTTGTAGAGACATCGATGGATCAAGGGACTGTCATACAGAATGAAGTCAGAAAGAGGAAACCAAATACTGTATATTAAGGCATATATGTGGAACCTAAAAAATGGTACAGATGAACTGGTTTGCAGCGAAGAAATAGAGACACAGAGGTAGAGAACAAACGTATGGACACCAAGTGTGGGAAGCCATGGGGTGGTGGTGGTGGGATGAGTTGGGAGATTGGGATTGACCTGTATACATGTATATGCATAAAATACATAACTAATAATAAACTGCTGTATAAAAAAATAAATAAATTAATTTCAAAATTCTAAAAAATAAAATTTAAAAATAAGAGAGAAAAAAGTTCTTCCCATCACACAGATGTATTTATAGGAATGAATTATTTCCATGCTTATATCTCTAAATACATAAAAGAGGAATAAAATCTAACTTGAAACATAAAAGAAAAAAAAAGTGAACCCACGAGTTATACAGAGGAAAACCCTATCACGGCACTTGCTCCAGTGGTAAACAATTCTGAAATTGGTCAGAGGTGGGGAACCATCTCCCATACAGCCAGCAACCCAACCCCCACGCAAGGAGCGTCCTCACTGCAAAGCTGGGGGACCGTGCCGAGGCATCTGTGAGTAAACGTGAGCTGAGCCCCAGGCCAGCTGCTGCTGAACTGTTCCCACCCTTTCCAGGTAAAACACCTGAATATGTACAAGGGCTTGAAAGCCTAGAGGAAGGACCGTGGAGCCACACCAGCGACAGCACGCAGGCCAACTTGGTGCCTGCAGGCCAGCCAGCGTGGTCCTGGACCCTGGCGCTCTTCCAGAAGCTTTCCATTGCCCTGCCTGAGATACCCCTCCTGTCCCGGCCCCCACTGCTTTTTTCCTTCCTCACCTCTGTCCGGAGAGAATTTCCAGCGGAAGGTATGGGTGACACATCCTCTTCTTTACAGGCGGCAGCCTGGCAACTCCTGCAGAAAGGCCAGCAGAACCCCACTCACACCGGGCCACCCACAAATGTGTGGCCCCTCACTCCCTCCCACCAGCACAGCCCCGAGACTGCTGACGGGGCAGAGAATATGGAGTCAGGCACAGCTTCAGGGGCTATTGCTGCCTGGAGCTCTGTTTATATTGACCTCAACGAGGCACACCTGGGGAGGGCGGGCCGGCAGGGTAAGGCTGCCCAGGTCAGCTAATCCACAACCCTCAGGGAATCACATTGTTGAAAATGGACCCCGCTAAGGCAGAAGAGAAGCCAAGGGAAAAAAGGACACAATGCCATTTGCAGCACCGTAGATGAGTCTAGAAGTAATCACGTGACTTGTAGTAAGTCAGAAAGTGAAAGACACATATCATATCATATCACTTATAGGTGTTACCTAAAAATGGATACCAGGGCAGATATTTCCACGGAGAAGGGCAATCACAGATTCATTAAACAAACTTATGGTTCACCAATGGAAAGGTGTGAGGATTGGTTTCATTACGATATCGGGGTTAACAGACATATACAAACACAGGTGACATATATAATCACCAAAGACCTACAGAATACCAAGAGAGGACTACTCAACATTCTGTCATAACGTACATGGGAAAAGGATCCCAAGAAGAACAGTCATCTGTATATGTGTAAAAGAACCACATCTTCCACACCTACAACAAGCCAAACATTGTAATCAAACTTGCTGTAATAAAAAATAAAAACTTAAATTAAAAACACGAACAAGAAGTAGTGAGACAAACGTGAGGGGCTTTCTCCTGGTACATTCCATTCTAAACTCCAATCTAGAACACCACTTCCACTGAGGCTCTCTTGCCCTAGTAACCAGATTTGGTAAGGGTGAACTGCTGCCACCTTGTGGCCGTTTCACACAACAGCAGCTTTAATCCCAACGCTAATGGTCAGTTGATATTCAAAATCATTGCAGGCCTGTAAATGACACCTGCCCTGAAAACAAATCCTGGGGTCACATATCGACCAAAAATTTCAAAGGACGTCCATATTTCAAAACCACCGTTTCAAAAGGCATATTTTACGCACATTAGTGTTCTGCTTCTTTTCCTTTCTTTCCTTTTTTGTTAAAAAACACGGGAATGGAAAAAGGCATCCCTCAGAATGGGCGAAAATCGTTGCAGACGAATCAATGGACAGAGGTTTAATCTCCAATATATATAAACAGCTCATGCAGCTTAATATTAAAAAAACAAACAACCCAAAAGAAATGGGCAGAAGATCTAAAGAGACGTTTCTTCAAAGGAGACACAGAGATGGCCAAGACGCACATGAAAAGCTGCTCAACAGCACTAATTATTAGAGAAATGCAAATCAAAACTACAATGAGGTATCACCTCACACCTGTTAGAATCGGCATCATCAGAAAATCTACAAACAACCAATTCTGGGGAGGGTGTGGACAAAAGGAGCCCTCTTCCACTATTGGTGGGAATGTAAATTGATACAGTCCCTATGGAGAACAGTATGGAGTTTCCTTAAAAAAACTAGAAATAGAATTACCATCTGATCGAGCAATCCCACTTCTGGGCATATACCCAGAGAAAACCGTATTTCAAAAAGGCACATTCACCACAATGTTCGTTGCAGCACTATTTACAATAGCCAGGTAATGGAAGCAACCTAAATGCCCACAGACAGATGAATGGATAAAGATGTGGTACATATATAAAATGGAATATTACTCGGCCATAAAAAGGAATGAAACTGGGTCATTTGTAGAGACATCGATGGATCGAGAGACTGTCATACAGAATGAAGTAAGTCAGAAAGAGGAAAACAAATATTGTATATTAATGCATATATGTGGAGCCTAAAAATGGTACAGATGAACTGGTTTGCAGGGAAGAAATAGAGACACAGAGGTAGAGAACAAACGTATGGACACCAAGTGTGGGAAGCCATGGGGTGGTGGTGGTGGGATGAGTTGGGAGTTTGGGATTGACCTGTATACATGTATATGCATAAAATACATAACTAATAATAACGTGCTGTATAAAAAAATAAATAAAATTTCAAAATTTTAAAAAATAAAATTTAAAAATAAAACAGAAAAAAGTTCTTCCCGTCACACAGATGTATTTATAGGAATGAATTATTTCCATGCTTATATCTATAAATACATAAAAGAGGAATAACATCTAACTTGAAACATAAAAGAAAAAAAAAGTGAACCCACGAGTTATACAGAGGAAAACCCTATCACGGCACTTGCTCCAGTGGTAAACAATTCTGAAATTGGTCAGAGGTGGGGAACCATCTCCCATACAGCCAGCAACCCAACCCCCATGCAAGGAGCGTCCTCATTGCAAAGTTGGGGACCGTGCCGAGGCATCTGTGAGTAAACGTGAGCTGAGCCCCAGGCCAGCTGCTGCTGAACTGTTCCCACCCTTTCCAGGTAAAACACCTGAATATGTACAAGGGCTTGAAAGCCTAGAGGAAGGACCGTGGAGCCACACCAGCGACAGCACGCAGGCCAACTTGGTGCCTGCAGGCCAGCCAGCGTGGTCCTGGACCCTGGCGCTCTTCCAGAAGCTTTCCATTGCCCTGCCTGAGATACCCCTCCTGTCCCGGACCCCACTGCTTTTCTCCTTCCTCACCTCTGTCCGGAGAGAATTTCCAGCGGAAGGTATGGGTGACACATCCTCTTCTTTACAGGCGGCAGCCTGGCAACTCCTGCAGAAAGGCCAGCAGAACCCCACTCACACCGGGCCACCCACAAAGCTGTGGCCCCTCACTCCCTCCCACCAGCACAGCCCCGAGACTGCTGACGGGGCAGAGAATATGGAGTCAGGCACAGCTTCAGGGGCTATTGCTGCCTGGAGCTCTGTTTATATTGACCTCAACGAGGCACACCTGGGGAGGGCGGGCCGGCAGGGTAAGGCTGCCCAGGTCAGCTAATCCACAACCCTCAGGGAATCACATTGTTGAAAATGGACCCCGCTAAGGCAGAAGAGAAGCCAAGGGAAAAAAGGACACAATGCCATTTGCAGCACCGTAGATGAGTCTAGAAGTAATCACATGACTTGTAGTAAGTCAGAAAGTGAAAGACACATATCATATCATATCACTTATAGGTGTTACCTAAAAATGGATACCAGGGCAGATATTTCCACGGAGAAGGGCAATCACAGATTCATTAAACAAACTTATGGTTCACCAATGGAAAGGTGTGAGGATTGGTTTCATTACGATATCGGGGTTAACAGACATATACAAACACAGGTGACATATATAATCACCAAAGACCTACAGAATACCAAGAGAGGACTACTCAACATTCTGTCATAACGTACATGGGAAAAGGATCCCAAGAAGAACAGTCATCTGTATATGTGTAAAAGAACCACATCTTCCACACCTACAACAAGCCAAACATTGTAATCAAACTTGCTGTAATAAAAAATAAAAACTTAAATTAAAAACACGAACAAGAAGTAGTGAGACAAACGTGAGGGGCTTTCTCCTGGTACATTCCATTCTAAACTCCAATCTAGAACACCACTTCCACTGAGGCTCTCTTGCCCTAGTAACCAGATTTGGTAAGGGTGAACTGCTGCCACCTTGTGGCCGTTTCACACAACAGCAGCTTTAATCCCAACGCTAATGGTCAGTTGATATTCAAAATCATTGCAGGCCTGTAAATGACACCTGCCCTGAAAACAAATCCTGGGGTCACATATCGACCAAAAATTTCAAAGGACGTCCATATTTCAAAACCACCGTTTCAAAAGGCATATTTTACGCACATTAGTGTTCTGCTTCTTTTCCTTTCTTTCCTTTTTTGTTAAAAAACACGGGAATGGAAAAAGGCATCCCTCAGAATGGGCGAAAATCGTTGCAGACGAATCAATGGACAGAGGTTTAATCTCCAATATATATAAACAGCTCATGCAGCTTAATATTAAAAAAACAAACAACCCAAAAGAAATGGGCAGAAGATCTAAAGAGACGTTTCTTCAAAGGAGACACAGAGATGGCCAAGACGCACATGAAAAGCTGCTCAACAGCACTAATTATTAGAGAAATGCAAATCAAAACTACAATGAGGTATCACCTCACACCTGTTAGAATCGGCATCATCAGAAAATCTACAAACAACCAATTCTGGGGAGGGTGTGGACAAAAGGAGCCCTCTTCCACTATTGGTGGGAATGTAAATTGATACAGTCCCTATGGAGAACAGTATGGAGTTTCCTTAAAAAAACTAGAAATAGAATTACCATCTGATCCAGCAATCCCACTTCTGGGCATATACCCAGATAAAACCGTATTTCAAAAAGGAACATTCACCACAATGTTCGTTGCAGCACTATTTACAATAGCCAGGTAATGGAAGCAACCTAAATGCCCACAGACAGATGAATGGATAAAGATGTGGTACATATATAAAATGGAATATGACTCGGCCATAAAAAGGAATGAAACTGGGTCATTTGTAGAGACATCGATGGATCGAGAGACTGTCATACAGAATGAAGTAAGTCAGAAAGAGGAACACAAATATTGTATATTAATGCATATATGTCGAGCCTAAAAATGGTACAGATGAACTGGTTTGCAGGGAAGAAATAGAGACACAGAGGTAGAGAACAAACGTATGGACACCAAGTGTGGGAAGCCATGGGGTGGTGGTGGTGGGATGAGTTGGGAGTTTGGGATTGACCTGTATACATGTATATGCATAAAATACATAACTAATAATAACGTGCTGTATAAAAAAATAAATAAAATTTCAAAATTTTAAAAAATAAAATTTAAAAATAAAACAGAAAAAAGTTCTTCCCGTCACACAGATGTATTTATAGGAATGAATTATTTCCATGCTTATATCTATAAATACATAAAAGAGGAATAACATCTAACTTGAAACATAAAAGAAAAAAAAAGTGAACCCACGAGTTATACAGAGGAAAACCCTATCACGGCACTTGCTCCAGTGGTAAACAATTCTGAAATTGGTCAGAGGTGGGGAACCATCTCCCATACAGCCAGCAACCCAACCCCCACGCAAGGAGCGTCCTCATTGCAAAGCTGGGGGACCGTGCCGAGGCATCTGTGAGTAAACGTGAGCTGAGCCCCAGGCCAGCTGCTGCTGAACTGTTCCCACCCTTTCCAGGTAAAACACCTGAATATGTACAAGGGCTTGAAAGCCTAGAGGAAGGACCGTGGAGCCACACCAGCGACAGCACGCAGGCCAACTTGGTGCCTGCAGGCCAGCCAGCGTGGTCCTGGACCCTGGCGCTCTTCCAGAAACTTTCCATTGCCCTGCCTGAGATACCCCTCCTGTCCCGGCCCCCACTGCTTTTTTCCTTCCTCACCTCTGTCCGGAGAGAAATTCCAGCGGAAGGTATGGGTGACACATCCTCTTCTTTACAGGCGGCAGCCTGGCAACTCCTGCAGAAAGGCCAGCAGAACCCCACTCACACCGGGCCACCCACAAAGCTGTGGCCCCTCACTCCCTCCCACCAGCACAGCCCCGAGACTGCTGACGGGGCAGAGAATATGGAGTCAGGCACAGCTTCAGGGGCTATTGCTGCCTGGAGCTCTGTTTATATTGACCTCAACGAGGCACACCTGGGGAGGGCGGGCCGGCAGGGTAAGGCTGCCCAGGTCAGCTAATCCACAACCCTCAGGGAATCACATTGTTGAAAATGGACCCCGCTAAGGCAGAAGAGAAGCCAAGGGAAAAAAGGACACAATGCCATTTGCAGCACCGTAGATGAGTCTAGAAGTAATCACGTGACTTGTAGTAAGTCAGAAAGTGAAAGACACATATCATATCATATCACTTATAGGTGTTACCTAAAAATGGATACCAGGGCAGATATTTCCACGGAGAAGGGCAATCACAGATTCATTAAACAAACTTATGGTTCACCAATGGAAAGGTGTGAGGATTGGTTTCATTACGATATCGGGGTTAACAGACATATACAAACACAGGTGACATATATAATCACCAAAGACCTACAGAATACCAAGAGAGGACTACTCAACATTCTGTCATAACGTACATGGGAAAAGGATCCCAAGAAGAACAGTCATCTGTATATGTGTAAAAGAACCACATCTTCCACACCTACAACAAGCCAAACATTGTAATCAAACTTGCTGTAATAAAAAATAAAAACTTAAATTAAAAACACGAACAAGAAGTAGTGAGACAAACGTGAGGGGCTTTCTCCTGGTACATTCCATTCTAAACTCCAATCTAGAACACCACTTCCACTGAGGCTCTCTTGCCCTAGTAACCAGATTTGGTAAGGGTGAACTGCTGCCACCTTGTGGCCGTTTCACACAACAGCAGCTTTAATCCCAACGCTAATGGTCAGTTGATATTCAAAATCATTGCAGGCCTGTAAATGACACCTGCCCTGAAAACAAATCCTGGGGTCACATATCGACCAAAAATTTCAAAGGACGTCCATATTTCAAAACCACCGTTTCAAAAGGCATATTTTACGCACATTAGTGTTCTGCTTCTTTTCCTTTCTTTCCTTTTTTGTTAAAAAACACGGGAATGGAAAAAGGCATCCCTCAGAATGGGCGAAAATCGTTGCAGACGAATCAATGGACAGAGGTTTAATCTCCAATATATATAAACAGCTCATGCAGCTTAATATTAAAAAAACAAACAACCCAAAAGAAATGGGCAGAAGATCTAAAGAGACGTTTCTTCAAAGGAGACACAGAGATGGCCAAGACGCACATGAAAAGCTGCTCAACAGCACTAATTATTAGAGAAATGCAAATCAAAACTACAATGAGGTATCACCTCACACCTGTTAGAATCGGCATCATCAGAAAATCTACAAACAACCAATTCTGGGGAGGGTGTGGACAAAAGGAGCCCTCTTCCACTATTGGTGGGAATGTAAATTGATACAGTCACTATGGAGAACAGTATGGAGTTTCCTTAAAAAAACTAGAAATAGAATTACCATCTGATCCAGCAATCCCACTTCTGGGCATATACCCAGAGAAAACCGTATTTCAAAAAGGCACCTTCACCACAATGTTCGTTGCAGCACTATTTACAATAGCCAGGTAATGGAAGCAACCTAAATGCCCACAGACAGATGAATGGATAAAGATGTGGTACATATATAAAATGGAATATGACTCGGCCATAAAAAGGAATGAAACTGGGTCATTTGTAGAGACATCGATGGATCGAGAGACTGTCATACAGAATGAAGTAAGTCAGAAAGAGGAAAACAAATATTGTATATTAATGCATATATGTGGAGCCTAAAAATGGTACAGATGAACTGGTTTGCAGGGAAGAAATAGAGACACAGAGGTAGAGAACAAACGTATGGACACCAAGTGTCGGAATCCATGGGGTGGTGGTGGTGGGATGAGTTGGGAGATTGGGATTGACCTGTATACATGTATATGCATAAAATACATAAATAATAATAACGTGCTGTATAAAATCATAAATAAAATTAAATTTCAAAATTTTAAAAAATTAAATTTAAAAATAAAACAGAAAAAATTCTTCCCGTCACACAGATGTATTTATAGGAATGAATTATTTCCATGCTTATATTTATAAATACATAAAAGAGGAATAAAATCTAACTTGAACCAAAAAAGAAAAAAAAATTGAACCCACGAGTTATACAGAGGAAAACCCTATCACGGCACTTGCTCCAGCGGTAAACAATTCTGAAATTGGTCAGAGGTGGGGAACCATCTCCCATACAGCCAGCAACCCACCCCCCACGCAAGGAGCATCCTCATTGCAAAGCTGGGGGACCGTGCCGAGGCATCTGTGAGTAAACGTGAGCTGAGCCCCAGGCCAGTTGCTGCTGAACTGTTCCCACCCTTTCCAGGTAAAACACCTGAATATGTACAAGGGCTTGAAAGCCTAGAGGAAGGACCGTGGAGCCACACCAGTGACAGCACGCAGGCCAACTTGGTGCCTGCAGGCCAGCCAGCGTGGTCCTGGACCCTGGCGCTCTTCCAGAAGCTTTCCATTGCCCTGCCTGAGATACCCCTCCTGTCCCGGCCCCCACTGCTTTTTTCCTTCCTCACCTCTGTCCGGAGAGAAATTCCAGCGGAAGGTATGGGTGACACATCCTCTTCTTTACAGGCGGCAGCCTGGCAACTCCTGCAGAAAGGCCAGCAGAACCCCACTCACACCGGGCCACCCACAAAGCTGTGGCCCCTCACTCCCTCCCACCAGCACAGCCCCGAGACTGCTGACGGGGCAGAGAATATGGAGTCAGGCACAGCTTCAGGGGCTATTGCTGCCTGGAGCGCTGTTTATATTGACCTCAACGAGGCACACCTGGGGAGGGCGGGCCGGCAGGGTAAGGCCGCCCAGGTCAGCTAATCCACAACCCTCAGGGAATCACATTGTTGAAAATGGACCCCGCTAAGGCAGAAGAGAAGCCAAGGGAAAAAAGGACACAATGCCATTTGCAGCACCGTAGATGAGTCTAGAAGTAATCACGTGACTTGTAGTAAGTCAGAAAGTGAAAGACACATATCATATCATATCACTTATAGGTGTTACCTAAAAATGGATACCAGGGCAGATATTTCCACGGAGAAGGGCAATCACAGATTCATTAAACAAACTTATGGTTCACCAATGGAAAGGTGTGAGGATTGGTTTCATTACGATATCGGGGTTAACAGACATATACAAACACAGGTGACATATATAATCACCAAAGACCTACAGAATACCAAGAGAGGACTACTCAACATTCTGTCATAACGTACATGGGAAAAGGATCCCAAGAAGAACAGTCATCTGTATATGTGTAAAAGAACCACATCTTCCACACCTACAACAAGCCAAACATTGTAATCAAACTTGCTGTAATAAAAAATAAAAACTTAAATTAAAAACACGAACAAGAAGTAGTGAGACAAACGTGAGGGGCTTTCTCCTGGTACATTCCATTCTAAACTCCAATCTAGAACACCACTTCCACTGAGGCTCTCTTGCCCTAGTAACCAGATTTGGTAAGGGTGAACTGCTGCCACCTTGTGGCCGTTTCACACAACAGCAGCTTTAATCCCAACGCTAATGGTCAGTTGATATTCAAAATCATTGCAGGCCTGTAAATGACACCTGCCCTGAAAACAAATCCTGGGGTCACATATCGACCAAAAAATTCAAAGGACGTCCATATTTCAAAACGACCATTTCAAAAGGCATATTTTACGCACATTAGTGTTCTGCTTCTTTTCCTTTCTTTCCTTTTTTGTTAAAAAAAACGGGAATGGTAAAAGGCATCCCTCAGGATGGGTGAAAATCGTTGCAAACGAATCAATGGACACAGGTTTAATCTCCAATATATATAAACAGCTCATGCAGCTTAATATTAAAAAAACAAACATTCCAAAAAAAATGGGCAGAAGATCTAAAGAGACGTTTCTTCAAAGGAGACACAGAGATGGCCAAGACGCACATGAAAAGCTGCTCAACAGCACTAATTATTAGAGAAATGCAAATCAAAACTACAATGAGGTATCACCTCACACCTGTTAGAATCGGCATCATCAGAAAATCTACAAACAACCAATTCTGGGGAGGGTGTGGACAAAAGGAGCCCTCTTCCACTATTGGTGGGAATGTAAATTGATACAGTCACTATGGAGAACAGTATGGAGTTTCCTTAAAAAAACTAGAAATAGAATTACCATCTGATCCAGCAATCCCACTTCTGGGCATATACCCAGAGAAAACCGTATTTCAAAAAGGCACCTTCACCACAATGTTTGTTGCAGCACTATTTACAATAGCCAGGTAATGGAAGCAACCTAAATGCCCACAGACAGATGAATGGATAAAGATGTGGTACATATATAAAATGGAATATGACTCGGCCATAAAAAGGAATGAAACTGGGTCATTTGTAGAGACATCGATGGATCGAGAGACTGTCATACAGAATGAAGTAAGTCAGAAAGAGGAAAACAAATATTGTATATTAATGCATATATGTGGAGCCTAAAAATGGTACAGATGAACTGGTTTGCAGGGAAGAAATAGAGACACAGAGGTAGAGAACAAACGTATGGACACCAAGTGTCGGAATCCATGGGGTGGTGGTGGTGGGATGAGTTGGGAGATTGGGATTGACCTGTATACATGTATATGCATAAAATACATAACTAATAATAACGTGATGTATAAAATCATAAATAAAATTAAATTTCAAAATTTTAAAAAATAAAATTTAAAAATAAAACAGAAAAAATTCTTCCCGTCACACAGATGTATTTATAGGAATGAATTATTTCCATGCTTATATTTATAAATACATAAAAGAGGAATAAAATCTAACTTGAACCAAAAAAGAAAAAAAAAATTGAACCCACGAGTTATACAGAGGAAAACCGTATCACGGCACTTGCTCCAGCGGTAAACAATTCTGAAATTGGTCAGATGTGGGGAACCATCTCCCATACAGCCAGCAACCCACCCCCCACGCAAGGAGCATCCTCATTGCAAAGCTGGGGGACCGTGCCGAGGCATCTGTGAGTAAACGTGAGCTGAGCCCCAGGCCAGCTGCTGCTGAACTGTTCCCACCCTTCCCAGGTAAAACACCTGAATATGTACAAGGGCTTGAAAGCCTAGAGGAAGGACCGTGGAGCCACACCAGTGACAGCACGCAGGCCAACTTGGTGCCTGCAGGCCAGCCAGCGTGGTCCTGGACCCTGGCGCTCTTCCAGAAGCTTTCCATTGCCCTGCCTGAGATACCCCTCCTGTCCCGGCCCCCACTGCTTTTTTCCTTCCTCACCTCTGTCCGGAGAGAAATTCCAGCGGAAGGTATGGGTGACACATCCTCTTCTTTACAGGCGGCAGCCTGGCAACTCCTGCAGAAAGGCCAGCAGAACCCCACTCACACCGGGCCACCCACAAAGCTGTGGCCCCTCACTCCCTCCCACCAGCACAGCCCCGAGACTGCTGACGGGGCAGAGAATATGGAGTCAGGCACAGCTTCAGGGGCTATTGCTGCCTGGAGCGCTGTTTATATTGACCTCAACGAGGCACACCTGGGGAGGGCGGGCCGGCAGGGTAAGGCTGCCCAGGTCAGCTAATCCACAACCCTCAGGGAATCACATTGTTGAAAATGGACCCCGCTAAGGCAGAAGAGAAGCCAAGGGAAAAAAGGACACAATGCCATTTGCAGCACCGTAGATGAGTCTAGAAGTAATCACGTGACTTGTAGTAAGTCAGAAAGTGAAAGACACATATCATATCATATCACTTATAGGTGTTACCTAAAAATGGATACCAGGGCAGATATTTCCACGGAGAAGGGCAATCACACATTCATTAAACAAACTTATGGTTCACCAATGGAAAGTTGTGAGGATTGGTTTCATTACGATATCGGGGTTAACAGACATATACAAACACAGGTGACATATATAATCGCCAAAGACCTACAGAATACCAAGAGAGGACTACTCAACATTCTGTCATAACGTACATGGGAAAAGGATCCCAAGAAGAACAGTCATCTGTATATGTGTAAAAGAACCACATCTTCCACACCTACAACAAGCCAAACATTGTAATCAAACTTGCTGTAATAAAAAATAAAAACTTAAATTAAAAACACGTACAAGAAGTAGTGAGACAAACGTGAGGGGCTTTCTCCTGGTACATTCCATTCTAAACTCCAATCTAGAACACCACTTCCACTGAGGCTCTCTTGCCCTAGTAACCAGATTTGGTAAGGGTGAACTGCTGCCACCTTGTGGCCGTTTCACACAACAGCAGCTTTAATCCCAACGCTAATGGTCAGTTGATATTCAAAATCATTGCAGGCCTGTAAATGACACCTGCCCTGAAAACAAATCCTGGGGTCACATATCGACCAAAAAATTCAAAGGACGTCCATATTTCAAAACGACCGTTTCAAAAGGCATATTTTACGCACATTAGTGTTCTGCTTCTTTTCCTTTCTTTCCTTTTTTGTTAAAAAAAACGGGAATGGAAAAAGGCATCCCTCAGGCTGGGTGAAAATCGTTGCAAACGAATCACTGGACACAGGTTTAATCTCCAATATATATAAACAGCTCATGCAGCTTAATATTAAAAAAACAAACAACCCCCCAAAAAATGGGCAGAAGATCTAAAGAGACGTTTCTTCAAAGGAGACACAGAGATGGCCAAGACGCACATGAAAAGCTGCTCAACAGCACTAATTATTAGAGAAATGCAAATCAAAACTACAATGAGGTATCACCTCACACCTGTTAGAATCGGCATCATCAGAAAATCTACAAACAACCAATTCTGGGGAGGGTGTGGACAAAAGGAGCCCTCTTCCACTATTGGTGGGAATGTAAATTGATACAGTCACTATGGAGAACAGTATGGAGTTTCCTTAAAAAAACTAGAAATAGAATTACCATCTGATCCAGCAATCCCACTTCTGGGCATATACCCAGAGAAAACCGTATTTCAAAAAGGCACCTTCACCACAATGTTCGTTGCAGCACTATTTACAATAGCCAGGTAATGGAAGCAACCTAAATGCCCACAGACAGATGAATGGATAAAGATGTGGTACATATATAAAATGGAATATGACTCGGCCATAAAAAGGAATGAAACTGGGTCATTTGTAGAGATATCGATGGATCGAGAGACTGTCATACAGAATGAAGTAAGTCAGAAAGAGGAAAACAAATATTGTATATTAATGCATATATGTGGAGCCTAAAAATGGTACAGATGAACTGGTTTGCAGGGAAGAAATAGAGACACAGAGGTAGAGAACAAACGTATGGACACCAAGTGTCGGAATCCATGGGGTGGTGGTGGTGGGATGAGTTGGGAGATTGGGATTGACCTGTATACATGTATATGCATAAAATACATAACTAATAATTACGTGCTGTATAAAATCATAAATAAAATTAAATTTCAAAATTTTAAAAAATAAAATTTAAAAATAAAACAGAAAAAATTCTTCCCGTCACACAGATGTATTTATAGGAATGAATTATTTCCATGCTTATATTTATAAATACATAAAAGAGGAATAAAATCTAACTTGAACCAAAAAAGAAAAAAAATTGAACCCACGAGTTATACAGAGGAAAACCGTATCACGGCACTTGCTCCAGCGGTAAACAATTCTGAAATTGGTCAGAGGTGGGGAACCATCTCCCATACAGCCAGCAACCCACCCCCCACGCAAGGAGCATCCTCATTGCAAAGCTGGGGGACCGTGCCGAGGCATCTGTGAGTAAACGTGAGCTGAGCCCCAGGCCAGCTGCTGCTGAACTGTTCCCACCCTTTCCAGGTAAAACACCTGAATATGTACAAGGGCTTGAAAGCCTAGAGGAAGGACCGTGGAGCCACACCAGTGACAGCACGCAGGCCAACTTGGTGCCTGCAGGCCAGCCAGCGTGGTCCTGGACCCTGGCGCTCTTCCAGAAGCTTTCCATTGCCCTGCCTGAGATACCCCTCCTGTCCCGGCCCCCACTGCTTTTTTCCTTCCTCACCTCTGTCCGGAGAGAAATTCCAGCAGAAGGTATGGGTGACACATCCTCTTCTTTACAGGCGGCAGCCTGGCAACTCCTGCAGAAAGGCCAGCAGAACCCCACTCACACCGGGCCACCCACAAAGCTGTGGCCCCTCACTCCCTCCCACCAGCACAGCCCCTAACTGCTGACGGGGCAGAGAATATGGAGTCAGGCACAGCTTCAGGGGCTATTGCTGCCTGGAGCTCTCTTTATATTGACCTCAACGAGGCACACCTGGGGAGGGCGGGCCGGCAGGGTAAGGCTGCCCAGGTCAGCTAATCCACAACCCTCAGGGAATCACATTGTTGAAAATGGACCCCGCTAAGGCAGAAGAGAAGCCAAGGGAAAAAAGGACACAATGCCATTTGCAGCACCGTAGATGAGTCTAGAAGTAATCACGTGACTTGTAGTAAGTCAGAAAGTGAAAGACACATATCATATCATATCACTTATAGATGTTACCTAAAAATGGATACCAGGGCAGATATTTCCACGGAGAAGGGCAATCACAGATTCATTAAACAAACTTATGGTTCACCAATGGAAAGGTGTGAGGATTGGTTTCATTACGATATCGGGGTTAACAGACATATACAAACACAGGTGACATATATAATCACCAAAGACCTACAGAATACCAAGAGAGGACTACTCAACATTCTGTCATAACGTACATGGGAAAAGGATCCCAAGAAGAACAGTCATCTGTATATGTGTAAAAGAACCACATCTTCCACACCTACAACAAGCCAAACATTGTAATCAAACTTGCTGTAATAAAAAATAAAAACTTAAATTAAAAACACGAACAAGAAGTAGTGAGACAAACGTGAGGGGCTTTCTCCTGGTACATTCCATTCTAAACTCCAATGTAGAACACCACTTCCACTGAGGCTCTCTTGCCCTAGTAACCAGATTTGGTAAGGGTGAACTGCTGCCACCTTGTGGCCGTTTCACACAACAGCAGCTTTAATCCCAACGCTAATGGTCAGTTGATATTCAAAATCATTGCAGGCCTGTAAATGACACCTGCCCTGAAAACAAATCCTGGGGTCACATATCGACCAAAAAATTCAAAGGACGTCCATATTTCAAAACCACCGTTTCAAAAGGCATATTTTACGCACATTAGTGTTCTGCTTCTTTTCCTTTCTTTCCTTTTTTGTTAAAAAAAACGGGAATGGTAAAAGGCATCCCTCAGGATGGGTGAAAATCGTTGCAAACGAATCAATGGACACAGGTTTAATCTCCAATATATATAAACAGCTCATGCAGCTTAATATTAAAAAAACAAACATTCCAAAAAAAATGGGCAGAAGATCTAAAGAGACGTTTCTTCAAAGGAGACACAGAGATGGCCAAGACGCACATGAAAAGCTGCTCAACAGCACTAATTATTAGAGAAATGCAAATCAAAACTACAATGAGGTATCACCTCACACCTGTTAGAATCGGCATCATCAGAAAATCTACAAACAACCAATTCTGGGGAGGGTGTGGACAAAAGGAGCCCTCTTCCACTATTGGTGGGAATGTAAATTGATACAGCCACTATGGAGAACAGTATGGAGTTTCCTTAAAAAAACTAGAAATAGAATTACCATCTGATCCAGCAATCCCACTTCTGGGCATATACCCAGAGAAAACCGTATTTCAAAAAGGCACATTCACCACAATGTTCGTTGCAGCACTATTTACAATAGCCAGGTAATGGAAGCAACCTAAATGCCCACAGACAGATGAATGGATAAACATGTGGTACATATATAAAATGGAATATGACTCGGCCATAAAAAGGAATGAAACTGGGTCATTTGTAGAGACATCGATGGATCGAGAGACTGTCATACAGAATGAAGTAAGTCAGAAAGAGGAAAACAAATATTGTATCTTAATGCATATATGTGGAGCCTAAAAATGGTACAGATGAACTGGTTTGCAGGGAACAAATAGAGACACAGAGGTAGAGAACAAACGTATGGACACCAAGTGTGGGAATCCATGGGGTGGTGGTGGTGGGATGAGTTGGGAGTTTGGGATTGACCTGTATACATGTATATACATAAAATACATAACTAATAATAACGTGCTGTATAAAAAAATAAATAAAATTAAATTTCAAAATTTTAAAAAATAAAATTTAAAAATAAAACAGAAAAAATTCTTCCCATCACACAGATGTATTTATAGGAAAGAATTATTTCCATGCTTATATCTATAAATACATAAAAGGGGAATAAAATCTAACTTGAACCATAAAAGGAAAAAAAAACCTGAACCCAGGAGTTATACAGAGGAAAACCCTATCAGGGCACTTGCTCCAGTGGTAAACAATTCTGAAATTGGTCAGAGGTGGGGAACCATCTCCCATACAGCCAGCAACCCACCCCCCACGCAAGGAGCGTCCTCATTGCAAAGCTGGGGGACCGTGCCGAGGCATCTGTGAGTAAACGTGAGCTGAGCCCCAGGCCAGCTGCTGCTGAACTGTTCCCACCCTTTCCAGGTAAAACACCTGAATATGTACAAGGGCTTGAAAGCCTAGAGGAAGGACCGTGGAGCCACACCAGTGACAGCACGCAGGCCAACTTGGTGCCTGCAGGACAGCCAGCATTGTCCTGGACCCTGGTGCTCTTCCAGAAGCTTTCCATTGCCCTGCCTGAGATACCCCTCCTGTCCCGGCCCCCACTGCTTTTTTCCTTCCTCACCTCTGTCCGGAGAGAAATTCCAGCGGAAGGTATGGGTGACACATCCTCTTCTTTACAGGCGGCAGCCTGGCAACTCCTGCAGAAAGGCCAGCAGAACCCCACTCACACCGGGCCACCCACAAAGCTGTGGCCCCTCACTCCCTCCCACCAGCACAGCCCCGAGACTGCTGACGGGGCTGAGAATATGGAGTCAGGCACAGCTTCAGGGGCTATTGCTGCCTGGAGCGCTGTTTATATTGACCTCAACGAGGCACACCTGGGGAGGGCGGGCCGGCAGGGTAAGGCTGCCCAGGACAGGTAATCCACAACCCTCAGGGAATCACATTGTTGAAAATGGACCCCGCTAAGGCAGAAGAGAAGCCAAGGGAAAAAAGGACACAATGCCATTTGCAGCACCGTAGATGAGTCTAGAAGTAATCACGTGACTTGTAGTAAGTCAGAAAGTGAAAGACACATATCATATCATATCACTTATAGGTGTTACCTAAAAATGGATACCAGGGCAGATATTTCCACGGAGAAGGGCAATCACAGATTCATTAAACAAACTTATGGTTCACCAATGGAAAGGTGTGAGGATTGGTTTCATTACGATATCGGGGTTAACAGACATATACAAACACAGGTGACATATATAATCACCAAAGACCTACAGAATACCAAGAGAGGACTACTCAACATTCTGTCATAACGTACATGGGAAAAGGATCCCAAGAAGAACAGTCATCTGTATATGTGTAAAAGAACCACATCTTCCACACCTACAACAAGCCAAACATTGTAATCAAACTTGCTGTAATAAAAAATAAAAACTTAAATTAAAAACACAAACAAGAAGTAGTGAGACAAACGTGAGGGGCTTTCTCCTGGTACATTCCATTCTAAACTCCAATCTAGAACACCACTTCCACTGAGGCTCTCTTGCCCTAGTAACCAGATTTGGTAAGGGTGAACTGCTGCCACCTTGTGGCCGTTTCACACAACAGCAGCTTTAATCCCAACGCTAATGGTCAGTTGATATTCAAAATCATTGCAGGCCTGTAAATGACACCTGCCCTGAAAACAAATCCTGGGGTCACATATCGACCAAAAAATTCAAAGGACGTCCATATTTCAAAACGACCGTTTCAAAAGGCATATTTTACGCACATTAGTGTTCTGCTTCTTTTCCTTTCTTTCCTTTTTTGTTAAAAAAAACGGGAATGGAAAAAGGCATCCCTCAGGATGGGTGAAAATCGTTGCAAACGAATCAATGGACAGAGGTTTAATCTCCAATATATATAAACAGCTCATGCAGCTTAATATTAAAAAAACAAACAACCCCAAAAAAATGGGCAGAAGATCTAAAGAGACGTTTCTTCAAAGGAGACACAGAGATGGCCAAGACACACATGAAAAGCTGCTCAACAGCACTAATTATTAGAGAAATGCAAATCAAAACTACAATGAGGTATCACCTCACACCTGTTAGAATCGGCATCATCAGAAAATCTACAAACAACCAATTCTGGGGAGGGTGTGGACAAAAGGAGCCCTCTTCCACTATTGGTGGGAATGTAAATTGATACAGCCACTATGGAGAACAGTATGGAGTTTCCTTAAAAAAACTAGAAATAGAATTACCATCTGATCCAGCAATCCCACTTCTGGGCATATACCCAGAGAAAACCGTATTTCAAAAAGGCACATTCACCACAATGTTCGTTGCAGCACTATTTACAATAGCCAGGTAATGGAAGCAACCTAAATGCCCACAGACAGATGAATGGATAAACATGTGGTACATATATAAAATGGAATATGACTCGGCCATAAAAAGGAATGAAACTGGGTCATTTGTAGAGACATCGATGGATCGAGAGACTGTCATACAGAATGAAGTAAGTCAGAAAGAGGAAAACAAATATTGTATATTAATGCATATATGTGGAGCCTAAAAATGGTACAGATGAACTGGTTTGCAGGGAAGAAATAGAGACACAGAGGTAGAGAACAAACTTTTGGACACCAAGTGTGGGAAGCCATGGGGTGGTGGTGGTGGGATGAGTTGGGAGATTGGGATTGACCTGTATACATGTATATGCATAAAATACATAACTAATAATAACGTGCTGTATAAAAACATAAATAAAATTAAATTTCAAAATTTTAAAAAATAAAATTTAAAAATAAAACAGAAAAAATTCTTCCCGTCACACAGATGTATTTATAGGAATGAATTATTTCCATGCTTATATTTATAAATACATAAAAGAGGAATAAAATCTAACTTGAACCAAAAAAGAAAAAAAATTTGAACCCACGAGTTATACAGAGGAAAACCCTATCACGGCACTTGCTCCAGCGGTAAACAATTCTGAAATTGGTCAGAGGTGGGGAACCATCTCCCATACAGCCAGCCACCCACCCCCCACACAAGGAGCGTCCTCATTGAAAAGCTGGGGGACAGTGCTGAGGAATCTGTGAGTAAACGTGAGCTGAGCCCCAGGCCAGCTGCTTCTGATCTGTTCCCACCCTTTCCAGGTAAAACACCTGAATATGTACAAGGGCTTGAAAGCCTAGAGGAAGGACCGTGGAGCCACACCAGCGACAGCACGCAGGCCAAGTTGGTGCCTGCAGGCCAGCCAGCGTGGTCCTGGCCCCGGGCGCTCTTCCAGAAGCTTTCCATTACCCTGCCTGAGATACCCCACCTCTCCCGGCCCCCACTGCTTTTTTCCTTCCTCACCTCTGTCCGGAGAGAAATTCCAGCGGAAGGTATGGGTGACACATCCTCTTCTTTACAGGCGGCAGCCTGGCAACTCCTGCAGAAAGGCCAGCAGAACCCCACTCACACCGGGCCACCCACAAAGCTGTGGCCCCTCACTCCCTCCCACCAGCACAGCCCCGAGACTGCTGACGGGGCTGAGAATATGGAGTCAGGCACAGCTTCAGGGGCTATTGCTGCCTGGAGCTCTGTTTATATTGACCTCAACGAGGCACACCTGGGGAGGGCGGGCCGGCAGGGTAAGGCTGCCCAGGTCAGCTAATCCACAACCCTCAGGGAATCACATTGTTGAAAATGGACCCCGCTAAGGCAGAAGAGAAGCCAAGGGAAAAAAGGACACAATGCCATTTGCAGCACCGTAGATGAGTCTAGAAGTAATCACGTGACTTGTAGTAAGTCAGAAAGTGAAAGACACATATCATATCATATCACTTATAGGTGTTACCTAAAAATGGATACCAGGGCAGATATTTCCACGGAGAAGGGCAATCACAGATTCATTAAACAAACTTATGGTTCACCAATGGAAAGGTGTGAGGATTGGTTTCATTACGATATCGGGGTTAACAGACATATACAAACACAGGTGACATATATAATCACCAAAGACCTACAGAATACCAAGAGAGGACTACTCAACATTCTGTCATAACGTACATGGGAAAAGGTTCCCAAGAAGAACAGTCATCTATATATGTGTAAAAGAACCACATCTTCCACACCTACAACAAGCCAAACATTGAAATCAAACTTGCTGTAATAAAAAATAAAAACTTAAATTAAAAACACAAACAAGAAGTAGTGAGACAAACGTGAGGGGCTTTCTCCTGGTACATTCCATTCTAAACTCCAATCTAGAACACCACTTCCACTGAGGCTCTCTTGCCCTAGTAACCAGATTTGGTAAGGGTGAACTGCTGCCACCTTGTGGCCGTTTCACACAACAGCAGCTTTAATCCCAACGCTAATGGTCAGTTGATATTCAAAATCATTGCAGGCCTGTAAATGACACCTGCCCTGAAAACAAATCCTGGGGTCACATATCGACCAAAAAATTCAAAGGACGTCCATATTTCAAAACGACCGTTTCAAAAGGCATATTTTACGCACATTAGTGTTCTGCTTCTTTTCCTTTCTTTCCTTTTTTGTTAAAAAAAACGGGAATGGAAAAAGGCATCCCTCAGGATGGGTGAAAATCGTTGCAAACGAATCAATGGACAGAGGTTTAATCTCCAATATATATAAACAGCTCATGCAGCTTAATATTAAAAAAACAAACAACCCCAAAAAAATGGGCAGAAGATCTAAAGAGACGTTTCTTCAAAGGAGACACAGAGATGGCCAAGACACACATGAAAAGCTGCTCAACAGCACTAATTATTAGAGAAATGCAAATCAAAACTACAATGAGGTATCACCTCACACCTGTTAGAATCGGCATCATCAGAAAATCTACAAACAACCAATTCTGGGGAGGGTGTGGACAAAAGGAGCCCTCTTCCACTATTGGTGGGAATGTAAATTGATACAGTCACTATGGAGAACAGTATGGAGTTTCCTTAAAAAAACTAGAAATAGAATTACCATCTGATCCAGCAATCCCACTTCTGGGCATATACCCAGAGAAAACCGTATTTCAAAAGGGCACATTCACCAGAATGTTCGTTGCAGCACTATTTACAATAGCCAGGTAATGGAAGCAACCTAAATGCCCACAGACAGATGAATGGATAAAGATGTGGTACATATATAAAATGGAATATGACTCGGCCATAAAAAGGAATGAAACTGGGTCATTTGTAGAGACATCGATGAATTGAGAGACTGTCATACAGAATGAAGTAAGTCAGAAAGAGGAAAACAAATATTGTATATTAATGCATATATGTGGAGCCTAAAAATGGTACAGATGAACTGGTTTGCAGGGAAGATAGAGACACAGAGGTAGAGAACAAACGTATGGACACCAAGTGTGGGAATCCATGCGGTGGTGTTGGTGGGATGAGTTGGGAGTTTGGGATTGACCTGTATACATGTATATACATAAAATACATAACTAATAATAACGTGCTGTATAAAAAAATAAATAAAATTAAATTTCAAAATTTTAAAAAATAAAATTTAAAAATAAAACAGAAAAAATTCTTCCCATCACACAGATGTATTTATAGGAAAGAATTATTTCCATGCTTATATCTATAAATACATAAAAGGGGAATAAAATCTAACTTGAACCATAAAAGAAAAAAAAAACCTGAACCCAGGAGTTATACAGAGGAAAACCCTATCAGGGCACTTGCTCCAGTGGTAAACAATTCTGAAATTGGTCAGAGGTGGGGAACCATCTCCCATACAGCCAGCAACCCACCCCCCACGCAAGGAGCGTCCTCATTGCAAAGCTGGGGGACCGTGCCGAGGCATCTGTGAGTAAACGTGAGCTGAGCCCCAGGCCAGCTGCTGCTGAACTGTTCCCACCCTTTCCAGGTAAAACACCTGAATATGTACAAGGGCTTGAAAGCCTAGAGGAAGGACCGTGGAGCCACACCAGCGACAGCACGCAGGGCAACTTGGTGCCTGCAGGCCAGCCAGCGTGGTCCTGGACCCTGGCGCTCTTCCAGAAGCTTTCCATTGCCCTGCCTGAGATACCCCTCCTGTCCCGGCCCCCACTGCTTTTTTCCTTCCTCACCTCTGTCCGGAGAGAAATTCCAGCGGAAGGTATGGGTGACACATCCTCTTCTTTACAGGCGGCAGCCTGGCAACTCCTGCAGAAAGGCCAGCAGAACCCCACTCACACCGGGCCACCCACAAAGCTGTGGCCCCTCACTCCCTCCCACCAGCACAGCCCCGAGACTGCTGACGGGGCAGAGAATATGGAGTCAGGCACAGCATCAGGGGCTATTGCTGCCTGGAGCGCTGTTTATATTGACCTCAAGGAGGCACACCTGGGGAGGGCGGGCCGGCAGGGTAAGGCTGCCCAGGTCAGCTAATCCACAACCCTCAGGGAATCACATTGTTGAAAATGGACCCCGCTAAGGCAGAAGAGAAGCCAAGGGAAAAAAGGACACAATGCCATTTGCAGCACCGTAGATGAGTCTAGAAGTAATCACGTGACTTGTAGTAAGTCAGAAAGTGAAAGACACATATCATATCATATCACTTATAGGTGTTACCTAAAAATGGATACCAGGGCAGATATTTCCACGGAGAAGGGCAATCACAGATTCATTAAACAAACTTATGGTTCACCAATGGAAAGGTGTGAGGATTGGTTTCATTACGATATCGGGGTTAACAGACATATACAAACACAGGTGACATATATAATCACCAAAGACCTACAGAATACCAAGAGAGGACTACTCAACATTCTGTCATAACGTACATGGGAAAAGGATCCCAAGAAGAACTGTCATCTGTATATGTGTAAAAGAACCACATCTTCCACACCTACAACAAGCCAAACATTGTAATCAAACTTGCTGTAATAAAAAATAAAAACTTAAATTAAAAACACGAACAAGAAGTAGTGAGACAAACGTGAGGGGCTTTCTCCTGGTACATTCCATTCTAAACTCCAATGTAGAACACCACTTCCACTGAGGCTCTTTTGCCCTAGTAACCAGATTTGGTAAGGGTGAACTGCTGCCACCTTGTGGCCGTTTCACACAACAGCAGCTTTAATCCCAACGCTAATGGTCAGTTGATATTCAAAATCATTGCAGGCCTGTAAATGACACCTGCCCTGAAAACAAATCCTGGGGTCACATATCGACCAAAAAATTCAAAGGACGTCCATATTTCAAAACGACCGTTTCAAAAGGCATATTTTACGCACATTAGTGTTCTGCTTCTTTTCCTTTCTTTCCTTTTTTGTTAAAAAAAACGGGAATGGAAAAAGGCATCCCTCAGGATGGGTGAAAATCGTTGCAAACGAATCAATGGACAGAGGTTTAATCTCCAATATATATAAACAGCTCATGCAGCTTAATATTAAAAAAACAAACAACCCCAAAAAAATGGGCAGAAGATCTAAAGAGACGTTTCTTCAAAGGAGACACAGAGATGGCCAAGACACACATGAAAAGCTGCTCAACAGCACTAATTATTAGAGAAATGCAAATCAAAACTACAATGAGGTATCACCTCACACCTGTTAGAATCGGCATCATCAGAAAATCTACAAACAACCAATTCTGGGGAGGGTGTGGACAAAAGGAGCCCTCTTCCACTATTGGTGGGAATGTAAATTGATACAGTCACTATGGAGAACAGTATGGAGTTTCCTTAAAAAAACTAGAAATAGAATTACCATCTGATCCAGCAATCCCACTTCTGGGCATATACCCAGAGAAAACCGTATTTCAAAAGGGCACATTCACCAGAATGTTCGTTGCAGCACTATTTACAATAGCCAGGTAATGGAAGCAACCTAAATGCCCACAGACAGATGAATGGATAAAGATGTGGTACATATATAAAATGGAATATGACTCGGCCATAAAAAGGAATGAAACTGGGTCATTTGTAGAGACATCGATGAATTGAGAGACTGTCATACAGAATGAAGTAAGTCAGAAAGAGGAAAACAAATATTGTATATTAATGCATATATGTGGAGCCTAAAAATGGTACAGATGAACTGGTTTGCAGGGAAGATAGAGACACAGAGGTAGAGAACAAACGTATGGACACCAAGTGTGGGAATCCATGCGGTGGTGGTGGTGGGATGAGTTGGGAGTTTCGGATTGACCTGTATACATGTATATACATAAAATACATAACTAATAATAACGTGCTGTATAAAAAAAATAAATAAACTTAAATTTCAAAATTTTAAAAAATAAAATTTAAAAATAAAACAGAAAAAATTCTTCCCATCACACAGATGTATTTATAGGAAAGAATTATTTCCATGCTTATATCTATAAATACATAAAAGGGGAATAAAATCTAACTTGAACCATAAAAGAAAAAAAAAACCTGAACCCAGGAGTTATACAGAGGAAAACCCTATCAGGGCACTTGCTCCAGTGGTAAACAATTCTGAAATTGGTCAGAGGTGGGGAACCATCTCCCATACAGCCAGCAACCCACCCCCCACGCAAGGAGCGTCCTCATTGCAAAGCTGGGGGACCGTGCCGAGGCATCTGTGAGTAAACGTGAGCTGAGCCCCAGGCCAGCTGCTGCTGAACTGTTCCCACCCTTTCCAGGTAAAACACCTGAATATGTACAAGGGCTTGAAAGCCTAGAGGAAGGACCGTGGAGCCACACCAGCGACAGCACGCAGGGCAACTTGGTGCCTGCAGGCCAGCCAGCGTGGTCCTGGACCCTGGCGCTCTTCCAGAAGCTTTCCATTGCCCTGCCTGAGATACCCCTCCTGTCCCGGCCCCCACTGCTTTTTTCCTTCCTCACCTCTGTCCGGAGAGAAATTCCAGCGGAAGGTATGGGTGACACATCCTCTTCTTTACAGGCGGCAGCCTGGCAACTCCTGCAGAAAGGCCAGCAGAACCCCACTCACACCGGGCCACCCACAAAGCTGTGGCCCCTCACTCCCTCCCACCAGCACAGCCCCGAGACTGCTGACGGGGCAGAGAATATGGAGTCAGGCACAGCATCAGGGGCTATTGCTGCCTGGAGCGCTGTTTATATTGACCTCAAGGAGGCACACCTGGGGAGGGCGGGCCGGCAGGGTAAGGCTGCCCAGGTCAGCTAATCCACAACCCTCAGGGAATCACATTGTTGAAAATGGACCCCGCTAAGGCAGAAGAGAAGCCAAGGGAAAAAAGGACACAATGCCATTTGCAGCACCGTAGATGAGTCTAGAAGTAATCACGTGACTTGTAGTAAGTCAGAAAGTGAAAGACACATATCATATCATATCACTTATAGGTGTTACCTAAAAATGGATACCAGGGCAGATATTTCCACGGAGAAGGGCAATCACAGATTCATTAAACAAACTTATGGTTCACCAATGGAAAGGTGTGAGGATTGGTTTCATTACGATATCGGGGTTAACAGACATATACAAACACAGGTGACATATATAATCACCAAAGACCTACAGAATACCAAGAGAGGACTACTCAACATTCTGTCATAACGTACATGGGAAAAGGATCCCAAGAAGAACTGTCATCTGTATATGTGTAAAAGAACCACATCTTCCACACCTACAACAAGCCAAACATTGTAATCAAACTTGCTGTAATAAAAAATAAAAACTTAAATTAAAAACACGAACAAGAAGTAGTGAGACAAACGTGAGGGGCTTTCTCCTGGTACATTCCATTCTAAACTCCAATGTAGAACACCACTTCCACTGAGGCTCTCTTGCCCTAGTAACCAGATTTGGTAAGGGTGAACTGCTGCCACCTTGTGGCCGTTTCACACAACAGCAGCTTTAATCCCAACGCTAATGGTCAGTTGATATTCAAAATCATTGCAGGCCTGTAAATGACACCTGCCCTGAAAACAAATCCTGGGGTCACATATCGACCAAAAAATTCAAAGGACGTCCATATTTCAAAACGACCGTTTCAAAAGGCATATTTTACGCACATTAGTGTTCTGCTTCTTTTCCTTTCTTTCCCTTTTTGTTAAAAAAAACGGGAATGGAAAAAGGCATCCCTCAGGATGGGCGAAAATCGTTGCAGACGAATCAATGGACAGAGGTTTAATCTACAATATATATAAACAGCTCATGCAGCTTAATATTAAAAAAACCAACAACCCAATACAAAAATGGGCAGAAGATCTAAAGAGACGTTTCTTCAAAGAAGACACAGAGATGGCCAAGACGCACATGAAAAGCTGCTCAACAGCACTAATTATTAG
The DNA here is from genome assembly GCF_964341445.2 of Mesoplodon mirus. Classification (NCBI taxonomy): domain Eukaryota; kingdom Metazoa; phylum Chordata; class Mammalia; order Artiodactyla; family Ziphiidae; genus Mesoplodon; species Mesoplodon mirus. Next base: position 137,928 of record NW_028295510.1, on the reverse strand, counting down.
AGAAATGCAAATCAAAACTACAATGAGGTATCACCTCACACCTGTTAGAATCGGCATCATCAGAAAATCTACAAACAACAAATTCTGGGGAGGGTGTGGACAAAACGAGCCCTCTTCCACTATTGGTGGGAATGTAAATTGATACAGTCACTATGGAGAACAGTATGGAGTTTCCTTAAAAAAACTAGAAATAGAATTACCATCTGATCCAGCAATCCCACTTCTGGGCATATACCCAGAGAAAACCATAAATCAAAAAGGCACATTCACCACAATGTTCATTGCAGCACTATTTACAATAGCCAGGTAATGGAAGCAACCTAAATGCCCACAGACAGATGAATGGATAAAGATGTGGTACATATATAAAATGGAATATTACTCAGCCATAAAAAGGAATGATACTGGGTCATTTGTAGAGACATCGATGGATCTAGAGAAAGTCATACAGAATGAAGTAAGTCAGAAAGAGGAAAACAAATATTGTATATTAATGCATATACGTGGAACCTAAAAATGGTACAGATGAACTGGTTTGCAGGGAAGAAATAGAGACACAGAGGTAGAGAAAAAACGTATGGACACCAAGTGTGGGAAGCCATGGGGTGGTGGTGGTGGGATGAGTTGGGAGATTGGGATTGACCTTTATACATGTATATGCATAAAATATATAACTAATTATAACCTGCTGTATAAAAAAATAAATAAAATTACATTTCAAAATTTTAAAAACTAAAATTTAAAAATAAAACAGAAAAATGTTCTTCCCTTCACACAGATGTATTTATAGGAATGAATAATTTCCATGCTTATATCTATAAATACATAAAAGAGGAAAAAAATCTAACTTGAACCATAAAAGTAAAAAAGAACCTGAACCCACCAGTTATACAGGGGAAAATCCTATCAGGCACTTGCTCAAGTGGTAAACAATTCTGAAATTGGTCAGAGGTGGGGAACCATCTCCCATAAAGCCAGCAAGCAAACCCCCACGCAAGGAGTGTCCTCATTGCAAAGCTGGGGGAACGTGCCGAGGCATCTGTGAGTAAACATGAGTTGAGCCCCAGTACAGATGCTGCTGAACTGTTCCCACCTTTCCCAGGTAAAACACCTGAATATGTACAAGGGCTTGAAAGCCTAGAGGAAGGGCCTTGGAGACACACCAGCGACAGCACGCAGGGCAACTTGGTGCCTGCAGGCCAGCCAGGGTGGTCCTGGCCCTGGGCCCTCTTCCAGAAGCTTTCCATTGCCCTACCTGATATACCCCTCCTGTCCTGGCCCCCAATGCTTTTTTCCTTCCTCACCTCTGTCCGGAGAGAAATTCCAGTGGAAGGTATGGGTGACACATCCTCTTCTTTACAGGTGGCAGCATGGCAACACCTGCAGAAAGGCCAGCAGAGCCCCACTCACACCGGGACACCCACAAAGCTGTGGCCCCTCACCCCCTCCCACCAGCACAGCCCCGAGACTGCTGACGGGGCAGAGAATATGGAGTCAGGCACAGCTTCAGGTTCTATTGCTGCCTGGAGCTCTGTTTATATTGACCTCAACGAGGCACACCTGGGGAGGGCGGGCCGGCAGGGTAAGGCTGCCCATGTCAGCTAATCCACAACCCTCAGGGAATCACATTGTTGAAAATGGACCCCACTAAGGCAGAAGAGAAGCCAAGGGAAAAAAGGACACAATGCCATTTGCAGCACCGTAGATGAGTCTAGAAGTAATCACGTGACTTGTAGTAAGTCAGAAAGTGAAAGACACATATCATATCATATCACTTATAGGTGTTACCTAGAAATGGATACCAGGGCAGATATTTCCACGGAGAAGGGCAATCACTGATTCATTAAACAAACTTATGGTTCACCAATGGAAAGGTGTGAGGACTGGTTTCATTACTATATCGGTGTTAAGAGACATATACAAACACAGGTGACATATATAATCACCAAAGACCTACGGAATACCAAGAGAGGACTACTCAACATTCTGTCATAACGTACATGGGAAAAGGATCCCAGGAAGAACAGACATCTGTATATGTGTAAAAGAACCACATCTTCCACACCTACAACTAGCCAAACATTGTAATCAAACTTGCTGTAATAATAAATAAAATAATTAAATTAAAAACACGAACAAGAAGTAGTGAGACAAACGTGAGGGGCTTTCTCCTGGTACATTCCATTCTAAACTCCAATGTAGAACACCACTTCCACTGAGGCTCTCTTGCCCTAGTAACCAGATTTGGTAAGGGTGAACTGCTGCCACCTTGTGGCCGTTTCACACAACAGCAGCTTTAATCCCAACGCTAATGGTCAGTTGATATTCAAAATCATTGCAGGCCTGTAAATGACACCTGCCCTGAAAACAAATCCTGGGGTCACATATCGACCAAAAAATTCAAAGGACGTCCATATTTCAAAACGACCATTTCAAAAGGCATATTTTACGCATATTAGTGTTCTGCTTCTTTTCCTTTCTTTCCTTTTTTGTTAAAAAAAACGGGAATGGAAAAAGGCATCCCTCAGAATGGGCGAAAATCGTTGCAAAAGAATCAATGGACAAATGTTTAATCTCCAATATATATAAACTGCACATGCAGCTTAATATTACTAAAACAAACAACCCAATACAAAAATGGGCAGAAGATCTAAATAGACGTTTCTTCAAAGAAGACACAGAGATGGCCAAGACGCACATGAAAAGCTGCTCAACATCACTAATTGTTAGAGAAATGCAAATCAAAACTACAATAAGGTATGACGTCACACCCATTAGAGTCGGCATCATCAGAAAATCTACAAACAAAAATTCTGGGGAGGGTGTGGACAAAAGGAACCCTCTTCCACTATTGGTGGGAATGTAAATTGATACTGTCACTATGGAGAACAGTATGGAGGTTCCTTTAAAAAACTAAAAAGAGGAGAACCATCTCATCCAGCAATCCCACTTCTGAGCATATACCCAGAGAAAAACAAAAATCAAAGAGACACATTCACCACAATGTTCATTGCAGCACTATTTACAATAGCCAGGTAATGGAAGCAACCTAAATGCCCACAGACAGAAGAACGGATAAAGATGTGGTACATATATAAAATGGAGTATTACTCAACCATATAAAGGAATGAAACTGGGTCATTTGTAGAGAACTCGATGTATCTAGAGACTGTCATACAGAGTGGAGTAAGTCAGAAACAGAAAAACAAATATTGTATATTAATGCCTATATTTGGTACCTAGAAAAGTGGTACAGATGAACTTGTTTGCAGGGCAGAAATAGAGACACACAGGTAGAGAACAAACGTATGGACACAAATAGGGGGAAGCCATGGGGTGGTGGTGGTGGTGGGATGAGTTGGGAGATTGGGATTGATCTGTATACATGTAAATGCATAAAATACATAACTAATAATAACCTGCTGTATAAGAAAATAAATTTAAATTTCAAAATTTTTAAAAATAAAACAGAAAAATGTTCTTGCATTCACACAGATGTATTTATATGAATGACTTATTTCCATGCTTATATCTATAAATACATAAAAGAGGAATAAAATTTAACTTGAAACAATGGAGAAAAAAAAATAACCTGAACCCAACAGTTATATAGAGGAAAACCCTATCAAGGCACTTACTCCAGCGGTAAACAATTCTGAAATTGGTCAGATGTGGAGAATCATCTCCAATACAGCCAGCAGCCCCACCCCACGCAAGGAGGGTCCTCATTGCAAAGCTGCGGGACCGTGCCGAGGCTTCTGTGAGTAAACGTGAGCTGAGCCCCAGGCCAGCTGCTGCTGAACTGTTCCCACCCTTCCCAGGTAAAACACCTGAATATGTACAAGGGCTTGAAAGCCTAGAGGAAGGGCAGTGGAGTCACACCAGCGACAGCACACAGGCCCACTTGGTGCCTGCAGGCCAGCCAGGATGGTCCTGGCCACAGGCGCTCTTCTGGAAGCTTTCCATTTTCCTGCCTGAGATACCCCTCCTATCCCGGCCCCCACTCCTTTTTTTCCTTCCTCACCTCAGCCCGGAGAGAAATTTCATCAGACGTTATGGGTGACGCATCCTCTTCTTTACAGGTGGCAGCCTGGCAACTCCTAAGCCTTGCCGTTACCTAACCCTAACCCTAGCCCGGAACGGAAACCCACCACCAGCCCTATACCTTTCCCTACGCCGTAGCCTATTCCTGGCCCGTACGCAGGCACTGAAACTTTCATCAGCACGTATCCTGACCCTGCCATTTTGCCGTACCCTCACCTGTGCCCTAAGCCTTGCCGTTCCCTAACCCTAACCCTAGCCCGGAACGGAAACCCACCACAAGACCTACACCTTACCCCCAAGCCGTAGCCTACTCCTGGTCCATACGAGGGCACTGATTTGTGCGTCAGCACGTAGCCTGACCTTCCCACATTACCGTAACGTCACCTGTGCCCTAAGCCTTGCTGTTCCCTTACACTAACCCTAGACCGGAACGGAAACCCACCACCAGCCCTACACCTAACCCCCAACCCGTGGCCTACACCTGGCCGGTATGCTGGCACTGACCCGTGCGTCAGCACGTAGCCTGACCCTCCCACGTTTCCGTACCCTCACCTGTGCCCAAAGGCTTGCCGTTCCCTAACCCTAACCCTAGCCCGGAACGGAAACCCACCACCAGCCCTAGACCTTACCCTACGACATAGCCTACTCCTGGCCCGTACGCTGGCACTGGCCCATCCGTCAGCACGTAGCCTGACGCTCCCACGTTTCCGTACCCTCACCTGTGCCCTAAGCCTTGCCGTTCCCTAACCCTAACCCTAGCCCCCAACTGAAATGCCCCACCAGCCCTACAACTTACCCCCAGGCCGTAGCCTACTCCTGGCCCGTATTCTGGCACTGACACGTGCGTCAGCACGTAGCCTGACCCTTCCACGTTTCCGTACCCTCACCTGTGCCCTAAGCCTTGCCTTTCACTAACCCTAACCATAGCCCGGAACGGAAACCCACCACCAACCCTACACCTTACACTACGCTGTAGCCTACTCCTGGCCCGTATGCTGGCACTGACCCGTGTGTCAGCACGTAGCCTGACCTTCCCACATTTCCGTACCCTAACCTGTGCCCTTAGCCTTGCCGTTCCCTAACCCTAACCCTAGGACGGAACGGAAACCCACCACCAGCCCTACACCTAACACCCAAGCCATAGCCTAATCCTGGCCTGTACGTTGGCACTGACCCATGCGTCAGCACTTAGCCTGACCCTCCCACGTTTCCGTAACCTCACCTGTGCCCTAAGCCTTTCCGTTCCCTATCCCTAACCCTAGCCCAGAAAGGAAACCCACCACCAGCCATACACCTTTCTCTATGACGTAGCCTACTCCTGGCCCGTACGCTAGCATTGACACGTGCATTAGCACGTAGCCTGAACCTCCAACTTTTCTGTACCCTCACCTGAGCCCTAAGCCTTGCCGTTCCCTAACACTAACCCTAGCCCGGAACGGAAACCCATGACAAGCCCTAGATCATACCCTACCCCGTAGCCTACTCCTTGCCCGTACGCTGGCACTGACCCGTGCGTCAGCACGTAGCCTGACCCTCCCACGTTTCCGTTCCCTCACCTATGCGCTAAGCCTTGCCGTTCCCTAACCCTAACCGTACCCCGCAATGAAAACCCACCAACAGCCCTACACGTTACCCTACACCGTAGCCTACTCCTGGCCCATACGCTGGCACTGACCCATGCATCAGTACGTAGCCTGACCCTCCCACGTTTCCGTACCTGCACCTGTGCCCAAGCCTTGACGTTCCCTAACCCTAACCCTAGCCCGAAACGGAAACCCACCACCATCCCTAGACATTACCCTATGCCGTAGCCTACTCCTGGCGTGTACGTTGGCACTGACCCGTGCGTCATCACGTAGCCTGACACTCCCACGTTTCCGTACCCTCACCTGTGCCCTAAGCCTTGCCATTCCCTCACCCTAACCCTAGCCAGGAAAGGAAACCCACCACTAGCCCTACACCTCACCCTACGCCGTAGCCTACTCCTGGCCCATACGCTGGCACTAAAATGCGCGTCAGCACGTAGCCTGACCCTCACACGTTTCCGTACCCTCACCTGTGCCCTAAGCCTTGCCTTTCCCTAACCCTAACCCTATTCCGAAAAGGAAACACACCACCAGTCCTACAGCTTACCCACAAGCCATAGCCTACTCCTGGCCCGTACGCTGACACTGACACGTGCGTCAGCATGTAGCCTGATCCTCCCACGTTTCTGTTCCCTCACCTGTGCCCTATGCCTTGCGGTTCCCTAACCCTAACCCTAGCCCGGAACGGAAACCCACCACCAGCCCTACACCTTACCCTACGCCGTAGCCTACTCCTGGCCCGAACGCTGGCACTGACCCTTGCGTCAGCACGTAGCCTGACCCTACCACGTTTCCGTACCCTCACCTGTGCCCTAAGTCTTGCCATTCCCTAAACCTATCCCTAGCCCGGAACGGAAACCCTGCACCAGCTCTACACATTACCCTACGCCGTAGCCTACTCCTGGCCCGTACGTTGGCACTGACCCGTGCGTCAGCACGTAGCCTGACCTTCACACATTTCCGTACCATCACCTGTGCCCTAAGCCTTGCCGTTCCCTAACCCTAACCCTAGTACCGAACGGAAACCCACCACCAGCCCTACACCTAAACTCCATGCCATAGCCTACTCATGGCCCGTACGCTGGCACTGACCCGTGCGTCAGCACTTATCCTGACCCTCCCACGTTTCCGTACCCTCACCTGTGCACTAAGCCTTGCCGTTCCCTAACCCTAACCCTAGCCCGGAACGGAAACCCACCAGCAGCCCTACACCTAACCCTACGCCGTAGCCTACACTTGGCCTGTACGGTGGCACTGACACTTGCGTCAGCATGTAGCCTGACCCTCCCACGTTTCCGTACCCTCACCTGTGCCCTAAGCCTTGCCGTTCCGTAACCCTAACCCTAGCCCTGAATGGAAACCCACCACCAGCCCTGCATCTTACCCCCAAGCCGTAGCCTAATCCTGGCCCGTTCGGTGGCACTAACCTGAGCATCAGCAAGTAGCCTGACCCTCCGACGTTTCCGTACCCTCACCCGTGCCCTAAGCCTTGCCGTTCCGTAACCCTAAACCAAGCCCGGAACGGAAACCCACTACCAGCCCTACACCTTACCCTACGCCGTAGCCTACTCCTTGCCCATACGATGGCACTGACCAGTGCGTCAGCACTTAGCCTGACCCTCCCACGTTTCCGTACCCTCACCTGTGCCCTAAGCCTTGCCGTTCCCTATCCCTAACCGTGGTCCACAATGCCAACCCACCACCAGCCCTCCACCTTACCCTACGCCGTAGCCTACTCCTGGCCCGTAGCTGGCACTGATCCATGCATCAGTACGTAGCCTGACCCTCCCACGTTTCCGTACCTTCACCTGTGCCCTAAACCTTGACGTTCCCTAACCCTAACCCTAACCCGGAACGGAAACCCACCACCATCCCTAGAAATTACCCTCCGCCGTAGCCTACTCCTGGCCTGTATGCTGGCACTGACCCGTGCGTCAGCACGTAGCCTGACCCTCCCACGTTTCCGTACACTCACCTGAGCACTAAGCCTTGCCATTCCGTAACCCTAACCCTAGCCTGGAATGGAAAGCCACCACCAGCCCAACACCTTAACCCCAAGCCGTAGCCTACTCCTGGCCCGTATTCTGGCACTGACACGTGCGTCAGCAAGTAGCCTGACCCTCCCACGTTTCAGGACCCTCAACTGTGCCCTAAGCCTGGCCGTTCCTAACACTAACCCTAGCCCAGAAAGGAAACCCACCACCAGCTCTACACCTTACCCCCAAGCCGTAGCCTATTCGTGGACCGTATGCTGACACTGACCCGTGCGTCAGCACGTAGCCTGACCCTCCCACGTTTCCATACACTCACCTGTCCCCTAAGCCTTGCCGTTCCCTAACCCTAACCCTAGCCGGAACGGAAAACCACCACCAGCCCTACACCTTACCATATGTCGTAGCCTACACCTGGCCCGTACGCGGGCACTGAGCCGTGCGTCAGCACGTAGCCTGACCCTCCCACATTTCCGTACCCTCACCTGTGCCGTAAGCCTTGCCGTTCCCTAACCCTAACCCTAGCCCCGAACGGAAACCCACCACCAGCTCTAAAACTTACCGACAAGCCGTAGCCTACTCCTGGCCCGTACACTGGCACTGACACGTGCGTCAGCACGTAGCCTGACCCTCCCACGTTTCCGTACCCTCACATGTGCCCTAAGATTTGCCATTCCCTAACCCTAAATGTAGCCCGGAACGGAAACCCACAACCAGCCCTACACCTTACCCTACGCCGTAGCCTATTCCTGGCCCGTACCCTGGCACTGACCCGTGCGTCAGTAAGTAGCCTGACCCTCCCATGTTTCTGTACCCTCACCTGTGCCCTAAGCCTTGACGTTCCCTAACCCTAACCCCATCCCTGAACGGAAACCCACCACATGCCCTACACCTTAACCTACGCCATAGCCTACTCCTGGCCTGTACGGTGGCACTGACCCTTGCGTCAGCATGTAGCCTGACCCTCCCACGTTTTCGTACCCTCACCTGTGCCCTAAGCCTTGCCGTTCCGTAACCCTAACCCTAGCCCGGAACGGAAACCGACCACCAGCCCTAAACCTTACCCTATGCCGTAGCCTACACCTGGCCCATACGCGGGCACTGACATGTGCTTCAGCACGTAGCCTGACCCTCCCATGTTACCGTACCCTCACCTCTGCCCTAAGACTTGCCGTTCCCTAACTCTAACCCTAGCCCGGAATGGAAACCCACCACCAGCCCTAAACCTTACCCACAAGCTGTAGCCTACTCCTGGCCCGTACGCTGGCACTGACGCATGCGTCAGCATGTAGCCTGACACTCCAACGTTTCCGTACCCTCACCTGTGCCCTAAGTCTTGCCGTTCCCTAACCCTAACCCTAGCCCCCAACGGAAACCCACCACCAGCCCTACAACTTACCCCCAAGCCGTAGCCTACTCCTGGTCCATACGCTGGCACTGACATGTGCGTCAGCACGTAGCGTGTCCTTCCCACATTAGCGTAACGTCACCTGTGCCCTAAGCCTTGCCGTTCCTTAACCCTAACACTAGTACGGAAGGGAAACACACCACAAGCACTATACCTAAGCCCCAAGCCATAGCCTACTCCTGGCCCATACGCTGGCACTGACCCGTGCGTCAGCACGTAGCCTGACCCTCCCACGTTACCTTACCCTCCCCTGTGCCCTAAGCCTTGCTGTTCCCTAACACTAACCCTAGCCTGGAACGGATACCCACCACCAGCCCTACAACTAACCCCCAAGCCGTAGCCTACTCCTGTCCGGTACGCTGGCACTGACCCGTGCGTCAGCACGTATCCTGACCCTCCCACGTTTCCGTACACTCACCTGTGCCCTAAGCCTTGCTGTTCCCTAACACTAACCGTAGACCGGAACAGAAAACCACCACCAGCCCTACACCTTACCCTACGCCGTAGCCTACTCCTGGCACGTACGCTGACACTGATCCGTGCGTCAGCACGTAGCCTGACCCTCCCACGTTTCCGTTCCCTCACCTGTGCCCTAAGCCTTGCCGTTCCCTAACCCTAACCCTAGCCCGGAACGGAAAACCACCACCAGTCCTACACTCTATCCAATGCCGTAGCCTATTCCTGGCCCGTACGCTGGCACTGACCCGTGCGTCAGCATGTAGCCTGACCCTCCCACGTTTCCGTACCCTCACCTGTGCCCTAAGCATTGACGTTCGCTAACCCTAACCCTAGCCCGGAACAGAAACCCACCACCAGTCCTACAACTTACCACCACGCCGTAGCCTACTCCTGGCCCATATGCTGGCACTGACCCATGCGTCAGCACGTAGCCTGACCCTCCCACGTTTCTGTAACCTCAACTGTGCCCTAAGCCTTGCCGTTCCCTAACCCTAACCCTAGCCCGGAGCAAAAACCCACCACCAGCCCTACACCTTAACCTATGCCGTAGCCTACACCTGGCCCATACGCGGGTAATGACCTGTGCTTCAGCACGTAGCCTAACCCTCCCATGTTACCGTACCCTCACCTGTGCCCTAAGCCTTGCCGTTCCCTAACCCTAACCCTAGCCCGGAACGGAAACCCACCACAAACCCTAAAACTTACCCACAAGCAGTAGCCTACTCCTGGCCCGTACGCTGGCACTGACACGTGCGTCAGCACTTAGCCTGACCCTCCCACGTTTCCGTACCCTCACCTGTGCCCTAAGTCTTGCCGTTCCCTAAGCCTAACCATAGCCCGGAACGAAAACCCACCACCAGCCTTACACCTTACCCTATGCCGTAGCCTACTCCTGGCCCATACGCTGGCAGTGAACCGTACGTCAGCACATAGCTTGACCCTCCCACGTTTCCGTACCCTCACCTGGGCCCTAAGCCTTGCCGTTCCCTAACCCTATCCCTTGCCAGGAACGGAAAACCACCACCAGCCCTAAACCTTTCCCTACTCCGTAGCCTACTCCTCGCCCGAACGCTCGCACTAACCCATGCGTCAGCATATAGTTTGAGACTCCCACGTTTCCATACCCTCACCTGGGCCCTAAGCCTTGCCGTTCTCTAACACTAACCGTAGCCTGGAAAGGAAACCCACCACCAGCCCTATACTTTACCCTACGCCGTAGCCTACTCCTGGCCCGTACACTGGCACTGACCTGTGCGTCAGCACATAGCCTGACCTTCCCACATTTCCGTACCCTCACCTGCGCCCTAAGCCTTGCCGTTCCCTAACCCTAAACCTAGTACAGAACGGAAACCCACCAACAGCCCTACACCTAACGCCCAAGCCATAGCCTACTCCTGGCCCGTACGCTGGCACTGACACGTGCGTCAGCACGTAGCCTGACCCTCCCACGTTTCCGTACCCTCACCTGTGCCCTAAGCCTTGCCGTTCCATAACTCTACCCATAGCCTGGAATGGAAACCCACCACCAGCCCTACACCGTATTGTATGCCGTAGCCTTGTCCTGGCCCGTACACTGGCACAGACCCATGCGTCAGCATGTAGCCTGACCCTCCCACGTTTCCGTACCCTCACCTGTGCCCTAAGCCTTGCCGTTCCCTAACACTAACCCTAGCCCGGAACGGAAACCCACCACAAGCCCTACACCTTACCATACGCCGTAGTGTTCTCCTGGCCCGTACGCTGTCACTGACCCGTGAGTCTGCACGTAGCCTCACCCTCCCACGTTTCCGTAACCTCAACTGTGCCCTAAGCCTTGCCGTTCCCTCACCCTAACCCTAGCCACGAACGGAAACCCACCAGCAGCCCTACACCTAACCCTACGCCGTAGCCTACTCCTGGCCCGTACACTGGCACTGACCCGTGCGTCAGCACGTAGCCTGACCCTCCCACGTTTCCGTACCCTCACCTGTGCCCTAAGACTTGCTGTTCCCTAACCGTAACCCTAGCCCGGAATGGAAACCCACCACCAGCCCTGCATCTTACCCCCAAGCCGTAGCCTAATCCTGGCCCGTTCGGTGGCACTAACCTGAGCATCAGCAAGTAGCCTGACCCTCCCACATTTCCGTACCCTCACCCGTGCCCTAAGCCTTGCCGTTCCGTAACCCTAAACCAAGCCCGGAACGGAAACCCACTACCAGCCCTACACCTTACCCTACGCCGTAGCCTACTCCTTGCCCATACGACGGCACTGACCAGTGCGTCAGCACGTAGCCTGACCCTCCCACGTTTCCGTACCCTCACCTGTGCCCTAAGCCTTGCCGTTCCCTATCCCTAACCGTGGTCCACAATGCCAACCCACCACCAGCCCTCCACCTTACCCTACGCCGTAGCCTACTCCTGGCGCGTAGCTGGCACTGATCCAGGCATCAGTACGTAGCCTGACCCTCCCACGTTTCCGTACCTTCACCTGTGCCCTAAACCTTGACGTTCGCTAACCCTAACCCTAACCCGGAACGGAAACCCACCACCATCCCTAGAAATTACCCTCCGCCGTAGCCTACTCCTGGCCTGTATGCTGGAACTGACCCGTGCGTCAGCACGTAGCCTGACCCTCCCACGTTTCCGTACACTCACCTGAGCACTAAGCCTTGCCATTCCGTAACCCTAACCCTAGCCCGGAATGGAAAGCCACCACCAGCCCAACACCTTAACCCCAAGCCGTAGCCTACTCCTGGCCCGTATTCTGGCACTGACACGTGCGTCAGCAAGTAGCCTGACCCTCCCACGTTTCAGGACCCTCAACTGTGCCCTAAGCCTGGCCGTTCCTAACACTAACCCTAGCCCAGAAAGGAAACCCACCACCAGCTCTACAACTTACCCCCAAGCCGTAGCCTACTCGTGGACCGTATGCTGACACTGGCCCGTGCGTCAGCACGTAGCCTGACCCTCCCACGTTTCCGTACACTCACCTGTCCCCTAAGCCTTGCCGTTCCCTAACCCTAACCCTAGCTGGAACGGAAAACCACCACCAGCCCTACACCTTACCATATGTCGTAGCCTACACCTGGCCCGTACGCGGGCACTGAGACGTGCGTCAGCACGTAGCCTGACCCTCCCACGTTTCCGTACCCTCACCCGTGCCGTAAGCCTTGCCGTTCCCTAACCCTAACCCTAGCCCCGAACGGAAACCCACCACCAGCTCTAAAACTTACCGACAAGCCGTAGCCTACTCCTGGCCCGTACACTGGCACTGACCCGTGCGTCAGCACGTAGCCTGACCCTCCCACGTTTCCGTACCCTCACATGTGCCCTAAGCTTTGCCGTTCCCTAACCCTAAATGTAGCCCGGAACGGAAACCCACAACCAGCCCTACACCTTACCCTACGCCGTAGCCTACTCCTGGCCCGTACCCTGGCACTGACCCGTGCGTCAGTAAGTAGCCTGACCCTCCCATGTTTCCGTACCCTCACCTGTGCCCTAAGACTTGACGTTCCCTAACCCTAACCCTATCCCTGAACAGAAACCCACCACCTGCCCTACACCTTAACCTACGCCATAGCCTACTCCTGGCCTGTACGGTGGCACTGACCCTTGCGTCAGCATGTAGCCTGACCCGCCCACGTTTTCGTACCCTCACCTGTGCCCTAAGCCTTGCCGTTCCGTAACCCTAACCCTAGCCCGGAACGGAAACCGACCACCAGCCCTAAACCTTACCCTATGCCGTACCCTACACCTGGCCCATACGCGGGCACTGACATGTGCTTTAGCACGTAGCCTGACCCTCCCATGTTACCGTACCCTCACCTCTGCCCTAAGACTTGCCGTTCCCTAACTCTAACCCTAGCCCGGAATGGAAACCCACCACCAGCCCTAAACCTTACCCACAAGCTGTAGCCTACTCCTGGCCCGTACGCTGGCACTGACGCATGCGTCAGCATGTAGCCTGACACTCCAACGTTTCCGTACCCTCACCTGTGCCCTAAGTCTTGCCGTTCCCTAACCCTAACCCTAGCCCCCAACGGAAACCCACCACCAGCCCTACAACTTACCCCCAAGCCGTAGCCTACTCCTGGTCCATACGCTGGCACTGACATGTGCGTCAGCACGTAGCGTGTCCTTCCCACATTAGCGTAACGTCACCTGTGCCCTAAGCCTTGCCGTTCCTTAACCCTAACACTAGTACGGAAGGGAAACACACCACAAGCACTATACCTAAGCCCCAAGCCATAGCCTACTCCTGGCCCGTACGCTGGCACTGACCCGTGCGTCAGAACGTAGCCTGACCCTCCCACGTTACCTTACCCTCCCCTGTGCCCTAAGCCTTGCTGTTCCCTAACACTAACCCTAGCCTGGAACGGAAACCCACCACCAGCCCTACAACTAACCCCCAAGCTGTAGCCTACTCCTGTCCGGTACGCTGGCACTGACCCGTGCGTCAGCACGTATCCTGACCCTCCCACGTTTCCGTACACTCACCTGTGCCCTAAGCCTTGCTGTTCCCAAACACTAACCGTAGCCCGGAACAGAAAACCACCACCAGCCCTACACCTTACCCTACGCCGTAGCCTACTCCTGGCACGTACGCTGACACTGATCCATGCGTCAGCACGTAGCCTGACCCTCCCACGTTTCCGTACCCTCACCTGTGCCCTAAGCCTTGCCGTTCCCTTACCCTAAACCTAGCCCAGAACGGAAACCCACCACCAGCCCTTCACCTTACCCTACGCCGTAGCCTACTCCTGGCCCGTACGCTGGCACTGACCCGTGCATCAGCACGTAGCCTGACCCTCCCACGTTTCCGTTCCCTCACCTGTGCCCTAAGCCTTGCCGTTCCCTAACCCTAACCCTAGCCCGGAACGGAAACCCACCACCAGTCCTACACTCTATCCTATGCCGTAGCCTATTCCTGGCCCGTACGCGGGCACTGACCCATGCGTCAGCACGTAGCCTGACCCTCCCACGTTTCCGTACCCTCACCTGTGCCCTAAGCATTGACGTTCGCTAACCCTAACCCTAGCCCGGAACAGAAACCCACCACCAGTCCTACAACTTACCACCAGGCCGTAGCCTACTCCTGGCCCATATGCTGGCACTGACCCATGCGTCAAAACGTAGCCTGACCCTCCCACGTTTCTGTAACCTCAACTGTGCCCTAAGCCTTGCCGTTCCCTAACCCTAACCCTAGCCCGGAGCAAAAACCCACCACCAGCCCTACACCTTACCCTATGCCGTAGCCTACACCTTGCCCATACGAGGGTAATGATCTGTGCTTCAGCACGTAGCCTGACCCTCCCACGTTTCCGTACCCTCACCTGTGCCCTAAGACTTGCTGTTCCCTAACCCTAACCCTAGCCCGGAATGGAAACCCACCACCAGCCCTACACCTTACCCCCAAGCCGTAGCCTATTCCTGGCCCGTACGCTGGAAATGACCCGTGCGTCAGCACGTAGCCTGACCCTCCCACGTTTGCGGAACCTCACCTGAGCCCTAAGCCTTGCCGTTCCCTAACCCAAACCCTAGCCCTGAACGGAAACCCACCACCAGCCCTACACCTTTCCCTACACCGTAGTCTATTCCTGGCTCGTACGCAGGCACTGACACTTTCATCAGCATGTAGCCTGACACTCCCACGTTTCCGTACCCTCACCTGTGCCCTAAGCCTTGCCGTTCACTAACCCTAACCCTAGCCCAGAACAGAAACCCACCACCAGCCCTACAACTTACCCCCAAGCCGTAGCCTACTCCTGGTCCATACGCTGGCACTGACCCGTGCGTCAGAACGTATCCTGACCCTGCCACGTTGCCGTACCCTCACCTGTGCCCTAAGCCTTGCCGTTCCCTAACCCTAACCCTAGCCCGGAATGGAAAAGCACCACAAGCCCTACAGCTTACCCCCAAGCCGTAGCCTACTCCTGGTCCATACGCTGGCACTGAACTGTGTGTCAGCACGTAGCCTGACCTTCCAACATTACCGTACCCTCACCTGTGCCCTAAGCCTTGACGTTCCCTAACCATAACCCTAGCCCAAAACGGAAAACCACCACCAGCTCTAGACCTTACCCTACGGCGTAGCCTACTCCTGGCCTGTACGCTGACACTGACACGTGCGTCAGCATGTAGCCTGACCCTCCCACGTTTCCGTACCCTCACCTGTGCCCTAAGCTTTGCCGTTCCCTAACCCTAACCCTAGCCCGGAACGGAAACCCACCACCAGCCCTAAACCTTTCCCTACGCCGTAGCCTACTCCTGGCCCGTACGCTGGCACTGACCCGTGCGTCAGCATGTAGACTGACACCCCACGTTTCCATACCCTCACCTGGGCCCTAAACCTTGCCGTTCCCCAACTCTAACCCTAGCCCGGAATGGAAACCCACCACCAGCCCTAAAACTTACCCCCATGCCATAGCCTACTCCTGGCCCGTACACAGGCACTGACCCGTGCGTCAGCACGTAGCCTGACCCTCCCACTTTTCCGTACCCTCAGCTAAGCCCTAAGCCTTGGCCTTCCCTAACTCTAACCCAAGCCCGGAACGGAATCCCACCACCAGCCCTACACCTTAACATATGCCGTAGCCTATTCCTGGCCCGTATGCTGGCACTGACACGTGCGTCAGCACGTAGCCTGACCCTCCCACGTTTCTGTACCCTCACCTGTGCCCTAAGCCTTGCCGTTCCCTAACCCTAACCCTAGCCAGGAACGGAAACCCACCAGAAGCCCTAAACCTTACCATACGCCGGAGCCCAATCATGGCCCGTACGCTGGCACTGACCCGTGAGTCAGCACGTAGCCTGACCCTCCCACGTTTCCGTACCCTCACCTGTGCCCTAAGCCTTGCCATTCCCTCACCATAACCCTAGCCAGGAACGGAAATCCACCAGCAGCCCTAAACCTTACCCTACGCCGTAGCCTACTCCTGGCCCGTACGCTGGCACTGACCCGTGCGTCAGCACGTAGCCTGACCCTCACAAATTTCCGTACCCTCACCTGTGCCCTAAGCCTTGCCGTTCCCTAACCCTAACCCTAGTCCGGAACAGAAACACACCACCAACCCTAAAGCTTACCCAAAAGCCATAGACTATTCCTGGCCCGTACGCTGGCACTGACCCGTGCGTAAACATGTAGCCTGACCCTCCCACGTTTCCGTACCCTCACCTGTGCCCTAAGCCTTGCAGTTCCCTAACCCTAACCCTAGCCCGGAACGGAAACCCACCACCAGCCCTACACCTAACCCCCAAGCCGTAGCCTACTCCTAGACGGTACGCTGGCACTGACCCATGCATCTGCACATAGCTTGACCCTCCCACGTTTCTGTACCCTCACCTGTGCCCTAAGACTTGCTGTTCCCTAACCCTAACCCTAGCCCGGAATGGAAACCCACCACCAGCCCTGCATCTTACCCCCAAGCCGTAGCCTAATCCTGGCCCGTTCGGTGGCACTAACCTGAGCATCAGCAAGTAGCCTGACCCTCCCACATTTCCGTACCCTCACCCGTGCCCTAAGCCTTGCCGTTCCGTAACCCTAAACCAAGCCCGGAACGGAAACCCACTACCAGCCCTACACCTTACCCTACGCCGTAGCCTACTCCTTGCCCATACGATGGCACTGACCAGTGCGTCAGCACGTAGCCTGACCCTCCCACGTTTCCGTACCCTCACCTGTGCCCTAAGCCTTGCCGTTCCCTATCCCTAACCGTGGTCCACAATGCCAACCCACCACCAGCCCTCCACCTTACCCTACGCCGTAGCCTACTCCTGGCGCGTAGCTGGCACTGATCCAGGCATCAGTACGTAGCCTGACCCTCCCACGTTTCCGTACCTTCACCTGTGCCCTAAACCTTGACGTTCGCTAACCCTAACCCTAACCCGGAACGGAAACCCACCACCATCCCTAGAAATTACCCTCCGCCGTAGCCTACTCCTGGCCTGTATGCTGGAACTGACCCGTGCGTCAGCACGTAGCCTGACCCTCCCACGTTTCCGTACACTCACCTGAGCACTAAGCCTTGCCATTCCGTAACCCTAACCCTAGCCCGGAATGGAAAGCCACCACCAGCCCAACACCTTAACCCCAAGCCGTAGCCTACTCCTGGCCCGTATTCTGGCACTGACACGTGCGTCAGCAAGTAGCCTGACCCTCCCACGTTTCAGGACCCTCAACTGTGCCCTAAGCCTGGCCGTTCCTAACACTAACCCTAGCCCAGAAAGGAAACCCACCACCAGCTCTACAACTTACCCCCAAGCCGTAGCCTACTCGTGGACCGTATGCTGACACTGGCCCGTGCGTCAGCACGTAGCCTGACCCTCCCACGTTTCCGTACACTCACCTGTCCCCTAAGCCTTGCCGTTCCCTAACCCTAACCCTAGCTGGAACGGAAAACCACCACCAGCCCTACACCTTACCATATGTCGTAGCCTACACCTGGCCCGTACGCGGGCACTGAGACGTGCGTCAGCACGTAGCCTGACCCTCCCACGTTTCCGTACCCTCACCCGTGCCGTAAGCCTTGCCGTTCCCTAACCCTAACCCTAGCCCCGAACGGAAACCCACCACCAGCTCTAAAACTTACCGACAAGCCGTAGCCTACTCCTGGCCCGTACACTGGCACTGACCCGTGCGTCAGCACGTAGCCTGACCCTCCCACGTTTCCGTACCCTCACATGTGCCCTAAGCTTTGCCGTTCCCTAACCCTAAATGTAGCCCGGAACGGAAACCCACAACCAGCCCTACACCTTACCCTACGCCGTAGCCTACTCCTGGCCCGTACCCTGGCACTGACCCGTGCGTCAGTAAGTAGCCTGACCCTCCCATGTTTCCGTACCCTCACCTGTGCCCTAAGACTTGACGTTCCCTAACCCTAACCCTATCCCTGAACAGAAACCCACCACCTGCCCTACACCTTAACCTACGCCATAGCCTACTCCTGGCCTGTACGGTGGCACTGACCCTTGCGTCAGCATGTAGCCTGACCCGCCCACGTTTTCGTACCCTCACCTGTGCCCTAAGCCTTGCCGTTCCGTAACCCTAACCCTAGCCCGGAACGGAAACCGACCACCAGCCCTAAACCTTACCCTATGCCGTACCCTACACCTGGCCCATACGCGGGCACTGACATGTGCTTTAGCACGTAGCCTGACCCTCCCATGTTACCGTACCCTCACCTCTGCCCTAAGACTTGCCGTTCCCTAACTCTAACCCTAGCCCGGAATGGAAACCCACCACCAGCCCTAAACCTTACCCACAAGCTGTAGCCTACTCCTGGCCCGTACGCTGGCACTGACACATGCGTCAGCATGTAGCCTGACACTCCAACGTTTCCGTACCCTCACCTGTGCCCTAAGTCTTGCCGTTCCCTAACCCTAACCCTAGCCCCCAACGGAAACCCACCACCAGCCCTACAACTTACCCCCAAGCCGTAGCCTACTCCTGGTCCATACGCTGGCACTGACATGTGCGTCAGCACGTAGCGTGTCCTTCCCACATTAGCGTAACGTCACCTGTGCCCTAAGCCTTGCCGTTCCTTAACCCTAACACTAGTACGGAAGGGAAACACACCACAAGCACTATACCTAAGCCCCAAGCCATAGCCTACTCCTGGCCCGTACGCTGGCACTGACCCGTGCGTCAGAACGTAGCCTGACCCTCCCACGTTACCTTACCCTCCCCTGTGCCCTAAGCCTTGCTGTTCCCTAACACTAACCCTAGCCTGGAACGGAAACCCACCACCAGCCCTACAACTAACCCCCAAGCTGTAGCCTACTCCTGTCCGGTACGCTGGCACTGACCCGTGCGTCAGCACGTATCCTGACCCTCCCACGTTTCCGTACACTCACCTGTGCCCTAAGCCTTGCTGTTCCCAAACACTAACCGTAGCCCGGAACAGAAAACCACCACCAGCCCTACACCTTACCCTACGCCGTAGCCTACTCCTGGCACGTACGCTGACACTGATCCATGCGTCAGCACGTAGCCTGACCCTCCCACGTTTCCGTACCCTCACCTGTGCCCTAAGCCTTGCCGTTCCCTTACCCTAAACCTAGCCCAGAACGGAAACCCACCACCAGCCCTTCACCTTACCCTACGCCGTAGCCTACTCCTGGCCCGTACGCTGGCACTGACCCGTGCATCAGCACGTAGCCTGACCCTCCCACGTTTCCGTTCCCTCACCTGTGCCCTAAGCCTTGCCGTTCCCTAACCCTAACCCTAGCCCGGAACGGAAACCCACCACCAGTCCTACACTCTATCCTATGCCGTAGCCTATTCCTGGCCCGTACGCGGGCACTGACCCATGCGTCAGCACGTAGCCTGACCCTCCCACGTTTCCGTACCCTCACCTGTGCCCTAAGCATTGACGTTCGCTAACCCTAACCCTAGCCCGGAACAGAAACCCACCACCAGTCCTACAACTTACCACCACGCCGTAGCCTACTCCTGGCCCATATGCTGGCACTGACCCATGCGTCAAAACGTAGCCTGACCCTCCCACGTTTCCGTAACCTCAACTGTGCCCTAAGCCTTGCCGTTCCCTAACCCTAACCCTAGCCCGGAGCAAAAACCCACCACCAGCCCTACACCTTACCCTATGCCGTAGCCTACACCTTGCCCATACGAGGGTAATGATCTGTGCTTCAGCACGTAGCCTGACCCTCCCACGTTTCCGTACCCTCACCTGTGCCCTAAGACTTGCTGTTCCCTAACCCTAACCCTAGCCCGGAATGGAAACCCACCACCAGCCCTACACCTTACCCCCAAGCCGTAGCCTATTCCTGGCCCGTACGCTGGAAATGACCCGTGCGTCAGCACGTAGCCTGACCCTCCCACGTTTGCGGAACCTCACCTGAGCCCTAAGCCTTGCCGTTCCCTAACCCAAACCCTAGCCCTGAACGGAAACCCACCACCAGCCCTACACCTTTCCCTACACCGTAGTCTATTCCTGGCTCGTACGCAGGCACTGACACTTTCATCAGCATGTAGCCTGACACTCCCACGTTTCCGTACCCTCACCTGTGCCCTAAGCCTTGCCGTTCACTAACCCTAACCCTAGCCCAGAACAGAAACCCACCACCAGCCCTACAACTTACCCCCAAGCCGTAGCCTACTCCTGGTCCATACGCTGGCACTGACCCGTGCGTCAGAACGTATCCTGACCCTGCCACGTTGCCGTACCCTCACCTGTGCCCTAAGCCTTGCCGTTCCCTAACCCTAACCCTAGCCCGGAATGGAAAAGCACCACAAGCCCTACAGCTTACCCCCAAGCCGTAGCCTACTCCTGGTCCATACGCTGGCACTGAACTGTGTGTCAGCACGTAGCCTGACCTTCCAACATTACCGTACCCTCACCTGTGCCCTAAGCCTTGACGTTCCCTAACCATAACCCTAGCCCAAAACGGAAAACCACCACCAGCTCTAGACCTTACCCTACGGCGTAGCCTACTCCTGGCCTGTACGCTGACACTGACACGTGCGTCAGCATGTAGCCTGACCCTCCCACGTTTCCGTACCCTCACCTGTGCCCTAAGCTTTGCCGTTCCCTAACCCTAACCCTAGCCCGGAACGGAAACCCACCACCAGCCCTAAACCTTTCCCTACGCCGTAGCCTACTCCTGGCCCGTACGCTGGCACTGACCCGTGCGTCAGCATGTAGACTGACACCCCACGTTTCCATACCCTCACCTGGGCCCTAAACCTTGCCGTTCCCCAACTCTAACCCTAGCCCGGAATGGAAACCCACCACCAGCCCTAAAACTTACCCCCATGCCATAGCCTACTCCTGGCCCGTACACAGGCACTGACCCGTGCGTCAGCACGTAGCCTGACCCTCCCACTTTTCCGTACCCTCAGCTAAGCCCTAAGCCTTGGCCTTCCCTAACTCTAACCCAAGCCCGGAACGGAATCCCACCACCAGCCCTACACCTTAACATATGCCGTAGCCTATTCCTGGCCCGTATGCTGGCACTGACACGTGCGTCAGCACGTAGCCTGACCCTCCCACGTTTCTGTACCCTCACCTGTGCCCTAAGCCTTGCCGTTCCCTAACCCTAACCCTAGCCAGGAACGGAAACCCACCAGAAGCCCTAAACCTTACCATACGCCGGAGCCCAATCATGGCCCGTACGCTGGCACTGACCCGTGAGTCAGCACGTAGCCTGACCCTCCCACGTTTCCGTACCCTCACCTGTGCCCTAAGCCTTGCCATTCCCTCACCATAACCCTAGCCAGGAACGGAAATCCACCAGCAGCCCTAAACCTTACCCTACGCCGTAGCCTACTCCTGGCCCGTACGCTGGCACTGACCCGTGCGTCAGCACGTAGCCTGACCCTCACAAATTTCCGTACCCTCACCTGTGCCCTAAGCCTTGCCGTTCCCTAACCCTAACCCTAGTCCGGAACAGAAACACACCACCAACCCTAAAGCTTACCCAAAAGCCATAGACTATTCCTGGCCCGTACGCTGGCACTGACCCGTGCGTAAACATGTAGCCTGACCCTCCCACGTTTCCGTACCCTCACCTGTGCCCTAAGCCTTGCAGTTCCCTAACCCTAACCCTAGCCCGGAACGGAAACCCACCACCAGCCCTACACCTAACCCCCAAGCCGTAGCCTACTCCTAGACGGTACGCTGGCACTGACCCATGCATCTGCACATAGCTTGACCCTCCCACGTTTCTGTACCCTCACCTGTGCCCTAAGACTTGCCGTTCCCTTACCCTAATCCTAGCCAGTAACGGAAACCCACCACCAGCCCTACACCTTACCCCCAAGCCGTAGGCTACTCCTGGACCTTACGCTGGCACTGACCCGTGCGTCAGCACGTAGCCTGACCCTCCCACGTTTGCGGACCCTCACCTGTGCCCTAAGCCTTGCCATTCCCTAACCCTAACCCTAGCCCGGAACGGAAACCCACCACCAGCCCTACACCGTTCCCTACGCCGTAGCCTATTCCTGGCCCATACGCAGGCACTGACACTTTCATCAGCACGTAGCCTGACCCTCCCACGTTTCCGTACCCTCACCTGTGCCCTAAGCCTTGCCGTTCCCAAACCCTAACCCTAGCCCGGAACGGAAACCCACCACCAGCCCTACACTCTATCCTACGCCGTAGCCTATACCTGGCCCGTACGCTGGCACTGACCCGTGCGTCAGCACGTAGCCTGACCCTCCAACGTTTGCATACCCTCACCTGTGCCCTAAGCATTGACGTTCGCTAACCCTAACCCTAGCCCGGAACACAAACCCACCACCAGCCCTACACCTTACCACCACGCCGTAGCCTACTCCTGGCCCGTACGCAGGCACTGACCCTTTCATCAGCACGTAGCCTGACCCTCCCACGTTTCCGTACCCACATCTGTGCCCTAAGCCTTGCAGTTCCCTAACCCTAACCCTAGCCCGGAACGGAAACCCACCACCAGCCCTACACCTTATCCTACACCGTAGCCTAGTCCTGGCCTGTACGGTGGCACTGACCCTTGCGTCAGCATGTAGCCTGACCCTCCCACGTTTCCGTACCCTCACCTGTGCCCTAAGCCTTGCCGTTCCGAATCCCTAACCCTAGCCCGGAACGGAAACCCACCACCAGCCCTACACCTTACCCCCAAGCCATAGCCTACTCCTGGCCCGTTCGGTGGCACTAACCCTAGCATCAGCAAGTAGCCTGACCCTCCCACGTTTCTGTACCCTCACACGTGCCCTAAGCCTTGCCGTTCTGTAACCCTAACCCTAGACCGGAACGGAAACCCACCACCAGCCCTACACCTTTCCCTACGCCGTAGCCTATTCCTGGCTCGTACGCAGGCACTGACACTTTCATCAGCACTTAGCCTGAACCTCCCAGGTTTCTGTACCCTCACCTGTGCCCTAAGCCTTGCCGTTCACTAACCCTAACCCTAGCCCGGAATGGAAACCCACCACCAGCCTTACAACTTACCCCCAAGCCGTAGCCTACTCCTGGCCGGTATGCTGGCACTGACACGTGCGTCAGCACGTAGCCTGACCCTCACACGTTTCCGTACCCTCACCTGTGCCCTAAGCCTTGCCGTTTCCTATCCCTAACCCTAGCCCGGAACAGAAACCCACCACCAGCCCTACACTCTACCCTACGCCATAGCCTATTCCTGGCCCATACACTGGCACTGAGCCGTGCGTCAGCACGTAGCCTGACCCTCCCACGTTTCCGTACCCTCACCTGTGCCCTAAGCCTTGAGGTTCCCTAACCCTAACTCTAGCCCCGAACAGAAAACCACCAACAGCCCTACAACTTACGACCACGCCGTAGCCTACTCCTGGCCCATATGCTGGCACTGACACGTGCGTCAGCACGTAGCCTGTCCCTCCCACGTTTCCGTAACCTCACCTGTGCCCTAAGCCTTGCCGTTTCCTAACCTTAACCCTAGCCCGGAACGGAAACCCACCACCAGCCCTACACCTTACACTATGCCGTAGCCTACACCTGGCCCGTACGCGGGCACTGACCTGTGCTTCAGCACGTAGCCTGACCCTCCCATGTTACTGTACTCTCACCTGGGCCCTAAGCCTTGCCGTTCCCTAACCCTAACCCGAGCCTGGCACGGAATCCCACCCCCAGCCCTACACCTTATCGTATGCCGTAGCCTAGTCCTGGCCCGTACGCTGGCACTGACCCGTGCGTCAACATATAGCCTGACCCTCCCACGTTTCCGTACCCTCACCTGTGCCCTAAGCCTTGCCTTTCCCTAACCCTAACCCTAGCCCGGATCGGAAACCCACCACAATCCCTACACCTTACCATACGCCGTAGCCTACTCCTGGCCCGTACGCTGGCACTGACCCGTGAGTCAGCACGTAGACTGACCCTCCCACATTTCCGTACCCTCACCTGTGCCCTAAGCCTTGCCGTTCCCTCACCCTAACCCTAGCCAAGAATGGAAACCCACCAGCAGCCCTAAACCTTACCCTACACCATAGCCTACTCCTGGCCCGTACGGTGGCACTGACCAGTGCGTCAGCACGTAGCCTGACCCTCACACGTTTCCGTACCCTCACCTGTGCCCTAAGCCTTGTCGTTCCCTAACCCTAACCCTAGTCCGGAACGGAAGCCCACCACCAGCCCTACAGCTTACCCCCGATCCATAGCCTATTCCTGGCCCGTACGCTGGCACTGACCCGTGCTTCAGCATGTAGCCTGACCCTCCCACGTTTCCGTACCCTCACCTGTGCCCTAAGCCTTGCCATTCCCTAACCCTAACCCTAGCCCGGAACGGAAACCCACCACCAGCCCTACACCTAACCCCCAAGCCGTAGCCTACTCCTGGCTGGTACGCTGGCACTGACCCGTTCATCAGCACGTAGCCTGACCCTCCCACGTTTCCGTACCCTCACCTGTGCCCTAAGCCTTGCCGTTCCCTATCCCTAACCCTAGCCCGGAACGGAAACCCACAACCAGCCCTACACCTTACCCTACGCCGTAGCCTACTCCTGGCCCGTACCCTGGCACTGACCCGTGCGTCAGTAAGTAGCCTGACCCTCCCATGTTTCCGTACCCTCACCTGTGCCCTAAGACTTGACGTTCCCTAACCCTAACCCTATCCCTGAACAGAAACCCACCACCTGCCCTACACCTTAACCTACGCCATAGCCTACTCCTGGCCTGTACGGTGGCACTGACCCTTGCGTCAGCATGTAGCCTGACCCGCCCACGTTTTCGTACCCTCACCTGTGCCCTAAGCCTTGCCGTTCCGTAACCCTAACCCTAGCCCGGAACGGAAACCGACCACCAGCCCTAAACCTTACCCTATGCCGTAGCCTACACCTGGCCCATACGCGGGCACTGACATGTGCTTCAGCACGTAGCCTGACCCTCCCATGTTACCGTACCCTCACCTCTGCCCTAAGACTTGCCGTTCCCTAACTCTAACCCTAGCCCGGAATGGAAACCCACCACCAGCCCTAAACCTTACCCACAAGCTGTAGCCTACTCCTGGCCCGTACGCTGGCACTGACGCATGCGTCAGCATGTAGCCTGACACTCCAACGTTTCCGTACCCTCACCTGTGCCCTAAGTCTTGCCGTTCCCTAACCCTAACCCTAGCCCCCAACGGAAACCCACCACCAGCCCTACAACTTACCCCCAAGCCGTAGCCTACTCCTGGTCCATACGCTGGCACTGACATGTGCGTCAGCACGTAGCGTGTCCTTCCCACATTAGCGTAACGTCACCTGTGCCCTAAGCCTTGCCGTTCCTTAACCCTAACACTAGTACGGAAGGGAAACACACCACAAGCACTATACCTAAGCCCCAAGCCATAGCCTACTCCTGGCCCGTACGCTGGCACTGACCCGTGCGCCAGAACGTAGCCTGACCCTCCCACGTTACCTTACCCTCCCCTGTGCCCTAAGCCTTGCTGTTCCCTAACACTAACCCTAGCCTGGAACGGAAACCCACCACCAGCCCTACAACTAACCCCCAAGCTGTAGCCTACTCCTGTCCGGTACGCTGGCACTGACCCGTGCGTCAGCACGTATCCTGACCCTCCCACGTTTCCGTACACTCACCTGTGCCCTAAGCCTTGCTGTTCCCAAACACTAACCGTAGCCCGGAACAGAAAACCACCACCAGCCCTACACCTTACCCTACGCCGTAGCCTACTCCTGGCACGTACGCTGACACTGATCCATGCGTCAGCACGTAGCCTGACCCTCCCACGTTTCCGTACCCTCACCTGTGCCCTAAGCCTTGCCGTTCCCTTACCCTAAACCTAGCCCAGAACGGAAACCCACCACCAGCCCTTCACCTTACCCTACGCCGTAGCCTACTCCTGGCCCGTACGCTGGCACTGACCCGTGCATCAGCACGTAGCCTGACCCTCCCACGTTTCCGTTCCCTCACCTGTGCCCTAAGCCTTGCCGTTCCCTAACCCTAACCCTAGCCCGGAACGGAAACCCACCACCAGTCCTACACTCTATCCTATGCCGTAGCCTATTCCTGGCCCGTACGCGGGCACTGACCCATGCGTCAGCACGTAGCCTGACCCTCCCACGTTTCCGTACCCTCACCTGTGCCCTAAGCATTGACGTTCACTAACCCTAACCCTAGCCCGGAACAGAAACCCACCACCAGTCCTACAACTTACCACCACGCCGTAGCCTACTCCTGGCCCATATGCTGGCACTGACCCATGCGTCAAAACGTAGCCTGACCCTCCCACGTTTCCGTACCCTCACCCGTGCCCTAAGCCTTGCCGTTCCGTAACCCTAAACCAAGCCCGGAACGGAAACCCACTACCAGCCCTACACCTTACCCTACGCCGTAGCCTACTCCTTGCCCATACGATGGCACTGACCAGTGCGTCAGCACGTAGCCTGACCCTCCCACGTTTCCGTACCCTCACCTGTGCCCTAAGCCTTGCCGTTCCCTATCCCTAACCGTGGTCCACAATGCCAACCCACCACCAGCCCTCCACCTTACCCTACGCTGTAGCCTACTCCTGGCGCGTAGCTGGCACTGATCCAGGCATCAGTACGTAGCCTGACCCTCCCACGTTTCCGTACCTTCACCTGTGCCCTAAACCTTGACGTTCGCTAACCCTAACCCTAACCCGGAACGGAAACCCACCACCATCCCTAGAAATTACCCTCCGCCGTAGCCTACTCCTGGCCTGTATGCTGGAACTGACCCGTGCGTCAGCACGTAGCCTGACCCTCCCACGTTTCCGTACACTCACCTGAGCACTAAGCCTTGCCATTCCGTAACCCTAACCCTAGCCCGGAATGGAAAGCCACCACCAGCCCAACACCTTAACCCCAAGCCGTAGCCTACTCCTGGCCCGTATTCTGGCACTGACACGTGCGTCAGCAAGTAGCCTGACCCTCCCACGTTTCAGGACCCTCAACTGTGCCCTAAGCCTGGCCGTTCCTAACACTAACCCTAGCCCAGAAAGGAAACCCACCACCAGCTCTACAACTTACCCCCAAGCCGTAGCCTACTCGTGGACCGTATGCTGACACTGGCCCGTGCGTCAGCACGTAGCCTGACCCTCCCACGTTTCCGTACACTCACCTGTCCCCTAAGCCTTGCCGTTCCCTAACCCTAACCCTAGCCGGAACGGAAAACCACCACCAGCCCTACACCTTACCATATGTCGTAGCCTACACCTGGCCCGTACGCGGGCACTGAGACGTGCGTCAGCACGTAGCCTGACCCTCCCACGTTTCCGTACCCTCACCCGTGCCGTAAGCCTTGCCGTTCCCTAACCCTAACCCTAGCCCCGAACGGAAACCCACCACCAGCTCTAAAACTTACCGACAAGCCGTAGCCTACTCCTGGCCCGTACACTGGCACTGACCCGTGCGTCAGCACGTAGCCTGACCCTCCCACGTTTCCGTACCCTCACATGTGCCCTAAGCTTTGCCGTTCCCTAACCCTAAATGTAGCCCGGAACGGAAACCCACAACCAGCCCTACACCTTACCCTACGCCGTAGCCTACTCCTGGCCCGTACCCTGGCACTGACCCGTGCGTCAGTAAGTAGCCTGACCCTCCCATGTTTCCGTACCCTCACCTGTGCCCTAAGACTTGACGTTCCCTAACCCTAACCCTATCCCTGAACAGAAACCCACCACCTGCCCTACACCTTAACCTACGCCATAGCCTACTCCTGGCCTGTACGGTGGCACTGACCCTTGCGTCAGCATGTAGCCTGACCCGCCCACGTTTTCGTACCCTCACCTGTGCCCTAAGCCTTGCCGTTCCGTAACCCTAACCCTAGCCCGGAACGGAAACCGACCACCAGCCCTAAACCTTACCCTATGCCGTACCCTACACCTGGCCCATACGCGGGCACTGACATGTGCTTCAGCACGTAGCCTGACCCTCCCATGTTACCGTACCCTCACCTCTGCCCTAAGACTTGCCGTTCCCTAACTCTAACCCTAGCCCGGAATGGAAACCCACCACCAGCCCTAAACCTTACCCACAAGCTGTAGCCTACTCCTGGCCCGTACGCTGGCACTGACGCATGCGTCAGCATGTAGCCTGACACTCCAACGTTTCCGTACCCTCACCTGTGCCCTAAGTCTTGCCGTTCCCTAACCCTAACCCTAGCCCCCAACGGAAACCCACCACCAGCCCTACAACTTACCCCCAAGCCGTAGCCTACTCCTGGTCCATACGCTGGCACTGACATGTGCGTCAGCACGTAGTGTGTCCTTCCCACATTAGCGTAACGTCACCTGTGCCCTAAGCCTTGCCGTTCCTTAACCCTAACACTAGTACGGAAGGGAAACACACCACAAGCACTATACCTAAGCCCCAAGCCATAGCCTACTCCTGGCCCGTACGCTGGCACTGACCCGTGCGTCAGAACGTAGCCTGACCCTCCCACGTTACCTTACCCTCCCCTGTGCCCTAAGCCTTGCTGTTCCCTAACACTAACCCTAGCCTGGAACGGAAACCCACCACCAGTCCTACACTCTATCCTATGCCGTAGCCTATTCCTGGCCCGTACGCGGGCACTGACCCATGCGTCAGCACGTAGCCTGACCCTCCCACGTTTCCGTACCCTCACCTGTGCCCTAAGCATTGACGTTCGCTAACCCTAACCCTAGCCCGGAACAGAAACCCACCACCAGTCCTACAACTTACCACCACGCCGTAGCCTACTCCTGGCCCATATGCTGGCACTGACCCATGCGTCAAAACGTAGCCTGACCCTCCCACGTTTCCGTAACCTCAACTGTGCCCTAAGCCTTGCCGTTCCCTAACCCTAACCCTAGCCCGGAGCAAAAACCCACCACCAGCCCTACACCTTACCCTATGCCGTAGCCTACACCTTGCCCATACGAGGGTAATGACCTGTGCTTCAGCACGTAGCCTGACCCTCCCACGTTTCCGTACCCTCACCTGTGCCCTAAGACTTGCTGTTCCCTAACCCTAACCCTAGCCCGGAATGGAAACCCACCACCAGCCCTACACCTTACCCCCAAGCCGTAGCCTATTCCTGGCCCGTACGCTGGAAATGACCCGTGCGTCAGCACGTAGCCTGACCCTCCCACGTTTGCGGAACCTCACCTGAGCCCTAAGCCTTGCCGTTCCCTAACCCAAACCCTAGCCCTGAACGGAAACCCACCACCAGCCCTACACCTTTCCCTACACCGTAGTCTATTCCTGGCTCGTACGCAGGCACTGACACTTTCATCAGCATGTAGCCTGACACTCCCACGTTTCCGTACCCTCACCTGTGCCCTAAGCCTTGCCGTTCACTAACCCTAACCCTAGCCCAGAACAGAAACCCACCACCAGCCCTACAACTTACCCCCAAGCCGTAGCCTACTCCTGGTCCATACGCTGGCACTGACCCGTGCGTCAGAACGTATCCTGACCCTGCCACGTTGCCGTACCCTCACCTGTGCCCTAAGCCTTGCCGTTCCCTAACCCTAACCCTAGCCCGGAATGGAAAAGCACCACAAGCCCTACAGCTTACCCCCAAGCCGTAGCCTACTCCTGGTCCATACGCTGGCACTGAACTGTGTGTCAGCACGTAGCCTGACCTTCCAACATTACCGTACCCTCACCTGTGCCCTAAGCCTTGACGTTCCCTAACCATAACCCTAGCCCAAAACGGAAAACCACCACCAGCTCTAGACCTTACCCTACGGCGTAGCCTACTCCTGGCCTGTACGCTGACACTGACACGTGCGTCAGCATGTAGCCTGACCCTCCCACGTTTCCGTACCCTCACCTGTGCCCTAAGCTTTGCCGTTCCCTAACCCTAACCCTAGCCCGGAACGGAAACCCACCACCAGCCCTAAACCTTTCCCTACGCCGTAGCCTACTCCTGGCCCGTACGCTGGCACTGACCCGTGCGTCAGCATGTAGACTGACACCCCACGTTTCCATACCCTCACCTGGGCCCTAAACCTTGCCGTTCCCCAACTCTAACCCTAGCCCGGAATGGAAACCCACCACCAGCCCTAAAACTTACCCCCATGCCATAGCCTACTCCTGGCCCGTACACAGGCACTGACCCGTGCGTCAGCACGTAGCCTGACCCTCCCACTTTTCCGTACCCTCAGCTAAGCCCTAAGCCTTGGCCTTCCCTAACTCTAACCCAAGCCCGGAACGGAATCCCACCACCAGCCCTACACCTTAACATATGCCGTAGCCTATTCCTGGCCCGTATGCTGGCACTGACACGTGCGTCAGCACGTAGCCTGACCCTCCCACGTTTCTGTACCCTCACCTGTGCCCTAAGCCTTGCCGTTCCCTAACCCTAACCCTAGCCAGGAACGGAAACCCACCAGAAGCCCTAAACCTTACCATACGCCGGAGCCCAATCATGGCCCGTACGCTGGCACTGACCCGTGAGTCAGCACGTAGCCTGACCCTCCCACGTTTCCGTACCCTCACCTGTGCCCTAAGCCTTGCCATTCCCTCACCATAACCCTAGCCAGGAACGGAAATCCACCAGCAGCCCTAAACCTTACCCTACGCCGTAGCCTACTCCTGGCCCGTACGCTGGCACTGACCCGTGCGTCAGCACGTAGCCTGACCCTCACAAATTTCCGTACCCTCACCTGTGCCCTAAGCCTTGCCGTTCCCTAACCCTAACCCTAGTCCGGAACAGAAACACACCACCAACCCTAAAGCTTACCCAAAAGCCATAGACTATTCCTGGCCCGTACGCTGGCACTGACCCGTGCGTAAACATGTAGCCTGACCCTCCCACGTTTCCGTACCCTCACCTGTGCCCTAAGCCTTGCAGTTCCCTAACCCTAACCCTAGCCCGGAACGGAAACCCACCACCAGCCCTACACCTAACCCCCAAGCCGTAGCCTACTCCTAGACGGTACGCTGGCACTGACCCATGCATCTGCACATAGCTTGACCCTCCCACGTTTCTGTACCCTCACCTGTGCCCTAAGACTTGCCGTTCCCTTACCCTAATCCTAGCCAGTAACGGAAACCCACCACCAGCCCTACACCTTACCCCCAAGCCGTAGGCTACTCCTGGACCTTACGCTGGCACTGACCCGTGCGTCAGCACGTAGCCTGACCCTCCCACGTTTGCGGACCCTCACCTGTGCCCTAAGCCTTGCCATTCCCTAACCCTAACCCTAGCCCGGAACGGAAACCCACCACCAGCCCTACACCGTTCCCTACGCCGTAGCCTATTCCTGGCCCATACGCAGGCACTGACACTTTCATCAGCACGTAGCCTGACCCTCCCACGTTTCCGTACCCTCACCTGTGCCCTAAGCCTTGCCGTTCCCAAACCCTAACCCTAGCCCGGAACGGAAACCCACCACCAGCCCTACACTCTATCCTACGCCGTAGCCTATACCTGGCCCGTACGCTGGCACTGACCCGTGCGTCAGCACGTAGCCTGACCCTCCAACGTTTGCATACCCTCACCTGTGCCCTAAGCATTGACGTTCGCTAACCCTAACCCTAGCCCGGAACACAAACCCACCACCAGCCCTACACCTTACCACCACGCCGTAGCCTACTCCTGGCCCGTACGCAGGCACTGACCCTTTCATCAGCACGTAGCCTGACCCTCCCACGTTTCCGTACCCACATCTGTGCCCTAAGCCTTGCAGTTCCCTAACCCTAACCCTAGCCCGGAACGGAAACCCACCACCAGCCCTAAACCTTATCCTACACTGTAGCCTAGTCCTGGCCTGTACGGTGGCACTGACCCTTGCGTCAGCATGTAGCCTGACCCTCCCACGTTTCCGTACCCTCACCTGTGCCCTAAGCCTTGCCGTTCCGAATCCCTAACCCTAGCCCGGAACGGAAACCCACCACCAGCCCTACACCTTACCCCCAAGCCATAGCCTACTCCTGGCCCGTTCGGTGGCACTAACCCTAGCATCAGCAAGTAGCCTGACCCTCCCACGTTTCTGTACCCTCACACGTGCCCTAAGCCTTGCCGTTCTGTAACCCTAACCCTAGACCGGAACGGAAACCCACCACCAGCCCTACACCTTTCCCTACGCCGTAGCCTATTCCTGGCTCGTACGCAGGCACTGACACTTTCATCAGCACTTAGCCTGAACCTCCCAGGTTTCTGTACCCTCACCTGTGCCCTAAGCCTTGCCGTTCACTAACCCTAACCCTAGCCCGGAATGGAAACCCACCACCAGCCTTACAACTTACCCCCAAGCCGTAGCCTACTCCTGGCCGGTATGCTGGCACTGACACGTGCGTCAGCACGTAGCCTGACCCTCACACGTTGCCGTACCCTCACCTGTGCCCTAAGCCTTGCCGTTCACTAACCCTAACCCTAGCCCGGAATGGAAACCCACCACCAGCCTTACAACTTACCCCCAAGCCGTAGCCTACTCCTGGCCGGTATGCTGGCACTGACACGTGCGTCAGCACGTAGCCTGACCCTCCCACGTTTCCGTACCCTCACCTGTGCCCTAAGCCTTGCCGTTCCCTTACCCTAAACCTAGCCCAGAACGGAAACCCACCACCAGCCCTTCACCTTACCCTACGCCGTAGCCTACTCCTGGCCCGTACGCTGGCACTGACCCGTGCATCAGCACGTAGCCTGACCCTCCCACGTTTCCGTTCCCTCACCTGTGCCCTAAGCCTTGCCGTTCCCTAACCCTAACCCTAGCCCGGAACGGAAACCCACCACCAGTCCTACACTCTATCCTATGCCGTAGCCTAT
Organism: Mesoplodon mirus; assembly: GCF_964341445.2. Classification (NCBI taxonomy): domain Eukaryota; kingdom Metazoa; phylum Chordata; class Mammalia; order Artiodactyla; family Ziphiidae; genus Mesoplodon; species Mesoplodon mirus. The sequence continues at coordinate 104,789 of NW_028295510.1, read as the reverse complement.
TCCTGGCCCGTACGCGGGCACTGACCCATGCGTCAGCACGTAGCCTGACCCTCCCACGTTTCCGTACCCTCACCTGTGCCCTAAGCATTGACGTTCACTAACCCTAACCCTAGCCCGGAACAGAAACCCACCACCAGTCCTACAACTTACCACCACGCCGTAGCCTACTCCTGGCCCATATGCTGGCACTGACCCATGCGTCAAAACGTAGCCTGACCCTCCCACGTTTCCGTACCCTCACCCGTGCCCTAAGCCTTGCCGTTCCGTAACCCTAAACCAAGCCCGGAACGGAAACCCACTACCAGCCCTACACCTTACCCTACGCCGTAGCCTACTCCTTGCCCATACGATGGCACTGACCAGTGCGTCAGCACGTAGCCTGACCCTCCCACGTTTCCGTACCCTCACCTGTGCCCTAAGCCTTGCCGTTCCCTATCCCTAACCGTGGTCCACAATGCCAACCCACCACCAGCCCTCCACCTTACCCTACGCTGTAGCCTACTCCTGGCGCGTAGCTGGCACTGATCCAGGCATCAGTACGTAGCCTGACCCTCCCACGTTTCCGTACCTTCACCTGTGCCCTAAACCTTGACGTTCGCTAACCCTAACCCTAACCCGGAACGGAAACCCACCACCATCCCTAGAAATTACCCTCCGCCGTAGCCTACTCCTGGCCTGTATGCTGGAACTGACCCGTGCGTCAGCACGTAGCCTGACCCTCCCACGTTTCCGTACACTCACCTGAGCACTAAGCCTTGCCATTCCGTAACCCTAACCCTAGCCCGGAATGGAAAGCCACCACCAGCCCAACACCTTAACCCCAAGCCGTAGCCTACTCCTGGCCCGTATTCTGGCACTGACACGTGCGTCAGCAAGTAGCCTGACCCTCCCACGTTTCAGGACCCTCAACTGTGCCCTAAGCCTGGCCGTTCCTAACACTAACCCTAGCCCAGAAAGGAAACCCACCACCAGCTCTACAACTTACCCCCAAGCCGTAGCCTACTCGTGGACCGTATGCTGACACTGGCCCGTGCGTCAGCACGTAGCCTGACCCTCCCACGTTTCCGTACACTCACCTGTCCCCTAAGCCTTGCCGTTCCCTAACCCTAACCCTAGCCGGAACGGAAAACCACCACCAGCCCTACACCTTACCATATGTCGTAGCCTACACCTGGCCCGTACGCGGGCACTGAGACGTGCGTCAGCACGTAGCCTGACCCTCCCACGTTTCCGTACCCTCACCCGTGCCGTAAGCCTTGCCGTTCCCTAACCCTAACCCTAGCCCCGAACGGAAACCCACCACCAGCTCTAAAACTTACCGACAAGCCGTAGCCTACTCCTGGCCCGTACACTGGCACTGACCCGTGCGTCAGCACGTAGCCTGACCCTCCCACGTTTCCGTACCCTCACATGTGCCCTAAGCTTTGCCGTTCCCTAACCCTAAATGTAGCCCGGAACGGAAACCCACAACCAGCCCTACACCTTACCCTACGCCGTAGCCTACTCCTGGCCCGTACCCTGGCACTGACCCGTGCGTCAGTAAGTAGCCTGACCCTCCCATGTTTCCGTACCCTCACCTGTGCCCTAAGACTTGACGTTCCCTAACCCTAACCCTATCCCTGAACAGAAACCCACCACCTGCCCTACACCTTAACCTACGCCATAGCCTACTCCTGGCCTGTACGGTGGCACTGACCCTTGCGTCAGCATGTAGCCTGACCCGCCCACGTTTTCGTACCCTCACCTGTGCCCTAAGCCTTGCCGTTCCGTAACCCTAACCCTAGCCCGGAACGGAAACCGACCACCAGCCCTAAACCTTACCCTATGCCGTAGCCTACACCTGGCCCATACGCGGGCACTGACATGTGCTTCAGCACGTAGCCTGACCCTCCCATGTTACCGTACCCTCACCTCTGCCCTAAGACTTGCCGTTCCCTAACTCTAACCCTAGCCCGGAATGGAAACCCACCACCAGCCCTAAACCTTACCCACAAGCTGTAGCCTACTCCTGGCCCGTACGCTGGCACTGACGCATGCGTCAGCATGTAGCCTGACACTCCAACGTTTCCGTACCCTCACCTGTGCCCTAAGTCTTGCCGTTCCCTAACCCTAACCCTAGCCCCCAACGGAAACCCACCACCAGCCCTACAACTTACCCCCAAGCCGTAGCCTACTCCTGGTCCATACGCTGGCACTGACATGTGCGTCAGCACGTAGTGTGTCCTTCCCACATTAGCGTAACGTCACCTGTGCCCTAAGCCTTGCCGTTCCTTAACCCTAACACTAGTACGGAAGGGAAACACACCACAAGCACTATACCTAAGCCCCAAGCCATAGCCTACTCCTGGCCCGTACGCTGGCACTGACCCGTGCGTCAGAACGTAGCCTGACCCTCCCACGTTACCTTACCCTCCCCTGTGCCCTAAGCCTTGCTGTTCCCTAACACTAACCCTAGCCTGGAACGGAAACCCACCACCAGTCCTACACTCTATCCTATGCCGTAGCCTATTCCTGGCCCGTACGCGGGCACTGACCCATGCGTCAGCACGTAGCCTGACCCTCCCACGTTTCCGTACCCTCACCTGTGCCCTAAGCATTGACGTTCGCTAACCCTAACCCTAGCCCGGAACAGAAACCCACCACCAGTCCTACAACTTACCACCACGCCGTAGCCTACTCCTGGCCCATATGCTGGCACTGACCCATGCGTCAAAACGTAGCCTGACCCTCCCACGTTTCCGTAACCTCAACTGTGCCCTAAGCCTTGCCGTTCCCTAACCCTAACCCTAGCCCGGAGCAAAAACCCACCACCAGCCCTACACCTTACCCTATGCCGTAGCCTACACCTTGCCCATACGAGGGTAATGACCTGTGCTTCAGCACGTAGCCTGACCCTCCCACGTTTCCGTACCCTCACCTGTGCCCTAAGACTTGCTGTTCCCTAACCCTAACCCTAGCCCGGAATGGAAACCCACCACCAGCCCTACACCTTACCCCCAAGCCGTAGCCTATTCCTGGCCCGTACGCTGGAAATGACCCGTGCGTCAGCACGTAGCCTGACCCTCCCACGTTTGCGGAACCTCACCTGAGCCCTAAGCCTTGCCGTTCCCTAACCCAAACCCTAGCCCTGAACGGAAACCCACCACCAGCCCTACACCTTTCCCTACACCGTAGTCTATTCCTGGCTCGTACGCAGGCACTGACACTTTCATCAGCATGTAGCCTGACACTCCCACGTTTCCGTACCCTCACCTGTGCCCTAAGCCTTGCCGTTCACTAACCCTAACCCTAGCCCAGAACAGAAACCCACCACCAGCCCTACAACTTACCCCCAAGCCGTAGCCTACTCCTGGTCCATACGCTGGCACTGACCCGTGCGTCAGAACGTATCCTGACCCTGCCACGTTGCCGTACCCTCACCTGTGCCCTAAGCCTTGCCGTTCCCTAACCCTAACCCTAGCCCGGAATGGAAAAGCACCACAAGCCCTACAGCTTACCCCCAAGCCGTAGCCTACTCCTGGTCCATACGCTGGCACTGAACTGTGTGTCAGCACGTAGCCTGACCTTCCAACATTACCGTACCCTCACCTGTGCCCTAAGCCTTGACGTTCCCTAACCATAACCCTAGCCCAAAACGGAAAACCACCACCAGCTCTAGACCTTACCCTACGGCGTAGCCTACTCCTGGCCTGTACGCTGACACTGACACGTGCGTCAGCATGTAGCCTGACCCTCCCACGTTTCCGTACCCTCACCTGTGCCCTAAGCTTTGCCGTTCCCTAACCCTAACCCTAGCCCGGAACGGAAACCCACCACCAGCCCTAAACCTTTCCCTACGCCGTAGCCTACTCCTGGCCCGTACGCTGGCACTGACCCGTGCGTCAGCATGTAGACTGACACCCCACGTTTCCATACCCTCACCTGGGCCCTAAACCTTGCCGTTCCCCAACTCTAACCCTAGCCCGGAATGGAAACCCACCACCAGCCCTAAAACTTACCCCCATGCCATAGCCTACTCCTGGCCCGTACACAGGCACTGACCCGTGCGTCAGCACGTAGCCTGACCCTCCCACTTTTCCGTACCCTCAGCTAAGCCCTAAGCCTTGGCCTTCCCTAACTCTAACCCAAGCCCGGAACGGAATCCCACCACCAGCCCTACACCTTAACATATGCCGTAGCCTATTCCTGGCCCGTATGCTGGCACTGACACGTGCGTCAGCACGTAGCCTGACCCTCCCACGTTTCTGTACCCTCACCTGTGCCCTAAGCCTTGCCGTTCCCTAACCCTAACCCTAGCCAGGAACGGAAACCCACCAGAAGCCCTAAACCTTACCATACGCCGGAGCCCAATCATGGCCCGTACGCTGGCACTGACCCGTGAGTCAGCACGTAGCCTGACCCTCCCACGTTTCCGTACCCTCACCTGTGCCCTAAGCCTTGCCATTCCCTCACCATAACCCTAGCCAGGAACGGAAATCCACCAGCAGCCCTAAACCTTACCCTACGCCGTAGCCTACTCCTGGCCCGTACGCTGGCACTGACCCGTGCGTCAGCACGTAGCCTGACCCTCACAAATTTCCGTACCCTCACCTGTGCCCTAAGCCTTGCCGTTCCCTAACCCTAACCCTAGTCCGGAACAGAAACACACCACCAACCCTAAAGCTTACCCAAAAGCCATAGACTATTCCTGGCCCGTACGCTGGCACTGACCCGTGCGTAAACATGTAGCCTGACCCTCCCACGTTTCCGTACCCTCACCTGTGCCCTAAGCCTTGCAGTTCCCTAACCCTAACCCTAGCCCGGAACGGAAACCCACCACCAGCCCTACACCTAACCCCCAAGCCGTAGCCTACTCCTAGACGGTACGCTGGCACTGACCCATGCATCTGCACATAGCTTGACCCTCCCACGTTTCTGTACCCTCACCTGTGCCCTAAGACTTGCCGTTCCCTTACCCTAATCCTAGCCAGTAACGGAAACCCACCACCAGCCCTACACCTTACCCCCAAGCCGTAGGCTACTCCTGGACCTTACGCTGGCACTGACCCGTGCGTCAGCACGTAGCCTGACCCTCCCACGTTTGCGGACCCTCACCTGTGCCCTAAGCCTTGCCATTCCCTAACCCTAACCCTAGCCCGGAACGGAAACCCACCACCAGCCCTACACCGTTCCCTACGCCGTAGCCTATTCCTGGCCCATACGCAGGCACTGACACTTTCATCAGCACGTAGCCTGACCCTCCCACGTTTCCGTACCCTCACCTGTGCCCTAAGCCTTGCCGTTCCCAAACCCTAACCCTAGCCCGGAACGGAAACCCACCACCAGCCCTACACTCTATCCTACGCCGTAGCCTATACCTGGCCCGTACGCTGGCACTGACCCGTGCGTCAGCACGTAGCCTGACCCTCCAACGTTTGCATACCCTCACCTGTGCCCTAAGCATTGACGTTCGCTAACCCTAACCCTAGCCCGGAACACAAACCCACCACCAGCCCTACACCTTACCACCACGCCGTAGCCTACTCCTGGCCCGTACGCAGGCACTGACCCTTTCATCAGCACGTAGCCTGACCCTCCCACGTTTCCGTACCCACATCTGTGCCCTAAGCCTTGCAGTTCCCTAACCCTAACCCTAGCCCGGAACGGAAACCCACCACCAGCCCTAAACCTTATCCTACACTGTAGCCTAGTCCTGGCCTGTACGGTGGCACTGACCCTTGCGTCAGCATGTAGCCTGACCCTCCCACGTTTCCGTACCCTCACCTGTGCCCTAAGCCTTGCCGTTCCGAATCCCTAACCCTAGCCCGGAACGGAAACCCACCACCAGCCCTACACCTTACCCCCAAGCCATAGCCTACTCCTGGCCCGTTCGGTGGCACTAACCCTAGCATCAGCAAGTAGCCTGACCCTCCCACGTTTCTGTACCCTCACACGTGCCCTAAGCCTTGCCGTTCTGTAACCCTAACCCTAGACCGGAACGGAAACCCACCACCAGCCCTACACCTTTCCCTACGCCGTAGCCTATTCCTGGCTCGTACGCAGGCACTGACACTTTCATCAGCACTTAGCCTGAACCTCCCAGGTTTCTGTACCCTCACCTGTGCCCTAAGCCTTGCCGTTCACTAACCCTAACCCTAGCCCGGAATGGAAACCCACCACCAGCCTTACAACTTACCCCCAAGCCGTAGCCTACTCCTGGCCGGTATGCTGGCACTGACACGTGCGTCAGCACGTAGCCTGACCCTCACACGTTTCCGTACCCTCACCTGTGCCCTAAGCCTTGCCGTTTCCTATCCCTAACCCTAGCCCGGAACAGAAACCCACCACCAGCCCTACACTCTACCCTACGCCATAGCCTATTCCTGGCCCATACACTGGCACTGAGCCGTGCGTCAGCACGTAGCCTGACCCTCCCACGTTTCCGTACCCTCACCTGTGCCCTAAGCCTTGAGGTTCCCTAACCCTAACTCTAGCCCCGAACAGAAAACCACCAACAGCCCTACAACTTACGACCACGCCGTAGCCTACTCCTGGCCCATATGCTGGCACTGACACGTGCGTCAGCACGTAGCCTGTCCCTCCCACGTTTCCGTAACCTCACCTGTGCCCTAAGCCTTGCCGTTTCCTAACCTTAACCCTAGCCCGGAACGGAAACCCACCACCAGCCCTACACCTTACACTATGCCGTAGCCTACACCTGGCCCGTATGCGGGCACTGACCTGTGCTTCAGCACGTAGCCTGACCCTCCCATGTTACTGTACTCTCACCTGGGCCCTAAGCCTTGCCGTTCCCTAACCCTAACCCGAGCCTGGCACGGAATCCCACCCCCAGCCCTACACCTTATCGTATGCCGTAGCCTAGTCCTGGCCCGTACGCTGGCACTGACCCGTGCGTCAACATATAGCCTGACCCTCCCACGTTTCCGTACCCTCACCTGTGCCCTAAGCCTTGCCTTTCCCTAACCCTAACCCTAGCCCGGATCGGAAACCCACCACAATCCCTACACCTTACCATACGCCGTAGCCTACTCCTGGCCCGTACGCTGGCACTGACCCGTGAGTCAGCACGTAGACTGACCCTCCCATATTTCCGTACCCTCACCTGTGCCCTAAGCCTTGCCGTTCCCTCACCCTAACCCTAGCCAAGAATGGAAACCCACCAGCAGCCCTAAACCTTACCCTACACCATAGCCTACTCCTGGCCCGTACGGTGGCACTGACCAGTGCGTCAGCACGTAGCCTGACCCTCACACGTTTCCGTACCCTCACCTGTGCCCTAAGCCTTGTCGTTCCCTAACCCTAACCCTAGTCCGGAACGGAAGCCCACCACCAGCCCTACAGCTTACCCCCGATCCATAGCCTATTCCTGGCCCGTACGCTGGCACTGACCCGTGCTTCAGCATGTAGCCTGACCCTCCCACGTTTCCGTACCCTCACCTGTGCCCTAAGCCTTGCCATTCCCTAACCCTAACCCTAGCCCGGAACGGAAACCCACCACCAGCCCTACACCTAACCCCCAAGCCGTAGCCTACTCCTGGCTGGTACGCTGGCACTGACCCGTTCATCAGCACGTAGCCTGACCCTCCCACGTTTCCGTACCCTCACCTGTGCCCTAAGCCTTGCCGTTCCCTATCCCTAACCCTAGCCCGGAACGGAAACCCACAACCAGCCCTACACCTTACCCTACGCCGTAGCCTACTCCTGGCCCGTACCCTGGCACTGACCCGTGCGTCAGTAAGTAGCCTGACCCTCCCATGTTTCCGTACCCTCACCTGTGCCCTAAGACTTGACGTTCCCTAACCCTAACCCTATCCCTGAACAGAAACCCACCACCTGCCCTACACCTTAACCTACGCCATAGCCTACTCCTGGCCTGTACGGTGGCACTGACCCTTGCGTCAGCATGTAGCCTGACCCGCCCACGTTTTCGTACCCTCACCTGTGCCCTAAGCCTTGCCGTTCCGTAACCCTAACCCTAGCCCGGAACGGAAACCGACCACCAGCCCTAAACCTTACCCTATGCCGTACCCTACACCTGGCCCATACGCGGGCACTGACATGTGCTTCAGCACGTAGCCTGACCCTCCCATGTTACCGTACCCTCACCTCTGCCCTAAGACTTGCCGTTCCCTAACTCTAACCCTAGCCCGGAATGGAAACCCACCACCAGCCCTAAACCTTACCCACAAGCTGTAGCCTACTCCTGGCCCGTACGCTGGCACTGACGCATGCGTCAGCATGTAGCCTGACACTCCAACGTTTCCGTACCCTCACCTGTGCCCTAAGTCTTGCCGTTCCCTAACCCTAACCCTAGCCCCCAACGGAAACCCACCACCAGCCCTACAACTTACCCCCAAGCCGTAGCCTACTCCTGGTCCATACGCTGGCACTGACATGTGCGTCAGCACGTAGCGTGTCCTTCCCACATTAGCGTAACGTCACCTGTGCCCTAAGCCTTGCCGTTCCTTAACCCTAACACTAGTACGGAAGGGAAACACACCACAAGCACTATACCTAAGCCCCAAGCCATAGCCTACTCCTGGCCCGTACGCTGGCACTGACCCGTGCGCCAGAACGTAGCCTGACCCTCCCACGTTACCTTACCCTCCCCTGTGCCCTAAGCCTTGCTGTTCCCTAACACTAACCCTAGCCTGGAACGGAAACCCACCACCAGCCCTACAACTAACCCCCAAGCTGTAGCCTACTCCTGTCCGGTACGCTGGCACTGACCCGTGCGTCAGCACGTATCCTGACCCTCCCACGTTTCCGTACACTCACCTGTGCCCTAAGCCTTGCTGTTCCCAAACACTAACCGTAGCCCGGAACAGAAAACCACCACCAGCCCTACACCTTACCCTACGCCGTAGCCTACTCCTGGCACGTACGCTGACACTGATCCATGCGTCAGCACGTAGCCTGACCCTCCCACGTTTCCGTACCCTCACCTGTGCCCTAAGCCTTGCCGTTCCCTTACCCTAAACCTAGCCCAGAACGGAAACCCACCACCAGCCCTTCACCTTACCCTACGCCGTAGCCTACTCCTGGCCCGTACGCTGGCACTGACCCGTGCATCAGCACGTAGCCTGACCCTCCCACGTTTCCGTTCCCTCACCTGTGCCCTAAGCCTTGCCGTTCCCTAACCCTAACCCTAGCCCGGAACGGAAACCCACCACCAGCCCTACACCTAACCCCCAAGCCGTAGCCTACTCCTAGACGGTACGCTGGCACTGACCCATGCATCTGCACATAGCTTGACCCTCCCACGTTTCTGTACCCTCACCTGTGCCCTAAGACTTGCCGTTCCCTTACCCTAATCCTAGCCAGTAACGGAAACCCACCACCAGCCCTACACCTTACCCCCAAGCCGTAGGCTACTCCTGGACCTTACGCTGGCACTGACCCGTGCGTCAGCACGTAGCCTGACCCTCCCACGTTTGCGGACCCTCACCTGTGCCCTAAGCCTTGCCATTCCCTAACCCTAACCCTAGCCCGGAACGGAAACCCACCACCAGCCCTACACCGTTCCCTACGCCGTAGCCTATTCCTGGCCCATACGCAGGCACTGACACTTTCATCAGCACGTAGCCTGACCCTCCCACGTTTCCGTACCCTCACCTGTGCCCTAAGCCTTGCCGTTCCCAAACCCTAACCCTAGCCCGGAACGGAAACCCACCACCAGCCCTACACTCTATCCTACGCCGTAGCCTATACCTGGCCCGTACGCTGGCACTGACCCGTGCGTCAGCACGTAGCCTGACCCTCCAACGTTTGCATACCCTCACCTGTGCCCTAAGCATTGACGTTCGCTAACCCTAACCCTAGCCCGGAACACAAACCCACCACCAGCCCTACACCTTACCACCACGCCGTAGCCTACTCCTGGCCCGTACGCAGGCACTGACCCTTTCATCAGCACGTAGCCTGACCCTCCCACGTTTCCGTACCCACATCTGTGCCCTAAGCCTTGCAGTTCCCTAACCCTAACCCTAGCCCGGAACGGAAACCCACCACCAGCCCTAAACCTTATCCTACACTGTAGCCTAGTCCTGGCCTGTACGGTGGCACTGACCCTTGCGTCAGCATGTAGCCTGACCCTCCCACGTTTCCGTACCCTCACCTGTGCCCTAAGCCTTGCCGTTCCGAATCCCTAACCCTAGCCCGGAACGGAAACCCACCACCAGCCCTACACCTTACCCCCAAGCCATAGCCTACTCCTGGCCCGTTCGGTGGCACTAACCCTAGCATCAGCAAGTAGCCTGACCCTCCCACGTTTCTGTACCCTCACACGTGCCCTAAGCCTTGCCGTTCTGTAACCCTAACCCTAGACCGGAACGGAAACCCACCACCAGCCCTACACCTTTCCCTACGCCGTAGCCTATTCCTGGCTCGTACGCAGGCACTGACACTTTCATCAGCACTTAGCCTGAACCTCCCAGGTTTCTGTACCCTCACCTGTGCCCTAAGCCTTGCCGTTCACTAACCCTAACCCTAGCCCGGAATGGAAACCCACCACCAGCCTTACAACTTACCCCCAAGCCGTAGCCTACTCCTGGCCGGTATGCTGGCACTGACACGTGCGTCAGCACGTAGCCTGACCCTCACACGTTTCCGTACCCTCACCTGTGCCCTAAGCCTTGCCGTTTCCTATCCCTAACCCTAGCCCGGAACAGAAACCCACCACCAGCCCTACACTCTACCCTACGCCATAGCCTATTCCTGGCCCATACACTGGCACTGAGCCGTGCGTCAGCACGTAGCCTGACCCTCCCACGTTTCCGTACCCTCACCTGTGCCCTAAGCCTTGAGGTTCCCTAACCCTAACTCTAGCCCCGAACAGAAAACCACCAACAGCCCTACAACTTACGACCACGCCGTAGCCTACTCCTGGCCCATATGCTGGCACTGACACGTGCGTCAGCACGTAGCCTGTCCCTCCCACGTTTCCGTAACCTCACCTGTGCCCTAAGCCTTGCCGTTTCCTAACCTTAACCCTAGCCCGGAACGGAAACCCACCACCAGCCCTACACCTTACACTATGCCGTAGCCTACACCTGGCCCGTATGCGGGCACTGACCTGTGCTTCAGCACGTAGCCTGACCCTCCCATGTTACTGTACTCTCACCTGGGCCCTAAGCCTTGCCGTTCCCTAACCCTAACCCGAGCCTGGCACGGAATCCCACCCCCAGCCCTACACCTTATCGTATGCCGTAGCCTAGTCCTGGCCCGTACGCTGGCACTGACCCGTGCGTCAACATATAGCCTGACCCTCCCACGTTTCCGTACCCTCACCTGTGCCCTAAGCCTTGCCTTTCCCTAACCCTAACCCTAGCCCGGATCGGAAACCCACCACAATCCCTACACCTTACCATACGCCGTAGCCTACTCCTGGCCCGTACGCTGGCACTGACCCGTGAGTCAGCACGTAGACTGACCCTCCCATATTTCCGTACCCTCACCTGTGCCCTAAGCCTTGCCGTTCCCTCACCCTAACCCTAGCCAAGAATGGAAACCCACCAGCAGCCCTAAACCTTACCCTACACCATAGCCTACTCCTGGCCCGTACGGTGGCACTGACCAGTGCGTCAGCACGTAGCCTGACCCTCACACGTTTCCGTACCCTCACCTGTGCCCTAAGCCTTGTCGTTCCCTAACCCTAACCCTAGTCCGGAACGGAAGCCCACCACCAGCCCTACAGCTTACCCCCGATCCATAGCCTATTCCTGGCCCGTACGCTGGCACTGACCCGTGCTTCAGCATGTAGCCTGACCCTCCCACGTTTCCGTACCCTCACCTGTGCCCTAAGCCTTGCCATTCCCTAACCCTAACCCTAGCCCGGAACGGAAACCCACCACCAGCCCTACACCTAACCCCCAAGCCGTAGCCTACTCCTGGCTGGTACGCTGGCACTGACCCGTTCATCAGCACGTAGCCTGACCCTCCCACGTTTCCGTACCCTCACCTGTGCCCTAAGCCTTGCCGTTCCCTATCCCTAACCCTAGCCCGGAACGGAAACCCACAACCAGCCCTACACCTTACCCTACGCCGTAGCCTACTCCTGGCCCGTACCCTGGCACTGACCCGTGCGTCAGTAAGTAGCCTGACCCTCCCATGTTTCCGTACCCTCACCTGTGCCCTAAGACTTGACGTTCCCTAACCCTAACCCTATCCCTGAACAGAAACCCACCACCTGCCCTACACCTTAACCTACGCCATAGCCTACTCCTGGCCTGTACGGTGGCACTGACCCTTGCGTCAGCATGTAGCCTGACCCGCCCACGTTTTCGTACCCTCACCTGTGCCCTAAGCCTTGCCGTTCCGTAACCCTAACCCTAGCCCGGAACGGAAACCGACCACCAGCCCTAAACCTTACCCTATGCCGTACCCTACACCTGGCCCATACGCGGGCACTGACATGTGCTTCAGCACGTAGCCTGACCCTCCCATGTTACCGTACCCTCACCTCTGCCCTAAGACTTGCCGTTCCCTAACTCTAACCCTAGCCCGGAATGGAAACCCACCACCAGCCCTAAACCTTACCCACAAGCTGTAGCCTACTCCTGGCCCGTACGCTGGCACTGACGCATGCGTCAGCATGTAGCCTGACACTCCAACGTTTCCGTACACTCACCTGTGCCCTAAGTCTTGCCGTTCCCTAACCCTAACCCTAGCCCCCAACGGAAACCCACCACCAGCCCTACAACTTACCCCCAAGCCGTAGCCTACTCCTGGTCCATACGCTGGCACTGACATGTGCGTCAGCACGTAGCGTGTCCTTCCCACATTAGCGTAACGTCACCTGTGCCCTAAGCCTTGCCGTTCCTTAACCCTAACACTAGTACGGAAGGGAAACACACCACAAGCACTATACCTAAGCCCCAAGCCATAGCCTACTCCTGGCCCGTACGCTGGCACTGACCCGTGCGCCAGAACGTAGCCTGACCCTCCCACGTTACCTTACCCTCCCCTGTGCCCTAAGCCTTGCTGTTCCCTAACACTAACCCTAGCCTGGAACGGAAACCCACCACCAGCCCTACAACTAACCCCCAAGCTGTAGCCTACTCCTGTCCGGTACGCTGGCACTGACCCGTGCGTCAGCACGTATCCTGACCCTCCCACGTTTCCGTACACTCACCTGTGCCCTAAGCCTTGCTGTTCCCAAACACTAACCGTAGCCCGGAACAGAAAACCACCACCAGCCCTACACCTTACCCTACGCCGTAGCCTACTCCTGGCACGTACGCTGACACTGATCCATGCGTCAGCACGTAGCCTGACCCTCCCACGTTTCCGTACCCTCACCTGTGCCCTAAGCCTTGCCGTTCCCTTACCCTAAACCTAGCCCAGAACGGAAACCCACCACCAGCCCTTCACCTTACCCTACGCCGTAGCCTACTCCTGGCCCGTACGCTGGCACTGACCCGTGCATCAGCACGTAGCCTGACCCTCCCACGTTTCCGTTCCCTCACCTGTGCCCTAAGCCTTGCCGTTCCCTAACCCTAACCCTAGCCCGGAACGGAAACCCACCACCAGTCCTACACTCTATCCTATGCCGTAGCCTATTCCTGGCCCGTACGCGGGCACTGACCCATGCGTCAGCACGTAGCCTGACCCTCCCACGTTTCCGTACCCTCACCTGTGCCCTAAGCATTGACGTTCGCTAACCCTAACCCTAGCCCGGAACAGAAACCCACCACCAGTCCTACAACTTACCACCACGCCGTAGCCTACTCCTGGCCCATATGCTGGCACTGACCCATGCGTCAAAACGTAGCCTGACCCTCCCACGTTTCCGTAACCTCAACTGTGCCCTAAGCCTTGCCGTTCCCTAACCCTAACCCTAGCCCGGAGCAAAAACCCACCACCAGCCCTACACCTTACCCTATGCCGTAGCCTACACCTTGCCCATACGAGGGTAATGACCTGTGCTTCAGCACGTAGCCTGACCCTCCCACGTTTCCGTACCCTCACCTGTGCCCTAAGACTTGCTGTTCCCTAACCCTAACCCTAGCCCGGAATGGAAACCCACCACCAGCCCTACACCTTACCCCCAAGCCGTAGCCTATTCCTGGCCCGTACGCTGGAAATGACCCGTGCGTCAGCACGTAGCCTGACCCTCCCACGTTTGCGGAACCTCACCTGAGCCCTAAGCCTTGCCGTTCCCTAACCCAAACCCTAGCCCTGAACGGAAACCCACCACCAGCCCTACACCTTTCCCTACACCGTAGTCTATTCCTGGCTCGTACGCAGGCACTGACACTTTCATCAGCATGTAGCCTGACACTCCCACGTTTCCGTACCCTCACCTGTGCCCTAAGCCTTGCCGTTCACTAACCCTAACCCTAGCCCAGAACAGAAACCCACCACCAGCCCTACAACTTACCCCCAAGCCGTAGCCTACTCCTGGTCCATACGCTGGCACTGACCCGTGCGTCAGAACGTATCCTGACCCTGCCACGTTGCCGTACCCTCACCTGTGCCCTAAGCCTTGCCGTTCCCTAACCCTAACCCTAGCCCGGAATGGAAAAGCACCACAAGCCCTACAGCTTACCCCCAAGCCGTAGCCTACTCCTGGTCCATACGCTGGCACTGAACTGTGTGTCAGCACGTAGCCTGACCTTCCAACATTACCGTACCCTCACCTGTGCCCTAAGCCTTGACGTTCCCTAACCATAACCCTAGCCCAAAACGGAAAACCACCACCAGCTCTAGACCTTACCCTACGGCGTAGCCTACTCCTGGCCTGTACGCTGACACTGACACGTGCGTCAGCATGTAGCCTGACCCTCCCACGTTTCCGTACCCTCACCTGTGCCCTAAGCTTTGCCGTTCCCTAACCCTAACCCTAGCCCGGAACGGAAACCCACCACCAGCCCTAAACCTTTCCCTACGCCGTAGCCTACTCCTGGCCCGTACGCTGGCACTGACCCGTGCGTCAGCATGTAGACTGACACCCCACGTTTCCATACCCTCACCTGGGCCCTAAACCTTGCCGTTCCCCAACTCTAACCCTAGCCCGGAATGGAAACCCACCACCAGCCCTAAAACTTACCCCCATGCCATAGCCTACTCCTGGCCCGTACACAGGCACTGACCCGTGCGTCAGCACGTAGCCTGACCCTCCCACTTTTCCGTACCCTCAGCTAAGCCCTAAGCCTTGGCCTTCCCTAACTCTAACCCAAGCCCGGAACGGAATCCCACCACCAGCCCTACACCTTAACATATGCCGTAGCCTATTCCTGGCCCGTATGCTGGCACTGACACGTGCGTCAGCACGTAGCCTGACCCTCCCACGTTTCTGTACCCTCACCTGTGCCCTAAGCCTTGCCGTTCCCTAACCCTAACCCTAGCCAGGAACGGAAACCCACCAGAAGCCCTAAACCTTACCATACGCCGGAGCCCAATCATGGCCCGTACGCTGGCACTGACCCGTGAGTCAGCACGTAGCCTGACCCTCCCACGTTTCCGTACCCTCACCTGTGCCCTAAGCCTTGCCATTCCCTCACCATAACCCTAGCCAGGAACGGAAATCCACCAGCAGCCCTAAACCTTACCCTACGCCGTAGCCTACTCCTGGCCCGTACGCTGGCACTGACCCGTGCGTCAGCACGTAGCCTGACCCTCACAAATTTCCGTACCCTCACCTGTGCCCTAAGCCTTGCCGTTCCCTAACCCTAACCCTAGTCCGGAACAGAAACACACCACCAACCCTAAAGCTTACCCAAAAGCCATAGACTATTCCTGGCCCGTACGCTGGCACTGACCCGTGCGTAAACATGTAGCCTGACCCTCCCACGTTTCCGTACCCTCACCTGTGCCCTAAGCCTTGCAGTTCCCTAACCCTAACCCTAGCCCGGAACGGAAACCCACCACCAGCCCTACACCTAACCCCCAAGCCGTAGCCTACTCCTAGACGGTACGCTGGCACTGACCCATGCATCTGCACATAGCTTGACCCTCCCACGTTTCTGTACCCTCACCTGTGCCCTAAGACTTGCCGTTCCCTTACCCTAATCCTAGCCAGTAACGGAAACCCACCACCAGCCCTACACCTTACCCCCAAGCCGTAGGCTACTCCTGGACCTTACGCTGGCACTGACCCGTGCGTCAGCACGTAGCCTGACCCTCCCACGTTTGCGGACCCTCACCTGTGCCCTAAGCCTTGCCATTCCCTAACCCTAACCCTAGCCCGGAACGGAAACCCACCACCAGCCCTACACCGTTCCCTACGCCGTAGCCTATTCCTGGCCCATACGCAGGCACTGACACTTTCATCAGCACGTAGCCTGACCCTCCCACGTTTCCGTACCCTCACCTGTGCCCTAAGCCTTGCCGTTCCCAAACCCTAACCCTAGCCCGGAACGGAAACCCACCACCAGCCCTACACTCTATCCTACGCCGTAGCCTATACCTGGCCCGTACGCTGGCACTGACCCGTGCGTCAGCACGTAGCCTGACCCTCCAACGTTTGCATACCCTCACCTGTGCCCTAAGCATTGACGTTCGCTAACCCTAACCCTAGCCCGGAACACAAACCCACCACCAGCCCTACACCTTACCACCACGCCGTAGCCTACTCCTGGCCCGTACGCAGGCACTGACCCTTTCATCAGCACGTAGCCTGACCCTCCCACGTTTCCGTACCCACATCTGTGCCCTAAGCCTTGCAGTTCCCTAACCCTAACCCTAGCCCGGAACGGAAACCCACCACCAGCCCTAAACCTTATCCTACACCGTAGCCTAGTCCTGGCCTGTACGGTGGCACTGACCCTTGCGTCAGCATGTAGCCTGACCCTCCCACGTTTCCGTACCCTCACCTGTGCCCTAAGCCTTGCCGTTCCGAATCCCTAACCCTAGCCCGGAACGGAAACCCACCACCAGCCCTACACCTTACCCCCAAGCCATAGCCTACTCCTGGCCCGTTCGGTGGCACTAACCCTAGCATCAGCAAGTAGCCTGACCCTCCCACGTTTCTGTACCCTCACACGTGCCCTAAGCCTTGCCGTTCTGTAACCCTAACCCTAGACCGGAACGGAAACCCACCACCAGCCCTACACCTTTCCCTACGCCGTAGCCTATTCCTGGCTCGTACGCAGGCACTGACACTTTCATCAGCACTTAGCCTGAACCTCCCAGGTTTCTGTACCCTCACCTGTGCCCTAAGCCTTGCCGTTCACTAACCCTAACCCTAGCCCGGAATGGAAACCCACCACCAGCCTTACAACTTACCCCCAAGCCGTAGCCTACTCCTGGCCGGTATGCTGGCACTGACACGTGCGTCAGCACGTAGCCTGACCCTCACACGTTTCCGTACCCTCACCTGTGCCCTAAGCCTTGCCGTTTCCTATCCCTAACCCTAGCCCGGAACAGAAACCCACCACCAGCCCTACACTCTACCCTACGCCATAGCCTATTCCTGGCCCATACACTGGCACTGAGCCGTGCGTCAGCACGTAGCCTGACCCTCCCACGTTTCCGTACCCTCACCTGTGCCCTAAGCCTTGAGGTTCCCTAACCCTAACTCTAGCCCCGAACAGAAAACCACCAACAGCCCTACAACTTACGACCACGCCGTAGCCTACTCCTGGCCCATATGCTGGCACTGACACGTGCGTCAGCACGTAGCCTGTCCCTCCCACGTTTCCGTAACCTCACCTGTGCCCTAAGCCTTGCCGTTTCCTAACCTTAACCCTAGCCCGGAACGGAAACCCACCACCAGCCCTACACCTTACACTATGCCGTAGCCTACACCTGGCCCGTACGCGGGCACTGACCTGTGCTTCAGCACGTAGCCTGACCCTCCCATGTTACTGTACTCTCACCTGGGCCCTAAGCCTTGCCGTTCCCTAACCCTAACCCGAGCCTGGCACGGAATCCCACCCCCAGCCCTACACATTATCGTATGCCGTAGCCTAGTCCTGGCCCGTACGCTGGCACTGACCCGTGCGTCAACATATAGCCTGACCCTCCCACGTTTCCGTACCCTCACCTGTGCCCTAAGCCTTGCCTTTCCCTAACCCTAACCCTAGCCCGGATCGGAAACCCACCACAATCCCTACACCTTACCATACGCCGTAGCCTACTCCTGGCCCGTACGCTGGCACTGACCCGTGAGTCAGCACGTAGACTGACCCTCCCACATTTCCGTACCCTCACCTGTGCCCTAAGCCTTGCCGTTCCCTCACCCTAACCCTAGCCAAGAATGGAAACCCACCAGCAGCCCTAAACCTTACCCTACACCATAGCCTACTCCTGGCCCGTACGGTGGCACTGACCAGTGCGTCAGCACGTAGCCTGACCCTCACACGTTTCCGTACCCTCACCTGTGCCCTAAGCCTTGTCGTTCCCTAACCCTAACCCTAGTCCGGAACGGAAGCCCACCACCAGCCCTACAGCTTACCCCCGATCCATAGCCTATTCCTGGCCCGTACGCTGGCACTGACCCGTGCTTCAGCATGTAGCCTGACCCTCCCACGTTTCCGTACCCTCACCTGTGCCCTAAGCCTTGCCATTCACTAACCCTAACCCTAGCCCGGAACGGAAACCCACCACCAGCCCTAAACCTAACCCCCAAGCCGTAGCCTACTCCTGGCTGGTACGCTGGCACTGACCCGTTCATCAGCACGTAGCCTGACCCTCCCACGTTTCCGTACCCTCACCTGTGCCCTAAGCCTTGCCGTTCCCTATCCCTAACCCTAGCCCGGAACGGAAACCCACAACCAGCCCTACACCTTACCCTACACCGTAGCCTACTCCTGGCCCGTACCCTGGCACTGACCCGTGCGTCAGTAAGTAGCCTGACCCTCCCATGTTTCCGTACCCTCACCTGTGCCCTAAGACTTGACGTTCCCTAACCCTAACCCTATCCCTGAACAGAAACCCACCACCTGCCCTACACCTTAACCTACGCCATAGCCTACTCCTGGCCTGTACGGTGGCACTGACCCTTGCGTCAGCATGTAGCCTGACCCGCCCACGTTTTCGTACCCTCACCTGTGCCCTAAGCCTTGCCGTTCCGTAACCCTAACCCTAGCCCGGAACGGAAACCGACCACCAGCCCTAAACCTTACCCTATGCCGTAGCCTACACCTGGCCCATACGCGGGCACTGACATGTGCTTCAGCACGTAGCCTGACCCTCCCATGTTACCGTACCCTCACCTCTGCCCTAAGACTTGCCGTTCCCTAACTCTAACCCTAGCCCGGAATGGAAACCCACCACCAGCCCTAAACCTTACCCACAAGCTGTAGCCTACTCCTGGCCCGTACGCTGGCACTGACGCATGCGTCAGCATGTAGCCTGACACTCCAACGTTTCCGTACCCTCACCTGTGCCCTAAGTCTTGCCGTTCCCTAACCCTAACCCTAGCCCCCAACGGAAACCCACCACCAGCCCTACAACTTACCCCCAAGCCGTAGCCTACTCCTGGTCCATACGCTGGCACTGACATGTGCGTCAGCACGTAGCGTGTCCTTCCCACATTAGCGTAACGTCACCTGTGCCCTAAGCCTTGCCGTTCCTTAACCCTAACACTAGTACGGAAGGGAAACACACCACAAGCACTATACCTAAGCCCCAAGCCATAGCCTACTCCTGGCCCGTACGCTGGCACTGACCCGTGCGCCAGAACGTAGCCTGACCCTCCCACGTTACCTTACCCTCCCCTGTGCCCTAAGCCTTGCTGTTCCCTAACACTAACCCTAGCCTGGAACGGAAACCCACCACCAGCCCTACAACTAACCCCCAAGCTGTAGCCTACTCCTGTCCGGTACGCTGGCACTGACCCGTGCGTCAGCACGTATCCTGACCCTCCCACGTTTCCGTACACTCACCTGTGCCCTAAGCCTTGCTGTTCCCAAACACTAACCGTAGCCCGGAACAGAAAACCACCACCAGCCCTACACCTTACCCTACGCCGTAGCCTACTCCTGGCACGTACGCTGACACTGATCCATGCGTCAGCACGTAGCCTGACCCTCCCACGTTTCCGTACCCTCACCTGTGCCCTAAGCCTTGCCGTTCCCTTACCCTAAACCTAGCCCAGAACGGAAACCCACCACCAGCCCTTCACCTTACCCTACGCCGTAGCCTACTCCTGGCCCGTACGCTGGCACTGACCCGTGCATCAGCACGTAGCCTGACCCTCCCACGTTTCCGTTCCCTCACCTGTGCCCTAAGCCTTGCCGTTCCCTAACCCTAACCCTAGCCCGGAACGGAAACCCACCACCAGTCCTACACTCTATCCTATGCCGTAGCCTATTCCTGGCCCGTACGCGGGCACTGACCCATGCGTCAGCACGTAGCCTGACCCTCCCACGTTTCCGTACCCTCACCTGTGCCCTAAGCATTGACGTTCGCTAACCCTAACCCTAGCCCGGAACAGAAACCCACCACCAGTCCTACAACTTACCACCACGCCGTAGCCTACTCCTGGCCCATATGCTGGCACTGACCCATGCGTCAAAACGTAGCCTGACCCTCCCACGTTTCCGTACCCTCACCCGTGCCCTAAGCCTTGCCGTTCCGTAACCCTAAACCAAGCCCGGAACGGAAACCCACTACCAGCCCTACACCTTACCCTACGCCGTAGCCTACTCCTTGCCCATACGATGGCACTGACCAGTGCGTCAGCACGTAGCCTGACCCTCCCACGTTTCCGTACCCTCACCTGTGCCCTAAGCCTTGCCGTTCCCTATCCCTAACCGTGGTCCACAATGCCAACCCACCACCAGCCCTCCACCTTACCCTACGCCGTAGCCTACTCCTGGCGCGTAGCTGGCACTGATCCAGGCATCTGTACGTAGCCTGACCCTCCCACGTTTCCGTACCTTCACCTGTGCCCTAAACCTTGACGTTCGCTAACCCTAACCCTAACCCGGAACGGAAACCCACCACCATCCCTAAAAATTACCCTCCGCCGTAGCCTACTCCTGGCCTGTATGCTGGAACTGACCCGTGCGTCAGCACGTAGCCTGACCCTCCCACGTTTCCGTACACTCACCTGAGCACTAAGCCTTGCCATTCCGTAACCCTAACCCTAGCCCGGAATGGAAAGCCACCACCAACCCAACACCTTAACCCCAAGCCGTAGCCTACTCCTGGCCCGTATTCTGGCACTGACACGTGCGTCAGCAAGTAGCCTGACCCTCCCACGTTTCAGGACCCTCAACTGTGCCCTAAGCCTGGCCGTTCCTAACACTAACCCTAGCCCAGAAAGGAAACCCACCACCAGCTCTACAACTTACCCCCAAGCCGTAGCCTACTCGTGGACCGTATGCTGACACTGGCCCGTGCGTCAGCACGTAGCCTGACCCTCCCACGTTTCCGTACACTCACCTGTCCCCTAAGCCTTGCCGTTCCCTAACCCTAACCCTAGCCGGAACGGAAAACCACCACCAGCCCTACACCTTACCATATGTCGTAGCCTACACCTGGCCCGTACGCGGGCACTGAGACGTGCGTCAGCACGTAGCCTGACCCTCCCACGTTTCCGTACCCTCACCCGTGCCGTAAGCCTTGCCGTTCCCTAACCCTAACCCTAGCCCCGAACGGAAACCCACCACCAGCTCTAAAACTTACCGACAAGCCGTAGCCTACTCCTGGCCCGTACACTGGCACTGACCCGTGCGTCAGCACGTAGCCTGACCCTCCCACGTTTCCGTACCCTCACATGTGCCCTAAGCTTTGCCGTTCCCTAACCCTAAATGTAGCCCGGAACGGAAACCCACAACCAGCCCTACACCTTACCCTACGCCGTAGCCTACTCCTGGCCCGTACCCTGGCACTGACCCGTGCGTCAGTAAGTAGCCTGACCCTCCCATGTTTCCGTACCCTCACCTGTGCCCTAAGACTTGACGTTCCCTAACCCTAACCCTATCCCTGAACAGAAACCCACCACCTGCCCTACACCTTAACCTACGCCATAGCCTACTCCTGGCCTGTACAGTGGCACTGACCCTTGCGTCAGCATGTAGCCTGACCCGCCCACGTTTTCGTACCCTCACCTGTGCCCTAAGCCTTGCCGTTCCGTAACCCTAACCCTAGCCCGGAACGGAAACCGACCACCAGCCCTAAACCTTACCCTATGCCGTACCCTACACCTGGCCCATACGCGGGCACTGACATGTGCTTCAGCACGTAGCCTGACCCTCCCATGTTACCGTACCCTCACCTCTGCCCTAAGACTTGCCGTTCCCTAACTCTAACCCTAGCCCGGAATGGAAACCCACCACCAGCCCTAAACCTTACCCACAAGCTGTAGCCTACTCCTGGCCCGTACGCTGGCACTGACGCATGCGTCAGCATGTAGCCTGACACTCCAACGTTTCCGTACCCTCACCTGTGCCCTAAGTCTTGCCGTTCCCTAACCCTAACCCTAGCCCCCAACGGAAACCCACCACCAGCCCTACAACTTACCCCCAAGCCGTAGCCTACTCCTGGTCCATACGCTGGCACTGACATGTGCGTCAGCACGTAGCGTGTCCTTCCCACATTAGCGTAACGTCACCTGTGCCCTAAGCCTTGCCGTTCCTTAACCCTAACACTAGTACGGAAGGGAAACACACCACAAGCACTATACCTAAGCCCCAAGCCATAGCCTACTCCTGGCCCGTACGCTGGCACTGACCCGTGCGTCAGAACGTAGCCTGACCCTCCCACGTTACCTTACCCTCCCCTGTGCCCTAAGCCTTGCTGTTCCCTAACACTAACCCTAGCCTGGAACGGAAACCCACCACCAGCCCTACAACTAACCCCCAAGCTGTAGCCTACTCCTGTCCGGTACGCTGGCACTGACCCGTGCGTCAGCACGTATCCTGACCCTCCCACGTTTCCGTACACTCACCTGTGCCCTAAGCCTTGCTGTTCCCAAACACTAACCGTAGCCCGGAACAGAAAACCACCACCAGCCCTACACCTTACCCTACGCCGTAGCCTACTCCTGGCACGTACGCTGACACTGATCCATGCGTCAGCACGTAGCCTGACCCTCCCACGTTTCCGTACCCTCACCTGTGCCCTAAGCCTTGCCGTTCCCTTACCCTAAACCTAGCCCAGAACGGAAACCCACCACCAGCCCTTCACCTTACCCTACGCCGTAGCCTACTCCTGGCCCGTACGCTGGCACTGACCCGTGCATCAGCACGTAGCCTGACCCTCCCACGTTTCCGTTCCCTCACCTGTGCCCTAAGCCTTGCCGTTCCCTAACCCTAACCCTAGCCCGGAACGGAAACCCACCACCAGTCCTACACTCTATCCTATGCCGTAGCCTATTCCTGGCCCGTACGCGGGCACTGACCCATGCGTCAGCACGTAGCCTGACCCTCCCACGTTTCCGTACCCTCACCTGTGCCCTAAGCATTGACGTTCGCTAACCCTAACCCTAGCCCGGAACAGAAACCCACCACCAGTCCTACAACTTACCACCACGCCGTAGCCTACTCCTGGCCCATATGCTGGCACTGACCCATGCGTCAAAACGTAGCCTGACCCTCCCACGTTTCCGTAACCTCAACTGTGCCCTAAGCCTTGCCGTTCCCTAACCCTAACCCTAGCCCGGAGCAAAAACCCACCACCAGCCCTACACCTTACCCTATGCCGTAGCCTACACCTTGCCCATACGAGGGTAATGACCTGTGCTTCAGCACGTAGCCTGACCCTCCCACGTTTCCGTACCCTCACCTGTGCCCTAAGACTTGCTGTTCCCTAACCCTAACCCTAGCCCGGAATGGAAACCCACCACCAGCCCTACACCTTACCCACAAGCCGTAGCCTATTCCTGGCCCGTACGCTGGAAATGACCCGTGCGTCAGCACGTAGCCTGACCCTCCCACGTTTGCGGAACCTCACCTGAGCCCTAAGCCTTGCCGTTCCCTAACCCAAACCCTAGCCCTGAACGGAAACCCACCACCAGCCCTACACCTTTCCCTACACCGTAGTCTATTCCTGGCTCGTACGCAGGCACTGACACTTTCATCAGCATGTAGCCTGACACTCCCACGTTTCCGTACCCTCACCTGTGCCCTAAGCCTTGCCGTTCACTAACCCTAACCCTAGCCCAGAACAGAAACCCACCACCAGCCCTACAACTTACCCCCAAGCCGTAGCCTACTCCTGGTCCATACGCTGGCACTGACCCGTGCGTCAGAACGTATCCTGACCCTGCCACGTTGCCGTACCCTCACCTGTGCCCTAAGCCTTGCCGTTCCCTAACCCTAACCCTAGCCCGGAATGGAAAAGCACCACAAGTCCTACAGCTTACCCCCAAGCCGTAGCCTACTCCTGGTCCATACGCTGGCACTGAACTGTGTGTCAGCACGTAGCCTGACCTTCCAACATTACCGTACCCTCACCTGTGCCCTAAGCCTTGACGTTCCCTAACCATAACCCTAGCCCAAAACGGAAAACCACCACCAGCTCTAGACCTTACCCTACGGCGTAGCCTACTCCTGGCCTGTACGCTGACACTGACACGTGCGTCAGCATGTAGCCTGACCCTCCCACGTTTCCGTACCCTCACCTGTGCCCTAAGCTTTGCCGTTCCCTAACCCTAACCCTAGCCCGGAACGGAAACCCACCACCAGCCCTAAACCTTTCCCTACGCCGTAGCCTACTCCTGGCCCGTACGCTGGCACTGACCCGTGCGTCAGCATGTAGACTGACACCCCACGTTTCCATACCCTCACCTGGGCCCTAAACCTTGCCGTTCCCCAACTCTAACCCTAGCCCGGAATGGAAACCCACCACCAGCCCTAAAACTTACCCCCATGCCATAGCCTACTCCTGGCCCGTACACAGGCACTGACCCGTGCGTCAGCACGTAGCCTGACCCTCCCACTTTTCCGTACCCTCAGCTAAGCCCTAAGCCTTGGCCTTCCCTAACTCTAACCCAAGCCCGGAACGGAATCCCACCACCAGCCCTACACCTTAACATATGCCGTAGCCTATTCCTGGCCCGTATGCTGGCACTGACACGTGCGTCAGCACGTAGCCTGACCCTCCCACGTTTCTGTACCCTCACCTGTGCCCTAAGCCTTGCCGTTCCCTAACCCTAACCCTAGCCAGGAACGGAAACCCACCAGAAGCCCTAAACCTTACCATACGCCGGAGCCCAATCATGGCCCGTACGCTGGCACTGACCCGTGAGTCAGCACGTAGCCTGACCCTCCCACGTTTCCGTACCCTCACCTGTGCCCTAAGCCTTGCCATTCCCTCACCATAACCCTAGCCAGGAACGGAAATCCACCAGCAGCCCTAAACCTTACCCTACGCCGTAGCCTACTCCTGGCCCGTACGCTGGCACTGACCCGTGCGTCAGCACGTAGCCTGACCCTCACAAATTTCCGTACCCTCACCTGTGCCCTAAGCCTTGCCGTTCCCTAACCCTAACCCTAGTCCGGAACAGAAACACACCACCAACCCTAAAGCTTACCCAAAAGCCATAGACTATTCCTGGCCCGTACGCTGGCACTGACCCGTGCGTAAACATGTAGCCTGACCCTCCCACGTTTCCGTACCCTCACCTGTGCCCTAAGCCTTGCAGTTCCCTAACCCTAACCCTAGCCCGGAACGGAAACCCACCACCAGCCCTACACCTAACCCCCAAGCCGTAGCCTACTCCTAGACGGTACGCTGGCACTGACCCATGCATCTGCACATAGCTTGACCCTCCCACGTTTCTGTACCCTCACCTGTGCCCTAAGACTTGCCGTTCCCTTACCCTAATCCTAGCCAGTAACGGAAACCCACCACCAGCCCTACACCTTACCCCCAAGCCGTAGGCTACTCCTGGACCTTACGCTGGCACTGACCCGTGCGTCAGCACGTAGCCTGACCCTCCCACGTTTGCGGACCCTCACCTGTGCCCTAAGCCTTGCCATTCCCTAACCCTAACCCTAGCCCGGAACGGAAACCCACCACCAGCCCTACACCGTTCCCTACGCCGTAGCCTATTCCTGGCCCATACGCAGGCACTGACACTTTCATCAGCACGTAGCCTGACCCTCCCACGTTTCCGTACCCTCACCTGTGCCCTAAGCCTTGCCGTTCCCAAACCCTAACCCTAGCCCGGAACGGAAACCCACCACCAGCCCTACACTCTATCCTACGCCGTAGCCTATACCTGGCCCGTACGCTGGCACTGACCCGTGCGTCAGCACGTAGCCTGACCCTCCAACGTTTGCATACCCTCACCTGTGCCCTAAGCATTGACGTTCGCTAACCCTAACCCTAGCCCGGAACACAAACCCACCACCAGCCCTACACCTTACCACCACGCCGTAGCCTACTCCTGGCCCGTACGCAGGCACTGACCCTTTCATCAGCACGTAGCCTGACCCTCCCACGTTTCCGTACCCACATCTGTGCCCTAAGCCTTGCAGTTCCCTAACCCTAACCCTAGCCCGGAACGGAAACCCACCACCAGCCCTAAACCTTATCCTACACCGTAGCCTAGTCCTGGCCTGTACGGTGGCACTGACCCTTGCGTCAGCATGTAGCCTGACCCTCCCACGTTTCCGTACCCTCACCTGTGCCCTAAGCCTTGCCGTTCCGAATCCCTAACCCTAGCCCGGAACGGAAACCCACCACCAGCCCTACACCTTACCCCCAAGCCATAGCCTACTCCTGGCCCGTTCGGTGGCACTAACCCTAGCATCAGCAAGTAGCCTGACCCTCCCACGTTTCTGTACCCTCACACGTGCCCTAAGCCTTGCCGTTCTGTAACCCTAACCCTAGACCGGAACGGAAACCCACCACCAGCCCTACACCTTTCCCTACGCCGTAGCCTATTCCTGGCTCGTACGCAGGCACTGACACTTTCATCAGCACTTAGCCTGAACCTCCCAGGTTTCTGTACCCTCACCTGTGCCCTAAGCCTTGCCGTTCACTAACCCTAACCCTAGCCCGGAATGGAAACCCACCACCAGCCTTACAACTTACCCCCAAGCCGTAGCCTACTCCTGGCCGGTATGCTGGCACTGACACGTGCGTCAGCACGTAGCCTGACCCTCACACGTTTCCGTACCCTCACCTGTGCCCTAAGCCTTGCCGTTTCCTATCCCTAACCCTAGCCCGGAACAGAAACCCACCACCAGCCCTACACTCTACCCTACGCCATAGCCTATTCCTGGCCCATACACTGGCACTGAGCCGTGCGTCAGCACGTAGCCTGACCCTCCCACGTTTCCGTACCCTCACCTGTGCCCTAAGCCTTGAGGTTCCCTAACCCTAACTCTAGCCCCGAACAGAAAACCACCAACAGCCCTACAACTTACGACCACGCCGTAGCCTACTCCTGGCCCATATGCTGGCACTGACACGTGCGTCAGCACGTAGCCTGTCCCTCCCACGTTTCCGTAACCTCACCTGTGCCCTAAGCCTTGCCGTTTCCTAACCTTAACCCTAGCCCGGAACGGAAACCCACCACCAGCCCTACACCTTACACTATGCCGTAGCCTACACCTGGCCCGTACGCGGGCACTGACCTGTGCTTCAGCACGTAGCCTGACCCTCCCATGTTACTGTACTCTCACCTGGGCCCTAAGCCTTGCCGTTCCCTAACCCTAACCCGAGCCTGGCACGGAATCCCACCCCCAGCCCTACACCTTATCGTATGCCGTAGCCTAGTCCTGGCCCGTACGCTGGCACTGACCCGTGCGTCAACATATAGCCTGACCCTCCCACGTTTCCGTACCCTCACCTGTGCCCTAAGCCTTGCCGTTCCCTAAGCCTAACCCTAGCCCGGAACGGAAACCCACCACCAGCCCTAAACCTTACCACCAAGCCGTAGCCTACTCCTGGTCCATACGCTGGCACTGACCCGTGCGTCAGCACGTAGCCTGACCCTCCCACGTTTCCGTACCCTCACCTGTGCCCTAAGCCTTGCCGTTCCCTAACCCTAACCCTAGCCCGGAACGGAAACCCACCACTAGCCCTAAACCTTTCCCTACGCCGTAGCCTACACCTGGCCCGTACGCTGGCACTGACCCATGCGTCAGCACGTTGTCTGACCCTCCCACGTTTCCGTACCCTCACCTAGGCCCTAAGCCTTGCCGTTTCCTAACCCTAACCCTAGCCCATGAACGGAAACCCACCACCAGCCCTACACCTTACCCTACGCCATAGCATACTCCTGGCCCGTACGCTGGCACTGACCCGTGTGTCAGCACGTAGCCTAACCCTCTCACGTTTCCGAACCCTCACCTGTGCTGTAAGCCTTGCCGTTCCCTAACCCTAACCCTAGCCCTGAACGGAAACCAACCACCAGCCCTACAACTTACCCCCAAGCCGTAGCCTACTCCTGGCCGGTACACTGGCACTGACCCGTGTGTCAGCATGTAGCCTGACCCTCCCTCGTTTCCGTACCCTCACCTGTGCCCTAAGCCTTGCCGTTCCCTAACCCTAACCCTAGTCCGGAACGGAAACACACCACCAGCCCTACAGCTAACCCCCAAGCCGTAGCTTACTCCCGGCCAGTACGCTGGCACTGACCCGTGCATCATCACGTAGCCTGACCCTCCCACGTTTCCGTACAATCACCTGTGCCCTAAGCCTTGCCGTTCCCTAACCCTAATCGTAGCCCGGAAAGGAAACCCACCACCAGTCCTACACCTTACCCCCAAGCCGTAGCCTACTCCTGGCCCGTACGCTGGCACAGACCCGTGCGTCAGCACGAAGCCTGACCCTCCCACGTTTGCGGACACTCACCTGTGCCCTAAGCCTTGCCGTTCCCTAACCCTAACCCTAGCCCGGAACCGAAACCCACCACCAGCCCTACACCTTTCCCTACGCCGTAGCCTATTCCTGGCTCATACGCAGGCACTGACCCTTTCATCAGCAAGTAGACTGACCCTCCCACGTTTCCGTACCCTCACCTGTGCCCTAAGCCTTGCCATTCACTAACCCTAACCCTAGCCCGGAACGGAAACCCACCACCAGCCCTACACCTTACTCTATGCCGTAGCCTACACCTGGCCCGTACGCGGGCACTGACCTGTGCTTCAGCACGTAGCCTGACCCTCCCATGTTACCGTACGCTCACCTGTGCCCTAAGCCTTGTCGTTCCCTAACCCTAACCCTAGCCCAGCACGGAATCTCACCACCAGCTCTACAGCTTATCGTATGCTGTAGCCTAGTCCTGGCCCGTACGCTGGCACTGACCCGTGTGTCAGCATGTAGCCTGACCCTCCAACGTTTGCGTACCCTCACCTGTGCCCTAAGCATTGACGTTCGCTAACCCTAACCCTAGCCCGGAACACAAACCCACCACCAGCCCTACACCTTACCACCACGCCGTAGCCTACTCCTGGACCATATGCTGGCACTGACCCGTGCGTCAGCACGTAGCCTGACCCTCCCACGTTTCCGTAACCTCACCTGTGCCCTAAGCCTTGCCGTTCCCTAACCCTAACCCTAGCCCGGAACGGAAACACACCACCAGCCCTAAATCATACCCACAAGCCGTAGCCTACTCCTGGCCCATACGCTGGCAATGACCCGTGCGTCAGCACGTAGCCTGACCCTCCCACGTTTCAGTACCCTCACCTGTGCCCTAAGCCTTGCCGTTCCCTAACCCTAACCATAGCCCGGAACGAAAACCCACCACCAGCCTTACACCTTACCCTACGCCGTAGCCTACTCCTGGTCCATATGCTGGCAGTGACCCGTACGTCAGCACGTAGCCTGACCCGCCCACGTTTCCGTACCCTCACCTGTGCCGTAAGCCTTGCCGTTCCCTAACCCTAACCCTAGCCCGGAACGGAAAACCACCACCAGCCCTAAACCTTTCCCTACTCCGTAGCCTACTCCTCGCCCGTACGCTCGCAATAACCCCTGCGTCAGCATTTAGCTTGACACTCCCACGTTTCCGTACCCTCACCTGGGCCCTAAGCCTTGCCGTTCCCTAACACTAACCGTAGCCCGGAACGGAAACCCACCACCAGCCCTACACCTTACCCTACGCCGTAGCCTACTCCTGGCCCGAACGCTGGCACTGACCCGTGCGTCAGCACGTAGCCTGACCCTCCCACGTTTCCGTAACCTCACCTGTGCCCTAAGCCTTGCCTTTCCCTAACCCTAACCCTAGCCCGGAACAAAAACCCACCACCAGCCCTACACCCGACACCAAGCCGTAGCCTATTACTGGCCCGTACGCAGGCACTGACCCTTTCATCAGCACGTAGCCTGACCCTCCCACGTTTCCGTACCCACATCTGTGCCCTAAGCCTTGCAGTTCCCTAACCCTAACCCTAGCCCGGAACGGAAACCCACCACCAGCCCTACACCTTTTCCTACACCGTAGCCTAGTCCTGGCCTGTACGGTGGCACTGACACTTGCGTCAGCATGTAGCCTGAACCACCCACGTTTCCGTACCCTCACCTGTGCCCTAAGCCTTGCCGTTCCGAATCCCTAACCCTAGCCCGGAACGGAAACCCACCACCAGCCCTACACCTTACCCCCAAGCCATAGCCTACTCCTGGCCCGTTCGGTGGCACTAACCCTAGCATCAGCAAGTAGCCTGACCCTCCCACGTTTCTGTATCATCACACGTGCCCTAAGCCTTGCCGTTCTGTAACCCTAACCCTAGACCTGAACGGAAACCCACCACCAGCCCTACACCTTTCCCTACGCCGTAGCCTATTCCTGGCTCGTACGCAGGCACTGACACTTTCATCAGCACTTAGCCTGAACCTCCCAGGTTTCTGTACCCTCACCTGTGCCCTAAGCCTTGCCGTTCACTAACCCTAACCCTAGCCCGGAATGGAAACCCACCACCAGCCTTACAACTTACCCCCAAGCCGTAGCCTACTCCTGGCCGGTATGCTGGCACTGACACGTGCGTCAGCACGTAGCCTGACCCTCACACGTTTCCGTACCCTCACCTGTGCCCTAAGCCTTGCCGTTTCCTATCCCTAACCCTAGCCCGGAACAGAAACCCACCACCAGCCCTACACTCTACCCTACGTCATAGCCTATTCCTGGCTCGTACACTGGCACTGAGCCGTGCGTCAGCACGTAGCCTGACCCTCCCACGTTTCCGTACCCTCACCTGTGCCCTAAGCCTTGAGGTTCCCTAACCCTAACTCTAGCCCCGAAGAGAAATCCACCAACAGCCCTACAACTTACGACCACGCCGTAGCCTACTCCTGGCCCATATGCTGGCACTGACACGTGCGTCAGCACGTAGCCTGTCCCTCCCACGTTTCCGTAACCTCACCTGTGCCCTAAGCCTTGCCGTTTCCTAACCTTAACCCTAGCCCGGAACGGAAACCCACCACCAGCCCTACACCTTACACTATGCCGTAGCCTACACCTGGCCCGTACGCGGGCAATGACCTGTGCTTCAGCACGTAGCCTGACCCTCCCATGTTACTGTACTCTCACCTGGGCCCTAAGCCTTGCCGTTCCCTAACCCTAACACGAGCCTGGCACGGAATCCCACCCCCAGCCCTACACCTTATTGTATGCCGTAGCCTAGTCCTGGCCCGTACGCTGGCACTGACCCGTGCGTCAACATATAGCCTGACCCTCCCACGTTTCCGTAACCTCACCTGTGCCCTAAGCCTTGCCGTTCCCTAACCCTAACCCTAGCCCGGAACGGAAACCCACCACAATCCCTACACCTTACCATACGCCGTAGCCTACTCCTGGCCCGTACGCTGGCACTGACCAGTGAGTCAGCACGTAGACTGACCCTCCCACATTTCCGTACCCTCACCTGTGCCCTAAGCCTTGCCGTTCCCTCACCCTAACCCTAGCCAAGAACGGAAACCCACCAGCAGCCCTAAACCTTACCCTACACCATAGCCTACTCCTGGCCCATACGGTGGCACTGACCAGTGCGTCAGCACGTAGCCTGACCCTCACACGTTTCCGTACCCTCACCTGTGCCCTAAGCCTTGTCGTTCCCTAACCCTAACCCTAGTCCGGAACGGAAGCCCACCACCAGCCCTACAGCTTACCCCCGATCCATAGCCTATTCCTGGCCCGTACGCTGGCACTGACCCGTGCTTCAGCATGTAGCCTGACCCTCCCACGTTTCCGTACCCTCACCTGTGCCCTAAGCCTTGCCATTCCCTAACCCTAACCCTAGCCCGGACGGAAACCCACCACCAGCCCTACACCTAACCCCCAAGCCGTAGCCTACTCCTGGCTGGTACGCTGGCACTGACCCGTTCATCAGCACGTAGCCTGACTCTCCCACGTTTCCGTACCCTCACCTGTGCCCTAAGCCTTGCCGTTCCCTATCCCTAACCCTAGCCCGGAACGGAAACCCACCACCAGCCCTAAAACTTACCCCAAAGCCGTAGCCTATTCCTGGACCTTATGCTGGCACTGACCCGTGCGTCAGCACGTAGCCTGACCCTCCCACGTTTGCGGACCCTCACCTGTGCCCTAAGCCTTGCCATTCCCTAACCCTAACCCTAGACCGGAACGGAAACCCACCACCAGCCCTACACCTTTCCCTACGCTGTAGCCTATTCCTGGCCCGTACGCAGGCACTGACCCTTTCATCAGCACGTAGCCTGACCCTCCCACGTTTCCGTACCCTCACCTGTGCCCTAAGCCTTGCCGTTCCCTAACCCTAACCCTAGCCCGGCACGGAATCTCACCACCAGCTCTACAGCTTATCGTATGCCGTAGCCTAGTCCTGGCCCGTACGCTGGCACTGACCCGTGTGTCAGCATGTAGCCTGACCCTCCCACGTTTCCGTAACCTCACCTGTGCCCTAAGCATTGCCGTTCCCTAACCCTAACCCTAGCCCGGAACAGAAACCCACCACCAGCCCTACACCTTACCATATGCCGTAGCCTACTCCTGGCCCGTACGCTGGCACTGAACCGAGAGTCAGCACGTAGACTGACCCTCCCACATTTCCGTACCCTCACCTGTGCCCTAAGCCTTGCCGTTCCCTCACCCTAACCCTAGCCAAGAACGGAAACCCACCAGCAGCCCTAAACCTTACCCTACACCATAGCCTACTCCTGGCCCGTACGGTGGCACTGACCAGTGCGTCAGCACGTAGCCTGACCCTCACACGTTTCCGTACCCTCACCTGTGCCCTAAGCCTTGTCGTTCCCTAACCCTAACCCTAGTCCAGAATGGAAGCCCACCACCAGCCCTATAGCTTACCCCCGATCCATAGCCTATTCCTGGCCCGTACGCTGGCACTGACCCATGCTTCAGCATGTAGCCTGACCCTCCCACGTTTCCGTACCCTCACCTGTGCCCTAAGCCTTGCCATTCCCTAACCCTAACCCTAGCCCGGAACGGAAACCCACCACCAGCCCTACACCTAACCCCCAAGCCGTAGCCTACTCCTGGCTGGTACGCTGGCACTGACCCGTTCATCAGCACGTAGCCTGACCCTCCCACGTTTCCGTACCCTCACCTGTGCCCTAAGCCTTGCCGTTCCCTATCCCTAACCCTAGCCCGGAACGGAAACCCACCACCAGCCCTAAAACTTACCCCAAAGCCGTAGCCTATTCCTGGACCTTATGCTGGCACTGACCCGTGCGTCAGCACGTAGCCTGACCCTCCCACGTTTGCGGACCCTCACATGTGCCCTAAGCCTTGCCATTCCCTAACCCTAACCCTAGACCGGAACGGAAACCCACCACCAGCCCTACACCTTTCCCTACGCCGTAGCCTATTCCTGGCCCGTACGCAGGCACTGACCCTTTCATCAGCACGTAGCCTGACACTCCCACGTTTCCGTACCCTCACCTGTGCCCTAAGCCTTGCCGTTCCCTAAGCCTAACCCTAGCCCGGAACGGAAACCCACCACCAGCCCTAAACCTTACCCCCAAGCCGTAGCCTACTCCTGGTCCATACGCTGGCACTGACCTGTGCGTCAGCACGTAGCCTGAACTTCCCACATTACCGTACCCTCACCTGTGCCCTAAGCCTTGCCGTTCCCTAACCCTAACCCTAGTACGGAACGGAAACACACCACAAGCCCTACACCTAACCCCCAAGCCGTAGCCTACTCCTGGCCGGTACGCTGGCACTGACCCGTGCGTCAGCACGTAGCCTGACCCTCCCACGTTTCCGTACCCTCACCTGTGCCCTAAGACTTGCTGTTCCCTAACACTAAACCTAGCCTGGAACGGAAACCCACCACCAGCCCTACACCTTACTCTATGCCGTAGCCTACACCTGGCCCGTACGCGGGCACTGATCTGTGCTTCAGCACGTAGCCTGACCCTCCCATGTTACCGTATGCTCACCTGTGCCCTAAGCCTTGTCGTTCCCTAACCCTAACCCTAGCACGGCACGGAATCTCACCACCAGCTCTACAGCTTATCGTATGCCGTAGCCTAGTCCTGGCCCGTACGCTGGCACTGACCCGTGTGTCAGCATGTAGCCTGACCCTCCCACGTTTCCGTAACCTCACCTGTGCCCTAAGCATTGCCGTTCCCTAACCCTAACCCTAGCCCGGAACAGAAACCCACCACCAGCCCTACACCTTACCCCAAGCCGTAGCCTATTCCTTGCCCGTACGCAGGCACTGACCCTTTCATCAGCACGTAGCCTGACCCTCCCACGTTTCCGTACCCTCATCTGTGCCCTAAGCCTTGCCGTTCCCTAACCCTAACCCTAGCCCGGAACGGAAAACCACCACCAGCCCTACACCTTAACCTACGCCGTAGCCTAATCCTGGCCTGTACGGTGGCACTGACCCTTGCGTCAGCATGTAGCCTGACCCTCCCACGTTTCCGTACCCTCACCTGTGCCCTAAACCTTGCCGTTCTGTAACCCTAACCCTAGCCTGGAACGGAAAGCCACCACCAGCCCTACACCTTACCCCCAAGCCGTAGCCTACTCCTGGCCCGTTCGGTGGCAGTAACCCTAGCATCAGCAAGTAGCCTGACCCTCCCACGTTTCTGTAACCTCAGACGTGCCCTAAGCCTTGCCGTTCTGTAACCCTAACCCTAGACCGGAACGGAAAGCCACCACCAGCCCTACACCTTTCCCTACGCCGTAGCCTTTTCCTGGCTCGTACGCAGGCACTGACACTTTCTTCAGCACTTAGCCTGAACCTCCCAGGTTTCTGTACCCTCACCTGTGCCCTAAGCCTTGCCGTTCACTAACCCTAACCCTAGCCCGGAACGGAAACCCACCACAAGCCCTACAACTTACCCCCAAGCCGTAGCCTACTCCTGGCCGGTACGCTGGCACTGACACGTGCGTCAGCACGTAGCCTGACCCTCACACGTTTCCGTACCCTCACCTGTGCCCTAAGCCTTGCCGTTTCCTAACCCTAACCCTAGCCCGGAACAGAAACCGACCACCAGCCCTACACTCTACCCTACGCCATAGCCTATTCCTGGCCCGTACACTGGCACTGAGCCGTGCATCAGCACGTAGCCTGACCCTCCCACGTTTCCGTACCCTCACCTGTGCCCTAAGCCTTGAGGTTCCCTAACCCTAACTCTAGCCCGGAACAGAAAACCACCAACAGCCCTACAACTTACGACCACTCCGTAGCCTACTCCTGGACCATATGCTGGCACTGACACGTGCGTCAGCACGTAGCCTGTCCCTCCCAGGTTTCCGTAACCTCACCTGTGCCCTAAGCCTTGCCGTTTCCTAACCTTAACCCTAGCCCTGAACGGAAACCCACCACCAGCCCTACACCTTACACTATGCCGTAGCCTACACCTGGCCCGTACGCGTGCACTGACCTGTGCTTCAGCACGTAGCCTGACCCTCCCATATTACTGTACTCTCACCTGGGCCCTAAGCCTTGCCGTTCCCTAACCCTAACCCGAGCCTGGCACGGAATCCCACCCCCAGCCCTACACCTTATCGTATGCCGTAGCCTAGTCCTGGCCCGTACGCTGGCACTGACCCGTGCGTCAACATATAGCCTGACCCTACCACGTTTCCGTACCCTCACCTGTGCCCTAAGCCTTGCCGTTCCCTCACCCTAACCCTAGCCAAGAACGGAAACCCACCAGCAGCCCTAAACCTTACCCTACACCATAGCCTACTCCTGGCCCGTACCGTGGCACTGACCAGTGCGTCAGCACGTAGCCTGACCCTCCCACGTTTCCGTACCCTCACCTGTGCCCTAAGCCTTGCCATTCCCTAACCCTAACCCTAGCCCGGAACGGAAACCCACCACCAGCCCTAAACCTTACCCCCAAGCCGTAGCCTACTCCTGGTCCATACGCTGGCACTGACCTGTGCGTCAGCACGTAGCCTGAACTTCCCACATTACCGTACCCTCACCTGTGCCCTAAGCATTGCCGTTCCCTAACCCTAACCCTAGCCCGGAACGGAAACCCACCACCAGCCCTACACCTTATCCTACGCCGTAGCCTAGTCCTGGCCTGTACGGTGGCACTGACCCTTGCGTCAGCATGTAGCCTGACCCTCCCACGTTTCCGTACCCTCACCTGTGCCCTAAGCCTTGCCGTTCCGAATCCCTAACCCTAGCCCGGAACGGAAACCCACCACCAGCCCTACACCTTACCCCCAAGCCATAGCCTACTCCTGGCCCGTTCGGTGGCACTAACCCTAGCATCAGCAAGTAGCCTGACCCTCCCACGTTTCTGTACCCTCACACGTGCCCTAAGCCTTGCCGTTCTGTAACCCTAACCCTAGACCGGAACGGAAACCCACCACCAGCCCTACACCTTTCCCTACGCCGTAGCCTATTCCTGGCTCGTACGCAGGCACTGACACTTTCATCAGCACTTAGCCTGAACCTCCCAGGTTTCTGTACCCTCACCTGTGCCCTAAGCCTTGCCGTTCACTAACCCTAACCCTAGCCCGGAACGGAAACCCACCACCAGCCCTACAACTTACCCCCAAGCCGTAGCCTACTCCTGGCCGGTACGCTGGCACTGACACGTGCGTCAGCACGTAGCCTGACCCTCACACGTTTCCGTACCCTCACCTGTGACCTAAACCTTGACGTTCGCTAACCCTAACCCTAACCCGGAACGGAAACCCACCACCATCCCTAGAAATTACCCTCCGCCGTAGCCTACTCCTGGCCTGTATGCTGGAACTGACCCGTGCGTTAGCACGTAGCCTGACCCTCCCACGTTTCCGTACACTCACCTGAGCACTAAGCCTTGCCATTCCGTAACCCTAACCCTAGCCCGGAATGGAAAGCCACCACCAGCCCAACACCTTAACCCCAAGCCGTAGCCTACTCCTGGCCCGTATTCTGGCACTGACACGTGCGTCAGCAAGTAGCCTGACCCTCCCACGTTTCAGGACCCTCAACTGTGCCCTAAGCCTGGCCGTTCCTAACACTAACCCTAGCCCAGAAAGGAAACCCACCACCAGCTCTACAACTTACCCCCAAGCCGTAGCCTACTCGTGGACCGTATGCTGACACTGGCCCGTGCGTCAGCACGTAGCCTGACCCTCCCACGTTTCCGTACACTCACCTGTCCCCTAAGCCTTGCCGTTCCCTAACCCTAACCCTAGCCGGAACGGAAAACCACCACCAGCCCTACACCTTACCATATGTCGTAGCCTACACCTGGCCCGTACGCGGGCACTGAGACGTGCGTCAGCACGTAGCCTGACCCTCCCACGTTTCCGTACCC
The DNA here is from genome assembly GCF_964341445.2 of Mesoplodon mirus. NCBI lineage: Eukaryota > Metazoa > Chordata > Mammalia > Artiodactyla > Ziphiidae > Mesoplodon > Mesoplodon mirus. The sequence continues at coordinate 67,223 of NW_028295510.1, read as the reverse complement.
TCACCCGTGCCGTAAGCCTTGCCGTTCCCTAACCCTAACCCTAGCCCCGAACGGAAACCCACCACCAGCTCTAAAACTTACCGACAAGCCGTAGCCTACTCCTGGCCCGTACACTGGCACTGACCCGTGCGTCAGCACGTAGCCTGACCCTCCCACGTTTCCGTACCCTCACATGTGCCCTAAGCTTTGCCGTTCCCTAACCCTAAATGTAGCCCGGAACGGAAACCCACAACCAGCCCTACACCTTACCCTACGCCGTAGCCTACTCCTGGCCCGTACCCTGGCACTGACCCGTGCGTCAGTAAGTAGCCTGACCCTCCCATGTTTCCGTACCCTCACCTGTGCCCTAAGACTTGACGTTCCCTAACCCTAACCCTATCCCTGAACAGAAACCCACCACCTGCCCTACACCTTAACCTACGCCATAGCCTACTCCTGGCCTGTACGGTGGCACTGACCCTTGCGTCAGCATGTAGCCTGACCCGCCCACGTTTTCGTACCCTCACCTGTGCCCTAAGCCTTGCCGTTCCGTAACCCTAACCCTAGCCCGGAACGGAAACCGACCACCAGCCCTAAACCTTACCCTATGCCGTACCCTACACCTGGCCCATACGCGGGCACTGACATGTGCTTCAGCACGTAGCCTGACCCTCCCATGTTACCGTACCCTCACCTCTGCCCTAAGACTTGCCGTTCCCTAACTCTAACCCTAGCCCGGAATGGAAACCCACCACCAGCCCTAAACCTTACCCACAAGCTGTAGCCTACTCCTGGCCCGTACGCTGGCACTGACGCATGCGTCAGCATGTAGCCTGACACTCCAACGTTTCCGTACCCTCACCTGTGCCCTAAGTCTTGCCGTTCCCTAACCCTAACCCTAGCCCCCAACGGAAACCCACCACCAGCCCTACAACTTACCCCCAAGCCGTAGCCTACTCCTGGTCCATACGCTGGCACTGACATGTGCGTCAGCACGTAGCGTGTCCTTCCCACATTAGCGTAACGTCACCTGTGCCCTAAGCCTTGCCGTTCCTTAACCCTAACACTAGTACGGAAGGGAAACACACCACAAGCACTATACCTAAGCCCCAAGCCATAGCCTACTCCTGGCCCGTACGCTGGCACTGACCCGTGCGTCAGAACGTAGCCTGACCCTCCCACGTTACCTTACCCTCCCCTGTGCCCTAAGCCTTGCTGTTCCCTAACACTAACCCTAGCCTGGAACGGAAACCCACCACCAGCCCTACAACTAACCCCCAAGCTGTAGCCTACTCCTGTCCGGTACGCTGGCACTGACCCGTGCGTCAGCACGTATCCTGACCCTCCCACGTTTCCGTACACTCACCTGTGCCCTAAGCCTTGCTGTTCCCAAACACTAACCGTAGCCCGGAACAGAAAACCACCACCAGCCCTACACCTTACCCTACGCCGTAGCCTACTCCTGGCACGTACGCTGACACTGATCCATGCGTCAGCACGTAGCCTGACCCTCCCACGTTTCCGTACCCTCACCTGTGCCCTAAGCCTTGCCGTTCCCTTACCCTAAACCTAGCCCAGAACGGAAACCCACCACCAGCCCTTCACCTTACCCTACGCCGTAGCCTACTCCTGGCCCGTACGCTGGCACTGACCCGTGCATCAGCACGTAGCCTGACCCTCCCACGTTTCCGTTCCCTCACCTGTGCCCTAAGCCTTGCCGTTCCCTAACCCTAACCCTAGCCCGGAACGGAAACCCACCACCAGTCCTACACTCTATCCTATGCCGTAGCCTATTCCTGGCCCGTACGCGGGCACTGACCCATGCGTCAGCACGTAGCCTGACCCTCCCACGTTTCCGTACCCTCACCTGTGCCCTAAGCATTGACGTTCGCTAACCCTAACCCTAGCCCGGAACAGAAACCCACCACCAGTCCTACAACTTACCACCACGCCGTAGCCTACTCCTGGCCCATATGCTGGCACTGACCCATGCGTCAAAACGTAGCCTGACCCTCCCACGTTTCCGTAACCTCAACTGTGCCCTAAGCCTTGCCGTTCCCTAACCCTAACCCTAGCCCGGAGCAAAAACCCACCACCAGCCCTACACCTTACCCTATGCCGTAGCCTACACCTTGCCCATACGAGGGTAATGACCTGTGCTTCAGCACGTAGCCTGACCCTCCCACGTTTCCGTACCCTCACCTGTGCCCTAAGACTTGCTGTTCCCTAACCCTAACCCTAGCCCGGAATGGAAACCCACCACCAGCCCTACACCTTACCCCCAAGCCGTAGCCTATTCCTGGCCCGTACGCTGGAAATGACCCGTGCGTCAGCACGTAGCCTGACCCTCCCACGTTTGCGGAACCTCACCTGAGCCCTAAGCCTTGCCGTTCCCTAACCCAAACCCTAGCCCTGAACGGAAACCCACCACCAGCCCTACACCTTTCCCTACACCGTAGTCTATTCCTGGCTCGTACGCAGGCACTGACACTTTCATCAGCATGTAGCCTGACACTCCCACGTTTCCGTACCCTCACCTGTGCCCTAAGCCTTGCCGTTCACTAACCCTAACCCTAGCCCAGAACAGAAACCCACCACCAGCCCTACAACTTACCCCCAAGCCGTAGCCTACTCCTGGTCCATACGCTGGCACTGACCCGTGCGTCAGAACGTATCCTGACCCTGCCACGTTGCCGTACCCTCACCTGTGCCCTAAGCCTTGCCGTTCCCTAACCCTAACCCTAGCCCGGAATGGAAAAGCACCACAAGCCCTACAGCTTACCCCCAAGCCGTAGCCTACTCCTGGTCCATACGCTGGCACTGAACTGTGTGTCAGCACGTAGCCTGACCTTCCAACATTACCGTACCCTCACCTGTGCCCTAAGCCTTGACGTTCCCTAACCATAACCCTAGCCCAAAACGGAAAACCACCACCAGCTCTAGACCTTACCCTACGGCGTAGCCTACTCCTGGCCTGTACGCTGACACTGACACGTGCGTCAGCATGTAGCCTGACCCTCCCACGTTTCCGTACCCTCACCTGTGCCCTAAGCTTTGCCGTTCCCTAACCCTAACCCTAGCCCGGAACGGAAACCCACCACCAGCCCTAAACCTTTCCCTACGCCGTAGCCTACTCCTGGCCCGTACGCTGGCACTGACCCGTGCGTCAGCATGTAGACTGACACCCCACGTTTCCATACCCTCACCTGGGCCCTAAACCTTGCCGTTCCCCAACTCTAACCCTAGCCCGGAATGGAAACCCACCACCAGCCCTAAAACTTACCCCCATGCCATAGCCTACTCCTGGCCCGTACACAGGCACTGACCCGTGCGTCAGCACGTAGCCTGACCCTCCCACTTTTCCGTACCCTCAGCTAAGCCCTAAGCCTTGGCCTTCCCTAACTCTAACCCAAGCCCGGAACGGAATCCCACCACCAGCCCTACACCTTAACATATGCCGTAGCCTATTCCTGGCCCGTATGCTGGCACTGACACGTGCGTCAGCACGTAGCCTGACCCTCCCACGTTTCTGTACCCTCACCTGTGCCCTAAGCCTTGCCGTTCCCTAACCCTAACCCTAGCCAGGAACGGAAACCCACCAGAAGCCCTAAACCTTACCATACGCCGGAGCCCAATCATGGCCCGTACGCTGGCACTGACCCGTGAGTCAGCACGTAGCCTGACCCTCCCACGTTTCCGTACCCTCACCTGTGCCCTAAGCCGTGCCATTCCCTCACCATAACCCTAGCCAGGAACGGAAATCCACCAGCAGCCCTAAACCTTACCCTACGCCGTAGCCTACTCCTGGCCCGTACGCTGGCACTGACCCGTGCGTCAGCACGTAGCCTGACCCTCACAAATTTCCGTACCCTCACCTGTGCCCTAAGCCTTGCCGTTCCCTAACCCTAACCCTAGTCCGGAACAGAAACACACCACCAACCCTAAAGCTTACCCAAAAGCCATAGACTATTCCTGGCCCGTACGCTGGCACTGACCCGTGCGTAAACATGTAGCCTGACCCTCCCACGTTTCCGTACCCTCACCTGTGCCCTAAGCCTTGCAGTTCCCTAACCCTAACCCTAGCCCGGAACGGAAACCCACCACCAGCCCTACACCTAACCCCCAAGCCGTAGCCTACTCCTAGACGGTACGCTGGCACTGACCCATGCATCTGCACATAGCTTGACCCTCCCACGTTTCTGTACCCTCACCTGTGCCCTAAGACTTGCCGTTCCCTTACCCTAATCCTAGCCAGTAACGGAAACCCACCACCAGCCCTACACCTTACCCCCAAGCCGTAGGCTACTCCTGGACCTTACGCTGGCACTGACCCGTGCGTCAGCACGTAGCCTGACCCTCCCACGTTTGCGGACCCTCACCTGTGCCCTAAGCCTTGCCATTCCCTAACCCTAACCCTAGCCCGGAACGGAAACCCACCACCAGCCCTACACCGTTCCCTACGCCGTAGCCTATTCCTGGCCCATACGCAGGCACTGACACTTTCATCAGCACGTAGCCTGACCCTCCCACGTTTCTGTACCCTCACCTGTGCCCTAAGCCTTGCCGTTCCCAAACCCTAACCCTAGCCCGGAACGGAAACCCACCACCAGCCCTACACTCTATCCTACGCCGTAGCCTATACCTGGCCCGTACGCTGGCACTGACCCGTGCGTCAGCACGTAGCCTGACCCTCCAACGTTTGCATACCCTCACCTGTGCCCTAAGCATTGACGTTCGCTAACCCTAACCCTAGCCCGGAACACAAACCCACCACCAGCCCTACACCTTACCACCACGCCGTAGCCTACTCCTGGCCCGTACGCAGGCACTGACCCTTTCATCAGCACGTAGCCTGACCCTCCCACGTTTCCGTACCCACATCTGTGCCCTAAGCCTTGCAGTTCCCTAACCCTAACCCTAGCCCGGAACGGAAACCCACCACCAGCCCTAAACCTTATCCTACACCGTAGCCTAGTCCTGGCCTGTACGGTGGCACTGACCCTTGCGTCAGCATGTAGCCTGACCCTCCCACGTTTCCGTACCCTCACCTGTGCCCTAAGCCTTGCCGTTCCGAATCCCTAACCCTAGCCCGGAACGGAAACCCACCACCAGCCCTACACCTTACCCCCAAGCCATAGCCTACTCCTGGCCCGTTCGGTGGCACTAACCCTAGCATCAGCAAGTAGCCTGACCCTCCCACGTTTCTGTACCCTCACACGTGCCCTAAGCCTTGCCGTTCTGTAACCCTAACCCTAGACCGGAACGGAAACCCACCACCAGCCCTACACCTTTCCCTACGCCGTAGCCTATTCCTGGCTCGTACGCAGGCACTGACACTTTCATCAGCACTTAGCCTGAACCTCCCAGGTTTCTGTACCCTCACCTGTGCCCTAAGCCTTGCCGTTCACTAACCCTAACCCTAGCCCGGAACGGAAACCCACCACCAGCCCTACAACTTACCCCCAAGCCGTAGCCTACTCCTGGCCGGTACGCTGGCACTGACACGTGCGTCAGCACGTAGCCTGACCCTCACACGTTTCCGTACCCTCACCTGTGACCTAAACCTTGACGTTCGCTAACCCTAACCCTAACCCGGAACGGAAACCCACCACCATCCCTAGAAATTACCCTCCGCCGTAGCCTACTCCTGGCCTGTATGCTGGAACTGACCCGTGCGTTAGCACGTAGCCTGACCCTCCCACGTTTCCGTACACTCACCTGAGCACTAAGCCTTGCCATTCCGTAACCCTAACCCTAGCCCGGAATGGAAAGCCACCACCAGCCCAACACCTTAACCCCAAGCCGTAGCCTACTCCTGGCCCGTATTCTGGCACTGACACGTGCGTCAGCAAGTAGCCTGACCCTCCCACGTTTCAGGACCCTCAACTGTGCCCTAAGCCTGGCCGTTCCTAACACTAACCCTAGCCCAGAAAGGAAACCCACCACCAGCTCTACAACTTACCCCCAAGCCGTAGCCTACTCGTGGACCGTATGCTGACACTGGCCCGTGCGTCAGCACGTAGCCTGACCCTCCCACGTTTCCGTACACTCACCTGTCCCCTAAGCCTTGCCGTTCCCTAACCCTAACCCTAGCCGGAACGGAAAACCACCACCAGCCCTACACCTTACCATATGTCGTAGCCTACACCTGGCCCGTACGCGGGCACTGAGACGTGCGTCAGCACGTAGCCTGACCCTCCCACGTTTCCGTACCCTCACCCGTGCCGTAAGCCTTGCCGTTCCCTAACCCTAACCCTAGCCCCGAACGGAAACCCACCACCAGCTCTAAAACTTACCGACAAGCCGTAGCCTACTCCTGGCCCGTACACTGGCACTGACCCGTGCGTCAGCACGTAGCCTGACCCTCCCACGTTTCCGTACCCTCACATGTGCCCTAAGCTTTGCCGTTCCCTAACCCTAAATGTAGCCCGGAACGGAAACCCACAACCAGCCCTACACCTTACCCTACGCCGTAGCCTACTCCTGGCCCGTACCCTGGCACTGACCCGTGCGTCAGTAAGTAGCCTGACCCTCCCATGTTTCCGTACCCTCACCTGTGCCCTAAGACTTGACGTTCCCTAACCCTAACCCTATCCCTGAACAGAAACCCACCACCTGCCCTACACCTTAACCTACGCCATAGCCTACTCCTGGCCTGTACGGTGGCACTGACCCTTGCGTCAGCATGTAGCCTGACCCGCCCACGTTTTCGTACCCTCACCTGTGCCCTAAGCCTTGCCGTTCCGTAACCCTAACCCTAGCCCGGAACGGAAACCGACCACCAGCCCTAAACCTTACCCTATGCCGTACCCTACACCTGGCCCATACGCGGGCACTGACATGTGCTTCAGCACGTAGCCTGACCCTCCCATGTTACCGTACCCTCACCTCTGCCCTAAGACTTGCCGTTCCCTAACTCTAACCCTAGCCCGGAATGGAAACCCACCACCAGCCCTAAACCTTACCCACAAGCTGTAGCCTACTCCTGGCCCGTACGCTGGCACTGACGCATGCGTCAGCATGTAGCCTGACACTCCAACGTTTCCGTACCCTCACCTGTGCCCTAAGTCTTGCCGTTCCCTAACCCTAACCCTAGCCCCCAACGGAAACCCACCACCAGCCCTACAACTTACCCCCAAGCCGTAGCCTACTCCTGGTCCATACGCTGGCACTGACATGTGCGTCAGCATGTAGCGTGTCCTTCCCACATTAGCGTAACGTCACCTGTGCCCTAAGCCTTGCCGTTCCTTAACCCTAACACTAGTACGGAAGGGAAACACACCACAAGCACTATACCTAAGCCCCAAGCCATAGCCTACTCCTGGCCCGTACGCTGGCACTGACCCGTGCGCCAGAACGTAGCCTGACCCTCCCACGTTACCTTACCCTCCCCTGTGCCCTAAGCCTTGCTGTTCCCTAACACTAACCCTAGCCTGGAACGGAAACCCACCACCAGCCCTACAACTAACCCCCAAGCTGTAGCCTACTCCTGTCCGGTACGCTGGCACTGACCCGTGCGTCAGCACGTATCCTGACCCTCCCACGTTTCCGTACACTCACCTGTGCCCTAAGCCTTGCTGTTCCCAAACACTAACCGTAGCCCGGAACAGAAAACCACCACCAGCCCTACACCTTACCCTACGCCGTAGCCTACTCCTGGCACGTACGCTGACACTGATCCATGCGTCAGCACGTAGCCTGACCCTCCCACGTTTCCGTACCCTCACCTGTGCCCTAAGCCTTGCCGTTCCCTTACCCTAAACCTAGCCCAGAACGGAAACCCACCACCAGCCCTTCACCTTACCCTACGCCGTAGCCTACTCCTGGCCCGTACGCTGGCACTGACCCGTGCATCAGCACGTAGCCTGACCCTCCCACGTTTCCGTTCCCTCACCTGTGCCCTAAGCCTTGCCGTTCCCTAACCCTAACCCTAGCCCGGAACGGAAACCCACCACCAGTCCTACACTCTATCCTATGCCGTAGCCTATTCCTGGCCCGTACGCGGGCACTGACCCATGCGTCAGCACGTAGCCTGACCCTCCCACGTTTCCGTACCCTCACCTGTGCCCTAAGCATTGACGTTCGCTAACCCTAACCCTAGCCCGGAACAGAAACCCACCACCAGTCCTACAACTTACCACCACGCCGTAGCCTACTCCTGGCCCATATGCTGGCACTGACCCATGCGTCAAAACGTAGCCTGACCCTCCCACGTTTCCGTAACCTCAACTGTGCCCTAAGCCTTGCCGTTCCCTAACCCTAACCCTAGCCCGGAGCAAAAACCCACCACCAGCCCTACACCTTACCCTATGCCGTAGCCTACACCTTGCCCATACGAGGGTAATGACCTGTGCTTCAGCACGTAGCCTGACCCTCCCACGTTTCCGTACCCTCACCTGTGCCCTAAGACTTGCTGTTCCCTAACCCTAACCCTAGCCCGGAATGGAAACCCACCACCAGCCCTACACCTTACCCCCAAGCCGTAGCCTATTCCTGGCCCGTACGCTGGAAATGACCCGTGCGTCAGCACGTAGCCTGACCCTCCCACGTTTGCGGAACCTCACCTGAGCCCTAAGCCTTGCCGTTCCCTAACCCAAACCCTAGCCCTGAACGGAAACCCACCACCAGCCCTACACCTTTCCCTACACCGTAGTCTATTCCTGGCTCGTACGCAGGCACTGACACTTTCATCAGCATGTAGCCTGACACTCCCACGTTTCCGTACCCTCACCTGTGCCCTAAGCCTTGCCGTTCACTAACCCTAACCCTAGCCCAGAACAGAAACCCACCACCAGCCCTACAACTTACCCCCAAGCCGTAGCCTACTCCTGGTCCATACGCTGGCACTGACCCGTGCGTCAGAACGTATCCTGACCCTGCCACGTTGCCGTACCCTCACCTGTGCCCTAAGCCTTGCCGTTCCCTAACCCTAACCCTAGCCCGGAATGGAAAAGCACCACAAGCCCTACAGCTTACCCCCAAGCCGTAGCCTACTCCTGGTCCATACGCTGGCACTGAACTGTGTGTCAGCACGTAGCCTGACCTTCCAACATTACCGTACCCTCACCTGTGCCCTAAGCCTTGACGTTCCCTAACCATAACCCTAGCCCAAAACGGAAAACCACCACCAGCTCTAGACCTTACCCTACGGCGTAGCCTACTCCTGGCCTGTACGCTGACACTGACACGTGCGTCAGCATGTAGCCTGACCCTCCCACGTTTCCGTACCCTCACCTGTGCCCTAAGCTTTGCCGTTCCCTAACCCTAACCCTAGCCCGGAACGGAAACCCACCACCAGCCCTAAACCTTTCCCTACGCCGTAGCCTACTCCTGGCCCGTACGCTGGCACTGACCCGTGCGTCAGCATGTAGACTGACACCCCACGTTTCCATACCCTCACCTGGGCCCTAAACCTTGCCGTTCCCCAACTCTAACCCTAGCCCGGAATGGAAACCCACCACCAGCCCTAAAACTTACCCCCATGCCATAGCCTACTCCTGGCCCGTACACAGGCACTGACCCGTGCGTCAGCACGTAGCCTGACCCTCCCACTTTTCCGTACCCTCAGCTAAGCCCTAAGCCTTGGCCTTCCCTAACTCTAACCCAAGCCCGGAACGGAATCCCACCACCAGCCCTACACCTTAACATATGCCGTAGCCTATTCCTGGCCCGTATGCTGGCACTGACACGTGCGTCAGCACGTAGCCTGACCCTCCCACGTTTCTGTACCCTCACCTGTGCCCTAAGCCTTGCCGTTCCCTAACCCTAACCCTAGCCAGGAACGGAAACCCACCAGAAGCCCTAAACCTTACCATACGCCGGAGCCCAATCATGGCCCGTACGCTGGCACTGACCCGTGAGTCAGCACGTAGCCTGACCCTCCCACGTTTCCGTACCCTCACCTGTGCCCTAAGCCTTGCCATTCCCTCACCATAACCCTAGCCAGGAACGGAAATCCACCAGCAGCCCTAAACCTTACCCTACGCCGTAGCCTACTCCTGGCCCGTACGCTGGCACTGACCCGTGCGTCAGCACGTAGCCTGACCCTCACAAATTTCCGTACCCTCACCTGTGCCCTAAGCCTTGCCGTTCCCTAACCCTAACCCTAGTCCGGAACAGAAACACACCACCAACCCTAAAGCTTACCCAAAAGCCATAGACTATTCCTGGCCCGTACGCTGGCACTGACCCGTGCGTAAACATGTAGCCTGACCCTCCCACGTTTCCGTACCCTCACCTGTGCCCTAAGCCTTGCAGTTCCCTAACCCTAACCCTAGCCCGGAACGGAAACCCACCACCAGCCCTACACCTAACCCCCAAGCCGTAGCCTACTCCTAGACGGTACGCTGGCACTGACCCATGCATCTGCACATAGCTTGACCCTCCCACGTTTCTGTACCCTCACCTGTGCCCTAAGACTTGCCGTTCCCTTACCCTAATCCTAGCCAGTAACGGAAACCCACCACCAGCCCTACACCTTACCCCCAAGCCGTAGGCTACTCCTGGACCTTACGCTGGCACTGACCCGTGCGTCAGCACGTAGCCTGACCCTCCCACGTTTGCGGACCCTCACCTGTGCCCTAAGCCTTGCCATTCCCTAACCCTAACCCTAGCCCGGAACGGAAACCCACCACCAGCCCTACACCGTTCCCTACGCCGTAGCCTATTCCTGGCCCATACGCAGGCACTGACACTTTCATCAGCACGTAGCCTGACCCTCCCACGTTTCTGTACCCTCACCTGTGCCCTAAGCCTTGCCGTTCCCAAACCCTAACCCTAGCCCGGAACGGAAACCCACCACCAGCCCTACACTCTATCCTACGCCGTAGCCTATACCTGGCCCGTACGCTGGCACTGACCCGTGCGTCAGCACGTAGCCTGACCCTCCAACGTTTGCATACCCTCACCTGTGCCCTAAGCATTGACGTTCGCTAACCCTAACCCTAGCCCGGAACACAAACCCACCACCAGCCCTACACCTTACCACCACGCCGTAGCCTACTCCTGGCCCGTACGCAGGCACTGACCCTTTCATCAGCACGTAGCCTGACCCTCCCACGTTTCCGTACCCACATCTGTGCCCTAAGCCTTGCAGTTCCCTAACCCTAACCCTAGCCCGGAACGGAAACCCACCACCAGCCCTAAACCTTATCCTACACCGTAGCCTAGTCCTGGCCTGTACGGTGGCACTGACCCTTGCGTCAGCATGTAGCCTGACCCTCCCACGTTTCCGTACCCTCACCTGTGCCCTAAGCCTTGCCGTTCCGAATCCCTAACCCTAGCCCGGAACGGAAACCCACCACCAGCCCTACACCTTACCCCCAAGCCATAGCCTACTCCTGGCCCGTTCGGTGGCACTAACCCTAGCATCAGCAAGTAGCCTGACCCTCCCACGTTTCTGTACCCTCACACGTGCCCTAAGCCTTGCCGTTCTGTAACCCTAACCCTAGACCGGAACGGAAACCCACCACCAGCCCTACACCTTTCCCTACGCCGTAGCCTATTCCTGGCTCGTACGCAGGCACTGACACTTTCATCAGCACTTAGCCTGAACCTCCCAGGTTTCTGTACCCTCACCTGTGCCCTAAGCCTTGCCGTTCACTAACCCTAACCCTAGCCCGGAATGGAAACCCACCACCAGCCTTACAACTTACCCCCAAGCCGTAGCCTACTCCTGGCCGGTATGCTGGCACTGACACGTGCGTCAGCACGTAGCCTGACCCTCACACGTTTCCGTACCCTCACCTGTGCCCTAAGCCTTGCCGTTTCCTATCCCTAACCCTAGCCCGGAACAGAAACCCACCACCAGCCCTACACTCTACCCTACGCCATAGCCTATTCCTGGCCCATACACTGGCACTGAGCCGTGCGTCAGCACGTAGCCTGACCCTCCCACGTTTCCGTACCCTCACCTGTGCCCTAAGCCTTGAGGTTCCCTAACCCTAACTCTAGCCCCGAACAGAAAACCACCAACAGCCCTACAACTTACGACCACGCCGTAGCCTACTCCTGGCCCATATGCTGGCACTGACACGTGCGTCAGCACGTAGCCTGTCCCTCCCACGTTTCCGTAACCTCACCTGTGCCCTAAGCCTTGCCGTTTCCTAACCTTAACCCTAGCCCGGAACGGAAACCCACCACCAGCCCTACACCTTACACTATGCCGTAGCCTACACCTGGCCCGTACGCGGGCACTGACCTGTGCTTCAGCACGTAGCCTGACCCTCCCATGTTACTGTACTCTCACCTGGGCCCTAAGCCTTGCCGTTCCCTAACCCTAACCCGAGCCTGGCACGGAATCCCACCCCCAGCCCTACACCTTATCGTATGCCGTAGCCTAGTCCTGGCCCGTACGCTGGCACTGACCCGTGCGTCAACATATAGCCTGACCCTCCCACGTTTCCGTACCCTCACCTGTGCCCTAAGCCTTGCCTTTCCCTAACCCTAACCCTAGCCCGGATCGGAAACCCACCACAATCCCTACACCTTACCATACGCCGTAGCCTACTCCTGGCCCGTACGCTGGCACTGACCCGTGAGTCAGCACGTAGACTGACCCTCCCACATTTCCGTACCCTCACCTGTGCCCTAAGCCTTGCCGTTCCCTCACCCTAACCCTAGCCAAGAATGGAAACCCACCAGCAGCCCTAAACCTTACCCTACACCATAGCCTACTCCTGGCCCGTACGGTGGCACTGACCAGTGCGTCAGCACGTAGCCTGACCCTCACACGTTTCCGTACCCTCACCTGTGCCCTAAGCCTTGTCGTTCCCTAACCCTAACCCTAGTCCGGAACGGAAGCCCACCACCAGCCCTACAGCTTACCCCCGATCCATAGCCTATTCCTGGCCCGTACGCTGGCACTGACCCGTGCTTCAGCATGTAGCCTGACCCTCCCACGTTTCCGTACCCTCACCTGTGCCCTAAGCCTTGCCATTCCCTAACCCTAACCCTAGCCCGGAACGGAAACCCACCACCAGCCCTACACCTAACCCCCAAGCCGTAGCCTACTCCTGGCTGGTACGCTGGCACTGACCCGTTCATCAGCACGTAGCCTGACCCTCCCACGTTTCCGTACCCTCACCTGTGCCCTAAGCCTTGCCGTTCCCTATCCCTAACCCTAGCCCGGAACGGAAACCCACAACCAGCCCTACACCTTACCCTACGCCGTAGCCTACTCCTGGCCCGTACCCTGGCACTGACCCGTGCGTCAGTAAGTAGCCTGACCCTCCCATGTTTCCGTACCCTCACCTGTGCCCTAAGACTTGACGTTCCCTAACCCTAACCCTATCCCTGAACAGAAACCCACCACCTGCCCTACACCTTAACCTACGCCATAGCCTACTCCTGGCCTGTACGGTGGCACTGACCCTTGCGTCAGCATGTAGCCTGACCCGCCCACGTTTTCGTACCCTCACCTGTGCCCTAAGCCTTGCCGTTCCGTAACCCTAACCCTAGCCCGGAACGGAAACCGACCACCAGCCCTAAACCTTACCCTATGCCGTAGCCTACACCTGGCCCATACGCGGGCACTGACATGTGCTTCAGCACGTAGCCTGACCCTCCCATGTTACCGTACCCTCACCTCTGCCCTAAGACTTGCCGTTCCCTAACTCTAACCCTAGCCCGGAATGGAAACCCACCACCAGCCCTAAACCTTACCCACAAGCTGTAGCCTACTCCTGGCCCGTACGCTGGCACTGACGCATGCGTCAGCATGTAGCCTGACACTCCAACGTTTCCGTACCCTCACCTGTGCCCTAAGTCTTGCCGTTCCCTAACCCTAACCCTAGCCCCCAACGGAAACCCACCACCAGCCCTACAACTTACCCCCAAGCCGTAGCCTACTCCTGGTCCATACGCTGGCACTGACATGTGCGTCAGCACGTAGCGTGTCCTTCCCACATTAGCGTAACGTCACCTGTGCCCTAAGCCTTGCCGTTCCTTAACCCTAACACTAGTACGGAAGGGAAACACACCACAAGCACTATACCTAAGCCCCAAGCCATAGCCTACTCCTGGCCCGTACGCTGGCACTGACCCGTGCGCCAGAACGTAGCCTGACCCTCCCACGTTACCTTACCCTCCCCTGTGCCCTAAGCCTTGCTGTTCCCTAACACTAACCCTAGCCTGGAACGGAAACCCACCACCAGCCCTACAACTAACCCCCAAGCTGTAGCCTACTCCTGTCCGGTACGCTGGCACTGACCCGTGCGTCAGCACGTATCCTGACCCTCCCACGTTTCCGTACACTCACCTGTGCCCTAAGCCTTGCTGTTCCCAAACACTAACCGTAGCCCGGAACAGAAAACCACCACCAGCCCTACACCTTACCCTACGCCGTAGCCTACTCCTGGCACGTACGCTGACACTGATCCATGCGTCAGCACGTAGCCTGACCCTCCCACGTTTCCGTACCCTCACCTGTGCCCTAAGCCTTGCCGTTCCCTTACCCTAAACCTAGCCCAGAACGGAAACCCACCACCAGCCCTTCACCTTACCCTACGCCGTAGCCTACTCCTGGCCCGTACGCTGGCACTGACCCGTGCATCAGCACGTAGCCTGACCCTCCCACGTTTCCGTTCCCTCACCTGTGCCCTAAGCCTTGCCGTTCCCTAACCCTAACCCTAGCCCGGAACGGAAACCCACCACCAGTCCTACACTCTATCCTATGCCGTAGCCTATTCCTGGCCCGTACGCGGGCACTGACCCATGCGTCAGCACGTAGCCTGACCCTCCCACGTTTCCGTACCCTCACCTGTGCCCTAAGCATTGACGTTCGCTAACCCTAACCCTAGCCCGGAACAGAAACCCACCACCAGTCCTACAACTTACCACCACGCCGTAGCCTACTCCTGGCCCATATGCTGGCACTGACCCATGCGTCAAAACGTAGCCTGACCCTCCCACGTTTCCGTACCCTCACCCGTGCCCTAAGCCTTGCCGTTCCGTAACCCTAAACCAAGCCCGGAACGGAAACCCACTACCAGCCCTACACCTTACCCTACGCCGTAGCCTACTCCTTGCCCATACGATGGCACTGACCAGTGCGTCAGCACGTAGCCTGACCCTCCCACGTTTCCGTACCCTCACCTGTGCCCTAAGCCTTGCCGTTCCCTATCCCTAACCGTGGTCCACAATGCCAACCCACCACCAGCCCTCCACCTTACCCTACGCCGTAGCCTACTCCTGGCGCGTAGCTGGCACTGATCCAGGCATCAGTACGTAGCCTGACCCTCCCACGTTTCCGTACCTTCACCTGTGCCCTAAACCTTGACGTTCGCTAACCCTAACCCTAACCCGGAACGGAAACCCACCACCATCCCTAGAAATTACCCTCCGCCGTAGCCTACTCCTGGCCTGTATGCTGGAACTGACCCGTGCGTCAGCACGTAGCCTGACCCTCCCACGTTTCCGTACACTCACCTGAGCACTAAGCCTTGCCATTCCGTAACCCTAACCCTAGCCCGGAATGGAAAGCCACCACCAGCCCAACACCTTAACCCCAAGCCGTAGCCTACTCCTGGCCCGTATTCTGGCACTGACACGTGCGTCAGCAAGTAGCCTGACCCTCCCACGTTTCAGGACCCTCAACTGTGCCCTAAGCCTGGCCGTTCCTAACACTAACCCTAGCCCAGAAAGGAAACCCACCACCAGCTCTACAACTTACCCCCAAGCCGTAGCCTACTCGTGGACCGTATGCTGACACTGGCCCGTGCGTCAGCACGTAGCCTGACCCTCCCACGTTTCCGTACACTCACCTGTCCCCTAAGCCTTGCCGTTCCCTAACCCTAACCCTAGCCGGAACGGAAAACCACCACCAGCCCTACACCTTACCATATGTCGTAGCCTACACCTGGCCCGTACGCGGGCACTGAGACGTGCGTCAGCACGTAGCCTGACCCTCCCACGTTTCCGTACCCTCACCCGTGCCGTAAGCCTTGCCGTTCCCTAACCCTAACCCTAGCCCCGAACGGAAACCCACCACCAGCTCTAAAACTTACCGACAAGCCGTAGCCTACTCCTGGCCCGTACACTGGCACTGACCCGTGCGTCAGCACGTAGCCTGACCCTCCCACGTTTCCGTACCCTCACATGTGCCCTAAGCTTTGCCGTTCCCTAACCCTAAATGTAGCCCGGAACGGAAACCCACAACCAGCCCTACACCTTACCCTACGCCGTAGCCTACTCCTGGCCCGTACCCTGGCACTGACCCGTGCGTCAGTAAGTAGCCTGACCCTCCCATGTTTCCGTACCCTCACCTGTGCCCTAAGACTTGACGTTCCCTAACCCTAACCCTATCCCTGAACAGAAACCCACCACCTGCCCTACACCTTAACCTACGCCATAGCCTACTCCTGGCCTGTACGGTGGCACTGACCCTTGCGTCAGCATGTAGCCTGACCCGCCCACGTTTTCGTACCCTCACCTGTGCCCTAAGCCTTGCCGTTCCGTAACCCTAACCCTAGCCCGGAACGGAAACCGACCACCAGCCCTAAACCTTACCCTATGCCGTACCCTACACCTGGCCCATACGCGGGCACTGACATGTGCTTCAGCACGTAGCCTGACCCTCCCATGTTACCGTACCCTCACCTCTGCCCTAAGACTTGCCGTTCCCTAACTCTAACCCTAGCCCGGAATGGAAACCCACCACCAGCCCTAAACCTTACCCACAAGCTGTAGCCTACTCCTGGCCCGTACGCTGGCACTGACGCATGCGTCAGCATGTAGCCTGACACTCCAACGTTTCCGTACCCTCACCTGTGCCCTAAGTCTTGCCGTTCCCTAACCCTAACCCTAGCCCCCAACGGAAACCCACCACCAGCCCTACAACTTACCCCCAAGCCGTAGCCTACTCCTGGTCCATACGCTGGCACTGACATGTGCGTCAGCACGTAGCGTGTCCTTCCCACATTAGCGTAACGTCACCTGTGCCCTAAGCCTTGCCGTTCCTTAACCCTAACACTAGTACGGAAGGGAAACACACCACAAGCACTATACCTAAGCCCCAAGCCATAGCCTACTCCTGGCCCGTACGCTGGCACTGACCCGTGCGTCAGAACGTAGCCTGACCCTCCCACGTTACCTTACCCTCCCCTGTGCCCTAAGCCTTGCTGTTCCCTAACACTAACCCTAGCCTGGAACGGAAACCCACCACCAGCCCTACAACTGACCCCCAAGCTGTAGCCTACTCCTGTCCGGTACGCTGGCACTGACCCGTGCGTCAGCACGTATCCTGACCCTCCCACGTTTCCGTACACTCACCTGTGCCCTAAGCCTTGCTGTTCCCAAACACTAACCGTAGCCCGGAACAGAAAACCACCACCAGCCCTACACCTTACCCTACGCCGTAGCCTACTCCTGGCACGTACGCTGACACTGATCCATGCGTCAGCACGTAGCCTGACCCTCCCACGTTTCCGTACCCTCACCTGTGCCCTAAGCCTTGCCGTTCCCTTACCCTAAACCTAGCCCAGAACGGAAACCCACCACCAGCCCTTCACCTTACCCTACGCCGTAGCCTACTCCTGGCCCGTACGCTGGCACTGACCCGTGCATCAGCACGTAGCCTGACCCTCCCACGTTTCCGTTCCCTCACCTGTGCCCTAAGCCTTGCCGTTCCCTAACCCTAACCCTAGCCCGGAACGGAAACCCACCACCAGTCCTACACTCTATCCTATGCCGTAGCCTATTCCTGGCCCGTACGCGGGCACTGACCCATGCGTCAGCACGTAGCCTGACCCTCCCACGTTTCCGTACCCTCACCTGTGCCCTAAGCATTGACGTTCGCTAACCCTAACCCTAGCCCGGAACAGAAACCCACCACCAGTCCTACAACTTACCACCACGCCGTAGCCTACTCCTGGCCCATATGCTGGCACTGACCCATGCGTCAAAACGTAGCCTGACCCTCCCACGTTTCCGTAACCTCAACTGTGCCCTAAGCCTTGCCGTTCCCTAACCCTAACCCTAGCCCGGAGCAAAAACCCACCACCAGCCCTACACCTTACCCTATGCCGTAGCCTACACCTTGCCCATACGAGGGTAATGACCTGTGCTTCAGCACGTAGCCTGACCCTCCCACGTTTCCGTACCCTCACCTGTGCCCTAAGACTTGCTGTTCCCTAACCCTAACCCTAGCCCGGAATGGAAACCCACCACCAGCCCTACACCTTACCCCCAAGCCGTAGCCTATTCCTGGCCCGTACGCTGGAAATGACCCGTGCGTCAGCACGTAGCCTGACCCTCCCACGTTTGCGGAACCTCACCTGAGCCCTAAGCCTTGCCGTTCCCTAACCCAAACCCTAGCCCTGAACGGAAACCCACCACCAGCCCTACACCTTTCCCTACACCGTAGTCTATTCCTGGCTCGTACGCAGGCACTGACACTTTCATCAGCATGTAGCCTGACACTCCCACGTTTCCGTACCCTCACCTGTGCCCTAAGCCTTGCCGTTCACTAACCCTAACCCTAGCCCAGAACAGAAACCCACCACCAGCCCTACAACTTACCCCCAAGCCGTAGCCTACTCCTGGTCCATACGCTGGCACTGACCCGTGCGTCAGAACGTATCCTGACCCTGCCACGTTGCCGTACCCTCACCTGTGCCCTAAGCCTTGCCGTTCCCTAACCCTAACCCTAGCCCGGAATGGAAAAGCACCACAAGCCCTACAGCTTACCCCCAAGCCGTAGCCTACTCCTGGTCCATACGCTGGCACTGAACTGTGTGTCAGCACGTAGCCTGACCTTCCAACATTACCGTACCCTCACCTGTGCCCTAAGCCTTGACGTTCCCTAACCATAACCCTAGCCCAAAACGGAAAACCACCACCAGCTCTAGACCTTACCCTACGGCGTAGCCTACTCCTGGCCTGTACGCTGACACTGACACGTGCGTCAGCATGTAGCCTGACCCTCCCACGTTTCCGTACCCTCACCTGTGCCCTAAGCTTTGCCGTTCCCTAACCCTAACCCTAGCCCGGAACGGAAACCCACCACCAGCCCTAAACCTTTCCCTACGCCGTAGCCTACTCCTGGCCCGTACGCTGGCACTGACCCGTGCGTCAGCATGTAGACTGACACCCCACGTTTCCATACCCTCACCTGGGCCCTAAACCTTGCCGTTCCCCAACTCTAACCCTAGCCCGGAATGGAAACCCACCACCAGCCCTAAAACTTACCCCCATGCCATAGCCTACTCCTGGCCCGTACACAGGCACTGACCCGTGCGTCAGCACGTAGCCTGACCCTCCCACTTTTCCGTACCCTCAGCTAAGCCCTAAGCCTTGGCCTTCCCTAACTCTAACCCAAGCCCGGAACGGAATCCCACCACCAGCCCTACACCTTAACATATGCCGTAGCCTATTCCTGGCCCGTATGCTGGCACTGACACGTGCGTCAGCACGTAGCCTGACCCTCCCACGTTTCTGTACCCTCACCTGTGCCCTAAGCCTTGCCGTTCCCTAACCCTAACCCTAGCCAGGAACGGAAACCCACCAGAAGCCCTAAACCTTACCATACGCCGGAGCCCAATCATGGCCCGTACGCTGGCACTGACCCGTGAGTCAGCACGTAGCCTGACCCTCCCACGTTTCCGTACCCTCACCTGTGCCCTAAGCCTTGCCATTCCCTCACCATAACCCTAGCCAGGAACGGAAATCCACCAGCAGCCCTAAACCTTACCCTACGCCGTAGCCTACTCCTGGCCCGTACGCTGGCACTGACCCGTGCGTCAGCACGTAGCCTGACCCTCACAAATTTCCGTACCCTCACCTGTGCCCTAAGCCTTGCCGTTCCCTAACCCTAACCCTAGTCCGGAACAGAAACACACCACCAACCCTAAAGCTTACCCAAAAGCCATAGACTATTCCTGGCCCGTACGCTGGCACTGACCCGTGCGTAAACATGTAGCCTGACCCTCCCACGTTTCCGTACCCTCACCTGTGCCCTAAGCCTTGCAGTTCCCTAACCCTAACCCTAGCCCGGAACGGAAACCCACCACCAGCCCTACACCTAACCCCCAAGCCGTAGCCTACTCCTAGACGGTACGCTGGCACTGACCCATGCATCTGCACATAGCTTGACCCTCCCACGTTTCTGTACCCTCACCTGTGCCCTAAGACTTGCCGTTCCCTTACCCTAATCCTAGCCAGTAACGGAAACCCACCACCAGCCCTACACCTTACCCCCAAGCCGTAGGCTACTCCTGGACCTTACGCTGGCACTGACCCGTGCGTCAGCACGTAGCCTGACCCTCCCACGTTTGCGGACCCTCACCTGTGCCCTAAGCCTTGCCATTCCCTAACCCTAACCCTAGCCCGGAACGGAAACCCACCACCAGCCCTACACCGTTCCCTACGCCGTAGCCTATTCCTGGCCCATACGCAGGCACTGACACTTTCATCAGCACGTAGCCTGACCCTCCCACGTTTCTGTACCCTCACCTGTGCCCTAAGCCTTGCCGTTCCCAAACCCTAACCCTAGCCCGGAACGGAAACCCACCACCAGCCCTACACTCTATCCTACGCCGTAGCCTATACCTGGCCCGTACGCTGGCACTGACCCGTGCGTCAGCACGTAGCCTGACCCTCCAACGTTTGCATACCCTCACCTGTGCCCTAAGCATTGACGTTCGCTAACCCTAACCCTAGCCCGGAACACAAACCCACCACCAGCCCTACACCTTACCACCACGCCGTAGCCTACTCCTGGCCCGTACGCAGGCACTGACCCTTTCATCAGCACGTAGCCTGACCCTCCCACGTTTCCGTACCCACATCTGTGCCCTAAGCCTTGCAGTTCCCTAACCCTAACCCTAGCCCGGAACGGAAACCCACCACCAGCCCTAAACCTTATCCTACACCGTAGCCTAGTCCTGGCCTGTACGGTGGCACTGACCCTTGCGTCAGCATGTAGCCTGACCCTCCCACGTTTCCGTACCCTCACCTGTGCCCTAAGCCTTGCCGTTCCGAATCCCTAACCCTAGCCCGGAACGGAAACCCACCACCAGCCCTACACCTTACCCCCAAGCCATAGCCTACTCCTGGCCCGTTCGGTGGCACTAACCCTAGCATCAGCAAGTAGCCTGACCCTCCCACGTTTCTGTACCCTCACACGTGCCCTAAGCCTTGCCGTTCTGTAACCCTAACCCTAGACCGGAACGGAAACCCACCACCAGCCCTACACCTTTCCCTACGCCGTAGCCTATTCCTGGCTCGTACGCAGGCACTGACACTTTCATCAGCACTTAGCCTGAACCTCCCAGGTTTCTGTACCCTCACCTGTGCCCTAAGCCTTGCCGTTCACTAACCCTAACCCTAGCCCGGAATGGAAACCCACCACCAGCCTTACAACTTACCCCCAAGCCGTAGCCTACTCCTGGCCGGTATGCTGGCACTGACACGTGCGTCAGCACGTAGCCTGACCCTCACACGTTTCCGTACCCTCACCTGTGCCCTAAGCCTTGCCGTTTCCTATCCCTAACCCTAGCCCGGAACAGAAACCCACCACCAGCCCTACACTCTACCCTACGCCATAGCCTATTCCTGGCCCATACACTGGCACTGAGCCGTGCGTCAGCACGTAGCCTGACCCTCCCACGTTTCCGTACCCTCACCTGTGCCCTAAGCCTTGAGGTTCCCTAACCCTAACTCTAGCCCCGAACAGAAAACCACCAACAGCCCTACAACTTACGACCACGCCGTAGCCTACTCCTGGCCCATATGCTGGCACTGACACGTGCGTCAGCACGTAGCCTGTCCCTCCCACGTTTCCGTAACCTCACCTGTGCCCTAAGCCTTGCCGTTTCCTAACCTTAACCCTAGCCCGGAACGGAAACCCACCACCAGCCCTACACCTTACACTATGCCGTAGCCTACACCTGGCCCGTACGCGGGCACTGACCTGTGCTTCAGCACGTAGCCTGACCCTCCCATGTTACTGTACTCTCACCTGGGCCCTAAGCCTTGCCGTTCCCTAACCCTAACCCGAGCCTGGCACGGAATCCCACCCCCAGCCCTACACCTTATCGTATGCCGTAGCCTAGTCCTGGCCCGTACGCTGGCACTGACCCGTGCGTCAACATATAGCCTGACCCTCCCACGTTTCCGTACCCTCACCTGTGCCCTAAGCCTTGCCTTTCCCTAACCCTAACCCTAGCCCGGATCGGAAACCCACCACAATCCCTACACCTTACCATACGCCGTAGCCTACTCCTGGCCCGTACGCTGGCACTGACCCGTGAGTCAGCACGTAGACTGACCCTCCCACATTTCCGTACCCTCACCTGTGCCCTAAGCCTTGCCGTTCCCTCACCCTAACCCTAGCCAAGAATGGAAACCCACCAGCAGCCCTAAACCTTACCCTACACCATAGCCTACTCCTGGCCCGTACGGTGGCACTGACCAGTGCGTCAGCACGTAGCCTGACCCTCACACGTTTCCGTACCCTCACCTGTGCCCTAAGCCTTGTCGTTCCCTAACCCTAACCCTAGTCCGGAACGGAAGCCCACCACCAGCCCTACAGCTTACCCCCGATCCATAGCCTATTCCTGGCCCGTACGCTGGCACTGACCCGTGCTTCAGCATGTAGCCTGACCCTCCCACGTTTCCGTACCCTCACCTGTGCCCTAAGCCTTGCCATTCCCTAACCCTAACCCTAGCCCGGAACGGAAACCCACCACCAGCCCTAAACCTAACCCCCAAGCCGTAGCCTACTCCTGGCTGGTACGCTGGCACTGACCCGTTCATCAGCACGTAGCCTGACCCTCCCACGTTTCCGTACCCTCACCTGTGCCCTAAGCCTTGCCGTTCCCTATCCCTAACCCTAGCCCGGAACGGAAACCCACAACCAGCCCTACACCTTACCCTACGCCGTAGCCTACTCCTGGCCCGTACCCTGGCACTGACCCGTGCGTCAGTAAGTAGCCTGACCCTCCCATGTTTCCGTACCCTCACCTGTGCCCTAAGACTTGACGTTCCCTAACCCTAACCCTATCCCTGAACAGAAACCCACCACCTGCCCTACACCTTAACCTACGCCATAGCCTACTCCTGGCCTGTACGGTGGCACTGACCCTTGCGTCAGCATGTAGCCTGACCCGCCCACGTTTTCGTACCCTCACCTGTGCCCTAAGCCTTGCCGTTCCGTAACCCTAACCCTAGCCCGGAACGGAAACCGACCACCAGCCCTAAACCTTACCCTATGCCGTAGCCTACACCTGGCCCATACGCGGGCACTGACATGTGCTTCAGCACGTAGCCTGACCCTCCCATGTTACCGTACCCTCACCTCTGCCCTAAGACTTGCCGTTCCCTAACTCTAACCCTAGCCCGGAATGGAAACCCACCACCAGCCCTAAACCTTACCCACAAGCTGTAGCCTACTCCTGGCCCGTACGCTGGCACTGACGCATGCGTCAGCATGTAGCCTGACACTCCAACGTTTCCGTACCCTCACCTGTGCCCTAAGTCTTGCCGTTCCCTAACCCTAACCCTAGCCCCCAACGGAAACCCACCACCAGCCCTACAACTTACCCCCAAGCCGTAGCCTACTCCTGGTCCATACGCTGGCACTGACATGTGCGTCAGCACGTAGCGTGTCCTTCCCACATTAGCGTAACGTCACCTGTGCCCTAAGCCTTGCCGTTCCTTAACCCTAACACTAGTACGGAAGGGAAACACACCACAAGCACTATACCTAAGCCCCAAGCCATAGCCTACTCCTGGCCCGTACGCTGGCACTGACCCGTGCGCCAGAACGTAGCCTGACCCTCCCACGTTACCTTACCCTCCCCTGTGCCCTAAGCCTTGCTGTTCCCTAACACTAACCCTAGCCTGGAACGGAAACCCACCACCAGCCCTACAACTAACCCCCAAGCTGTAGCCTACTCCTGTCCGGTACGCTGGCACTGACCCGTGCGTCAGCACGTATCCTGACCCTCCCACGTTTCCGTACACTCACCTGTGCCCTAAGCCTTGCTGTTCCCAAACACTAACCGTAGCCCGGAACAGAAAACCACCACCAGCCCTACACCTTACCCTACGCCGTAGCCTACTCCTGGCACGTACGCTGACACTGATCCATGCGTCAGCACGTAGCCTGACCCTCCCACGTTTCCGTACCCTCACCTGTGCCCTAAGCCTTGCCGTTCCCTTACCCTAAACCTAGCCCAGAACGGAAACCCACCACCAGCCCTTCACCTTACCCTACGCCGTAGCCTACTCCTGGCCCGTACGCTGGCACTGACCCGTGCATCAGCACGTAGCCTGACCCTCCCACGTTTCCGTTCCCTCACCTGTGCCCTAAGCCTTGCCGTTCCCTAACCCTAACCCTAGCCCGGAACGGAAACCCACCACCAGTCCTACACTCTATCCTATGCCGTAGCCTATTCCTGGCCCGTACGCGGGCACTGACCCATGCGTCAGCACGTAGCCTGACCCTCCCACGTTTCCGTACCCTCACCTGTGCCCTAAGCATTGACGTTCGCTAACCCTAACCCTAGCCCGGAACGGAAACCCACCACCAGTCCTACAACTTACCACCACGCCGTAGCCTACTCCTGGCCCATATGCTGGCACTGACCCATGCGTCAAAACGTAGCCTGACCCTCCCACGTTTCCGTACCCTCACCCGTGCCCTAAGCCTTGCCGTTCCGTAACCCTAAACCAAGCCCGGAACGGAAACCCACTACCAGCCCTACACCTTACCCTACGCCGTAGCCTACTCCTTGCCCATACGATGGCACTGACCAGTGCGTCAGCACGTAGCCTGACCCTCCCACGTTTCCGTACCCTCACCTGTGCCCTAAGCCTTGCCGTTCCCTATCCCTAACCGTGGTCCACAATGCCAACCCACCACCAGCCCTCCACCTTACCCTACGCCGTAGCCTACTCCTGGCGCGTAGCTGGCACTGATCCAGGCATCAGTACGTAGCCTGACCCTCCCACGTTTCCGTACCTTCACCTGTGCCCTAAACCTTGACGTTCGCTAACCCTAACCCTAACCCGGAACGGAAACCCACCACCATCCCTAGAAATTACCCTCCGCCGTAGCCTACTCCTGGCCTGTATGCTGGAACTGACCCGTGCGTCAGCACGTAGCCTGACCCTCCCACGTTTCCGTACACTCACCTGAGCACTAAGCCTTGCCATTCCGTAACCCTAACCCTAGCCCGGAATGGAAAGCCACCACCAGCCCAACACCTTAACCCCAAGCCGTAGCCTACTCCTGGCCCGTATTCTGGCACTGACACGTGCGTCAGCAAGTAGCCTGACCCTCCCACGTTTCAGGACCCTCAACTGTGCCCTAAGCCTGGCCGTTCCTAACACTAACCCTAGCCCAGAAAGGAAACCCACCACCAGCTCTACAACTTACCCCCAAGCCGTAGCCTACTCGTGGACCGTATGCTGACACTGGCCCGTGCGTCAGCACGTAGCCTGACCCTCCCACGTTTCCGTACACTCACCTGTCCCCTAAG
This sequence comes from Mesoplodon mirus, assembly GCF_964341445.2. Taxonomy (NCBI): domain Eukaryota; kingdom Metazoa; phylum Chordata; class Mammalia; order Artiodactyla; family Ziphiidae; genus Mesoplodon; species Mesoplodon mirus. Next base: position 41,763 of record NW_028295510.1, on the reverse strand, counting down.
CCTTGCCGTTCCCTAACCCTAACCCTAGCCGGAACGGAAAACCACCACCAGCCCTACACCTTACCATATGTCGTAGCCTACACCTGGCCCGTACGCGGGCACTGAGACGTGCGTCAGCACGTAGCCTGACCCTCCCACGTTTCCGTACCCTCACCCGTGCCGTAAGCCTTGCCGTTCCCTAACCCTAACCCTAGCCCCGAACGGAAACCCACCACCAGCTCTAAAACTTACCGACAAGCCGTAGCCTACTCCTGGCCCGTACACTGGCACTGACCCGTGCGTCAGCACGTAGCCTGACCCTCCCACGTTTCCGTACCCTCACATGTGCCCTAAGCTTTGCCGTTCCCTAACCCTAAATGTAGCCCGGAACGGAAACCCACAACCAGCCCTACACCTTACCCTACGCCGTAGCCTACTCCTGGCCCGTACCCTGGCACTGACCCGTGCGTCAGTAAGTAGCCTGACCCTCCCATGTTTCCGTACCCTCACCTGTGCCCTAAGACTTGACGTTCCCTAACCCTAACCCTATCCCTGAACAGAAACCCACCACCTGCCCTACACCTTAACCTACGCCATAGCCTACTCCTGGCCTGTACGGTGGCACTGACCCTTGCGTCAGCATGTAGCCTGACCCGCCCACGTTTTCGTACCCTCACCTGTGCCCTAAGCCTTGCCGTTCCGTAACCCTAACCCTAGCCCGGAACGGAAACCGACCACCAGCCCTAAACCTTACCCTATGCCGTAGCCTACACCTGGCCCATACGCGGGCACTGACATGTGCTTCAGCACGTAGCCTGACCCTCCCATGTTACCGTACCCTCACCTCTGCCCTAAGACTTGCCGTTCCCTAACTCTAACCCTAGCCCGGAATGGAAACCCACCACCAGCCCTAAACCTTACCCACAAGCTGTAGCCTACTCCTGGCCCGTACGCTGGCACTGACGCATGCGTCAGCATGTAGCCTGACACTCCAACGTTTCCGTACCCTCACCTGTGCCCTAAGTCTTGCCGTTCCCTAACCCTAACCCTAGCCCCCAACGGAAACCCACCACCAGCCCTACAACTTACCCCCAAGCCGTAGCCTACTCCTGGTCCATACGCTGGCACTGACATGTGCGTCAGCACGTAGCGTGTCCTTCCCACATTAGCGTAACGTCACCTGTGCCCTAAGCCTTGCCGTTCCTTAACCCTAACACTAGTACGGAAGGGAAACACACCACAAGCACTATACCTAAGCCCCAAGCCATAGCCTACTCCTGGCCCGTACGCTGGCACTGACCCGTGCGCCAGAACGTAGCCTGACCCTCCCACGTTACCTTACCCTCCCCTGTGCCCTAAGCCTTGCTGTTCCCTAACACTAACCCTAGCCTGGAACGGAAACCCACCACCAGCCCTACAACTAACCCCCAAGCTGTAGCCTACTCCTGTCCGGTACGCTGGCACTGACCCGTGCGTCAGCACGTATCCTGACCCTCCCACGTTTCCGTACACTCACCTGTGCCCTAAGCCTTGCTGTTCCCAAACACTAACCGTAGCCCGGAACAGAAAACCACCACCAGCCCTACACCTTACCCTACGCCGTAGCCTACTCCTGGCACGTACGCTGACACTGATCCATGCGTCAGCACGTAGCCTGACCCTCCCACGTTTCCGTACCCTCACCTGTGCCCTAAGCCTTGCCGTTCCCTTACCCTAAACCTAGCCCAGAACGGAAACCCACCACCAGCCCTTCACCTTACCCTACGCCGTAGCCTACTCCTGGCCCGTACGCTGGCACTGACCCGTGCATCAGCACGTAGCCTGACCCTCCCACGTTTCCGTTCCCTCACCTGTGCCCTAAGCCTTGCCGTTCCCTAACCCTAACCCTAGCCCGGAACGGAAACCCACCACCAGCCCTAAACCTTATCCTACACCGTAGCCTAGTCCTGGCCTGTACGGTGGCACTGACCCTTGCGTCAGCATGTAGCCTGACCCTCCCACGTTTCCGTACCCTCACCTGTGCCCTAAGACTTGCTGTTCCCTAACCCTAACCCTAGCCCGGAATGGAAACCCACCACCAGCCCTGCATCTTACCCCCAAGCCGTAGCCTAATCCTGGCCCGTTCGGTGGCACTAACCTGAGCATCAGCAAGTAGCCTGACCCTCCCACGTTTCCGTACCCTCACCCGTGCCCTAAGCCTTGCCGTTCCGTAACCCTAAACCAAGCCCGGAACGGAAACCCACTACCAGCCCTACACCTTACCCTACGCCGTAGCCTACTCCTTGCCCATACGATGGCACTGACCAGTGCGTCAGCACGTAGCCTGACCCTCCCACGTTTCCGTACCCTCACCTGTGCCCTAAGCCTTGCCGTTCCCTATCCCTAACCGTGGTCCACAATGCCAACCCACCACCAGCCCTCCACCTTACCCTACGCCGTAGCCTACTCCTGGCGCGTAGCTGGCACTGATCCAGGCATCAGTACGTAGCCTGACCCTCCCACGTTTCCGTACCTTCACCTGTGCCCTAAACCTTGACGTTCGCTAACCCTAACCCTAACCCGGAACGGAAACCCACCACCATCCCTAGAAATTACCCTCCGCCGTAGCCTACTCCTGGCCTGTATGCTGGAACTGACCCGTGCGTCAGCACGTAGCCTGACCCTCCCACGTTTCCGTACACTCACCTGAGCACTAAGCCTTGCCATTCCGTAACCCTAACCCTAGCCCGGAATGGAAAGCCACCACCAGCCCAACACCTTAACCCCAAGCCGTAGCCTACTCCTGGCCCGTATTCTGGCACTGACACGTGCGTCAGCAAGTAGCCTGACCCTCCCACGTTTCAGGACCCTCAACTGTGCCCTAAGCCTGGCCGTTCCTAACACTAACCCTAGCCCAGAAAGGAAACCCACCACCAGCTCTACAACTTACCCCCAAGCCGTAGCCTACTCGTGGACCGTATGCTGACACTGGCCCGTGCGTCAGCACGTAGCCTGACCCTCCCACGTTTCCGTACACTCACCTGTCCCCTAAGCCTTGCCGTTCCCTAACCCTAACCCTAGCTGGAACGGAAAACCACCACCAGCCCTACACCTTACCATATGTCGTAGCCTACACCTGGCCCGTACGCGGGCACTGAGACGTGCGTCAGCACGTAGCCTGACCCTCCCACGTTTCCGTACCCTCACCCGTGCCGTAAGCCTTGCCGTTCCCTAACCCTAACCCTAGCCCCGAACGGAAACCCACCACCAGCTCTAAAACTTACCGACAAGCCGTAGCCTACTCCTGGCCCGTACACTGGCACTGACCCGTGCGTCAGCACGTAGCCTGACCCTCCCACGTTTCCGTACCCTCACATGTGCCCTAAGCTTTGCCGTTCCCTAACCCTAAATGTAGCCCGGAACGGAAACCCACAACCAGCCCTACACCTTACCCTACGCCGTAGCCTACTCCTGGCCCGTACCCTGGCACTGACCCGTGCGTCAGTAAGTAGCCTGACCCTCCCATGTTTCCGTACCCTCACCTGTGCCCTAAGACTTGACGTTCCCTAACCCTAACCCTATCCCTGAACAGAAACCCACCACCTGCCCTACACCTTAACCTACGCCATAGCCTACTCCTGGCCTGTACGGTGGCACTGACCCTTGCGTCAGCATGTAGCCTGACCCGCCCACGTTTTCATACCCTCACCTGTGCCCTAAGCCTTGCCGTTCCGTAACCCTAACCCTAGCCCGGAACGGAAACCGACCACCAGCCCTAAACCTTACCCTATGCCGTACCCTACACCTGGCCCATACGCGGGCACTGACATGTGCTTTAGCACGTAGCCTGACCCTCCCATGTTACCGTACCCTCACCTCTGCCCTAAGACTTGCCGTTCCCTAACTCTAACCCTAGCCCGGAATGGAAACCCACCACCAGCCCTAAACCTTACCCACAAGCTGTAGCCTACTCCTGGCCCGTACGCTGGCACTGACGCATGCGTCAGCATGTAGCCTGACACTCCAACGTTTCCGTACCCTCACCTGTGCCCTAAGTCTTGCCGTTCCCTAACCCTAACCCTAGCCCCCAACGGAAACCCACCACCAGCCCTACAACTTACCCCCAAGCCGTAGCCTACTCCTGGTCCATACGCTGGCACTGACATGTGCGTCAGCACGTAGCGTGTCCTTCCCACATTAGCGTAACGTCACCTGTGCCCTAAGCCTTGCCGTTCCTTAACCCTAACACTAGTACGGAAGGGAAACACACCACAAGCACTATACCTAAGCCCCAAGCCATAGCCTACTCCTGGCCCGTACGCTGGCACTGACCCGTGCGTCAGAACGTAGCCTGACCCTCCCACGTTACCTTACCCTCCCCTGTGCCCTAAGCCTTGCTGTTCCCTAACACTAACCCTAGCCTGGAACGGAAACCCACCACCAGCCCTACAACTAACCCCCAAGCTGTAGCCTACTCCTGTCCGGTACGCTGGCACTGACCCGTGCGTCAGCACGTATCCTGACCCTCCCACGTTTCCGTACACTCACCTGTGCCCTAAGCCTTGCTGTTCCCAAACACTAACCGTAGCCCGGAACAGAAAACCACCACCAGCCCTACACCTTACCCTACGCCGTAGCCTACTCCTGGCACGTACGCTGACACTGATCCATGCGTCAGCACGTAGCCTGACCCTCCCACGTTTCCGTACCCTCACCTGTGCCCTAAGCCTTGCCGTTCCCTTACCCTAAACCTAGCCCAGAACGGAAACCCACCACCAGCCCTTCACCTTACCCTACGCCGTAGCCTACTCCTGGCCCGTACGCTGGCACTGACCCGTGCATCAGCACGTAGCCTGACCCTCCCACGTTTCCGTTCCCTCACCTGTGCCCTAAGCCTTGCCGTTCCCTAACCCTAACCCTAGCCCGGAACGGAAACCCACCACCAGTCCTACACTCTATCCTATGCCGTAGCCTATTCCTGGCCCGTACGCGGGCACTGACCCATGCGTCAGCACGTAGCCTGACCCTCCCACGTTTCCGTACCCTCACCTGTGCCCTAAGCATTGACGTTCGCTAACCCTAACCCTAGCCCGGAACAGAAACCCACCACCAGTCCTACAACTTACCACCACGCCGTAGCCTACTCCTGGCCCATATGCTGGCACTGACCCATGCGTCAAAACGTAGCCTGACCCTCCCACGTTTCCGTAACCTCAACTGTGCCCTAAGCCTTGCCGTTCCCTAACCCTAACCCTAGCCCGGAGCAAAAACCCACCACCAGCCCTACACCTTACCCTATGCCGTAGCCTACACCTTGCCCATACGAGGGTAATGACCTGTGCTTCAGCACGTAGCCTGACCCTCCCACGTTTCCGTACCCTCACCTGTGCCCTAAGACTTGCTGTTCCCTAACCCTAACCCTAGCCCGGAATGGAAACCCACCACCAGCCCTACACCTTACCCCCAAGCCGTAGCCTATTCCTGGCCCGTACGCTGGAAATGACCCGTGCGTCAGCACGTAGCCTGACCCTCCCACGTTTGCGGAACCTCACCTGAGCCCTAAGCCTTGCCGTTCCCTAACCCAAACCCTAGCCCTGAACGGAAACCCACCACCAGCCCTACACCTTTCCCTACACCGTAGTCTATTCCTGGCTCGTACGCAGGCACTGACACTTTCATCAGCATGTAGCCTGACACTCCCACGTTTCCGTACCCTCACCTGTGCCCTAAGCCTTGCCGTTCACTAACCCTAACCCTAGCCCAGAACAGAAACCCACCACCAGCCCTACAACTTACCCCCAAGCCGTAGCCTACTCCTGGTCCATACGCTGGCACTGACCCGTGCGTCAGAACGTATCCTGACCCTGCCACGTTGCCGTACCCTCACCTGTGCCCTAAGCCTTGCCGTTCCCTAACCCTAACCCTAGCCCGGAATGGAAAAGCACCACAAGCCCTACAGCTTACCCCCAAGCCGTAGCCTACTCCTGGTCCATACGCTGGCACTGAACTGTGTGTCAGCACGTAGCCTGACCTTCCAACATTACCGTACCCTCACCTGTGCCCTAAACCTTGACGTTCCCTAACCATAACCCTAGCCCAAAACGGAAAACCACCACCAGCTCTAGACCTTACCCTACGGCGTAGCCTACTCCTGGCCTGTACGCTGACACTGACACGTGCGTCAGCATGTAGCCTGACCCTCCCACGTTTCCGTACCCTCACCTGTGCCCTAAGCTTTGCCGTTCCCTAACCCTAACCCTAGCCCGGAACGGAAACCCACCACCAGCCCTAAACCTTTCCCTACGCCGTAGCCTACTCCTGGCCCGTACGCTGGCACTGACCCGTGCGTCAGCATGTAGACTGACACCCCACGTTTCCATACCCTCACCTGGGCCCTAAACCTTGCCGTTCCCCAACTCTAACCCTAGCCCGGAATGGAAACCCACCACCAGCCCTAAAACTTACCCCCATGCCATAGCCTACTCCTGGCCCGTACACAGGCACTGACCCGTGCGTCAGCACGTAGCCTGACCCTCCCACTTTTCCGTACCCTCAGCTAAGCCCTAAGCCTTGGCCTTCCCTAACTCTAACCCAAGCCCGGAACGGAATCCCACCACCAGCCCTACACCTTAACATATGCCGTAGCCTATTCCTGGCCCGTATGCTGGCACTGACACGTGCGTCAGCACGTAGCCTGACCCTCCCACGTTTCTGTACCCTCACCTGTGCCCTAAGCCTTGCCGTTCCCTAACCCTAACCCTAGCCAGGAACGGAAACCCACCAGAAGCCCTAAACCTTACCATACGCCGGAGCCCAATCATGGCCCGTACGCTGGCACTGACCCGTGAGTCAGCACGTAGCCTGACCCTCCCACGTTTCCGTACCCTCACCTGTGCCCTAAGCCTTGCCATTCCCTCACCATAACCCTAGCCAGGAACGGAAATCCACCAGCAGCCCTAAACCTTACCCTACGCCGTAGCCTACTCCTGGCCCGTACGCTGGCACTGACCCGTGCGTCAGCACGTAGCCTGACCCTCACAAATTTCCGTACCCTCACCTGTGCCCTAAGCCTTGCCGTTCCCTAACCCTAACCCTAGTCCGGAACAGAAACACACCACCAACCCTAAAGCTTACCCAAAAGCCATAGACTATTCCTGGCCCGTACGCTGGCACTGACCCGTGCGTAAACATGTAGCCTGACCCTCCCACGTTTCCGTACCCTCACCTGTGCCCTAAGCCTTGCAGTTCCCTAACCCTAACCCTAGCCCGGAACGGAAACCCACCACCAGCCCTACACCTAACCCCCAAGCCGTAGCCTACTCCTAGACGGTACGCTGGCACTGACCCATGCATCTGCACATAGCTTGACCCTCCCACGTTTCTGTACCCTCACCTGTGCCCTAAGACTTGCCGTTCCCTTACCCTAATCCTAGCCAGTAACGGAAACCCACCACCAGCCCTACACCTTACCCCCAAGCCGTAGGCTACTCCTGGACCTTACGCTGGCACTGACCCGTGCGTCAGCACGTAGCCTGACCCTCCCACGTTTGCGGACCCTCACCTGTGCCCTAAGCCTTGCCATTCCCTAACCCTAACCCTAGCCCGGAACGGAAACCCACCACCAGCCCTACACCGTTCCCTACGCCGTAGCCTATTCCTGGCCCATACGCAGGCACTGACACTTTCATCAGCACGTAGCCTGACCCTCCCACGTTTCCGTACCCTCACCTGTGCCCTAAGCCTTGCCGTTCCCAAACCCTAACCCTAGCCCGGAACGGAAACCCACCACCAGCCCTACACTCTATCCTACGCCGTAGCCTATACCTGGCCCGTACGCTGGCACTGACCCGTGCGTCAGCACGTAGCCTGACCCTCCAACGTTTGCATACCCTCACCTGTGCCCTAAGCATTGACGTTCGCTAACCCTAACCCTAGCCCGGAACACAAACCCACCACCAGCCCTACACCTTACCACCACGCCGTAGCCTACTCCTGGCCCGTACGCAGGCACTGACCCTTTCATCAGCACGTAGCCTGACCCTCCCACGTTTCCGTACCCACATCTGTGCCCTAAGCCTTGCAGTTCCCTAACCCTAACCCTAGCCCGGAACGGAAACCCACCACCAGCCCTAAACCTTATCCTACACCGTAGCCTAGTCCTGGCCTGTACGGTGGCACTGACCCTTGCGTCAGCATGTAGCCTGACCCTCCCACGTTTCCGTACCCTCACCTGTGCCCTAAGCCTTGCCGTTCCGAATCCCTAACGCTAGCCCGGAACGGAAACCCACCACCAGCCCTACACCTTACCCCCAAGCCATAGCCTACTCCTGGCCCGTTCGGTGGCACTAACCCTAGCATCAGCAAGTAGCCTGACCCTCCCACGTTTCTGTACCCTCACACGTGCCCTAAGCCTTGCCGTTCTGTAACCCTAACCCTAGACCGGAACGGAAACCCACCACCAGCCCTACACCTTTCCCTACGCCGTAGCCTATTCCTGGCTCGTACGCAGGCACTGACACTTTCATCAGCACTTAGCCTGAACCTCCCAGGTTTCTGTACCCTCACCTGTGCCCTAAGCCTTGCCGTTCACTAACCCTAACCCTAGCCCGGAATGGAAACCCACCACCAGCCTTACAACTTACCCCCAAGCCGTAGCCTACTCCTGGCCGGTATGCTGGCACTGACACGTGCGTCAGCACGTAGCCTGACCCTCACACGTTTCCGTACCCTCACCTGTGCCCTAAGCCTTGCCGTTTCCTATCCCTAACCCTAGCCCGGAACAGAAACCCACCACCAGCCCTACACTCTACCCTACGCCATAGCCTATTCCTGGCCCATACACTGGCACTGAGCCGTGCGTCAGCACGTAGCCTGACCCTCCCACGTTTCCGTACCCTCACCTGTGCCCTAAGCCTTGAGGTTCCCTAACCCTAACTCTAGCCCCGAACAGAAAACCACCAACAGCCCTACAACTTACGACCACGCCGTAGCCTACTCCTGGCCCATATGCTGGCACTGACACGTGCGTCAGCACGTAGCCTGTCCCTCCCACGTTTCCGTAACCTCACCTGTGCCCTAAGCCTTGCCGTTTCCTAACCTTAACCCTAGCCCGGAACGGAAACCCACCACCAGCCCTACACCTTACACTATGCCGTAGCCTACACCTGGCCCGTACGCGGGCACTGACCTGTGCTTCAGCACGTAGCCTGACCCTCCCATGTTACTGTACTCTCACCTGGGCCCTAAGCCTTGCCGTTCCCTAACCCTAACCCGAGCCTGGCACGGAATCCCACCCCCAGCCCTACACCTTATCGTATGCCGTAGCCTAGTCCTGGCCCGTACGCTGGCACTGACCCGTGCGTCAACATATAGCCTGACCCTCCCACGTTTCCGTACCCTCACCTGTGCCCTAAGCCTTGCCGTTCCCTAAGCCTAACCCTAGCCCGGAACGGAAACCCACCACCAGCCCTAAACCTTACCACCAAGCCGTAGCCTACTCCTGGTCCATACGCTGGCACTGACCCGTGCGTCAGCACGTAGCCTGACCCTCCCACGTTTCCGTACCCTCACCTGTGCCCTAAGCCTTGCCGTTCCCTAACCCTAACCCTAGCCCGGAACGGAAACCCACCACTAGCCCTAAACCTTTCCCTACGCCGTAGCCTACACCTGGCCCGTACGCTGGCACTGACCCATGCGTCAGCACGTTGTCTGACCCTCCCACGTTTCCGTACCCTCACCTAGGCCCTAAGCCTTGCCGTTTCCTAACCCTAACCCTAGCCCATGAACGGAAACCCACCACCAGCCCTACACCTTACCCTACGCCATAGCATACTCCTGGCCCGTACGCTGGCACTGACCCGTGTGTCAGCACGTAGCCTAACCCTCTCACGTTTCCGAACCCTCACCTGTGCTGTAAGCCTTGCCGTTCCCTAACCCTAACCCTAGCCCTGAACGGAAACCCACCACCAGCCCTACAACTTACCCCCAAGCCGTAGCCTACTCCTGGCCGGTACACTGGCACTGACCCGTGTGTCAGCATGTAGCCTGACCCTCCCTCGTTTCCGTACCCTCACCTGTGCCCTAAGCCTTGCCGTTCCCTAACCCTAACCCTAGTCCGGAACGGAAACACACCACCAGCCCTACACCTAACCCCCAAGCCGTAGCTTACTCCCGGCCAGTACGCTGGCACTGACCCGTGCATCATCACGTAGCCTGACCCTCCCACGTTTCCGTACAATCACCTGTGCCCTAAGCCTTGCCGTTCCCTAACCCTAATCGTAGCCCCGAACGGAAACCCACCACCAGTCCTACACCTTACCCCCAAGCCGTAGCCTACTCCTGGCCCGTACGCTGGCACAGACCCGTGCGTCAGCACGAAGCCTGACCCTCCCACGTTTGCGGACACTCACCTGTGCCCTAAGCCTTGCCGTTCCCTAACCCTAACCCTAGCCCGGAACCGAAAGCCACCACCAGCCCTACACCTTTCCCTACGCCGTAGCCTATTCCTGGCTCATACGCAGGCACTGACCCTTTCATCAGCAAGTAGACTGACCCTCCCACGTTTCCGTACCCTCACCTGTGCCCTAAGCCTTGCCATTCACTAACCCTAACCCTAGCCCGGAACGGAAACCCACCACCAGCCCTACACCTTACTCTATGCCGTAGCCTACACCTGGCCCGTACGCGGGCACTGACCTGTGCTTCAGCACGTAGCCTGACCCTCCCATGTTACCGTACGCTCACCTGTGCCCTAAGCCTTGTCGTTCCCTAACCCTAACCCTAGCCCAGCACGGAATCTCACCACCAGCTCTACAGCTTATCGTATGCTGTAGCCTAGTCCTGGCCCGTACGCTGGCACTGACCCGTGTGTCAGCATGTAGCCTGACCCTCCAACGTTTGCGTACCCTCACCTGTGCCCTAAGCATTGACGTTCGCTAACCCTAACCCTAGCCCGGAACACAAACCCACCACCAGCCCTACACCTTACCACCACGCCGTAGCCTACTCCTGGACCATATGCTGGCACTGACCCGTGCGTCAGCACGTAGCCTGACCCTCCCACGTTTCCGTAACCTCACCTGTGCCCTAAGCCTTGCCGTTCCCTAACCCTAACCCTAGCCCGGAACGGAAACACACCACCAGCCCTAAATCATACCCACAAGCCGTAGCCTACTCCTGGCCCATACGCTGGCAATGACCCGTGCGTCAGCACGTAGCCTGACCCTCCCACGTTTCAGTACCCTCACCTGTGCCCTAAGCCTTGCCGTTCCCTAACCCTAACCATAGCCCGGAACGAAAACCCACCACCAGCCTTACACCTTACCCTACGCCGTAGCCTACTCCTGGTCCATATGCTGGCAGTGACCCGTACGTCAGCACGTAGCCTGACCCGCCCACGTTTCCGTACCCTCACCTGTGCCGTAAGCCTTGCCGTTCCCTAACCCTAACCCTAGCCCGGAACGGAAAACCACCACCAGCCCTAAACCTTTCCCTACTCCGTAGCCTACTCCTCGCCCGTACGCTCGCAATAACCCCTGCGTCAGCATTTAGCTTGACACTCCCACGTTTCCGTACCCTCACCTGGGCCCTAAGCCTTGCCGTTCCCTAACACTAACCGTAGCCCGGAACGGAAACCCACCACCAGCCCTACACCTTACCCTACGCCGTAGCCTACTCCTGGCCCGAACGCTGGCACTGACCCGTGCGTCAGCACGTAGCCTGACCCTCCCACGTTTCCGTAACCTCACCTGTGCCCTAAGCCTTGCCTTTCCCTAACCCTAACCCTAGCCCGGAACAAAAACCCACCACCAGCCCTACACCCGACACCAAGCCGTAGCCTATTCCTGGCCCGTACGCAGGCACTGACCCTTTCATCAGCACGTAGCCTGACCCTCCCACGATTCCGTACCCACATCTGTGCCCTAAGCCTTGCAGTTCCCTAACCCTAACCCTAGCCCGGAACGGAAACCCACCACCAGCCCTACACCTTTTCCTACACCGTAGCCTAGTCCTGGCCTGTACGGTGGCACTGACACTTGCGTCAGCATGTAGCCTGAACCACCCACGTTTCCGTACCCTCACCTGTGCCCTAAGCCTTGCCGTTCCGAATCCCTAACCCTAGCCCGGAACGGAAACCCACCGCCAGCCCTACACCTTACCCCCAAGCCATAGCCTACTCCTGGCCCGTTCGGTGGCACTAACCCTAGCATCAGCAAGTAGCCTGACCCTCCCACGTTTCTGTATCATCACACGTGCCCTAAGCCTTGCCGTTCTGTAACCCTAACCCTAGACCGGAACGGAAACCCACCACCAGCCCTACACCTTTCCCTACGCCGTAGCCTATTCCTGGCTCGTACGCAGGCACTGACACTTTCATCAGCACTTAGCCTGAACCTCCCAGGTTTCTGTACCCTCACCTGTGCCCTAAGCCTTGCCGTTCACTAACCCTAACCCTAGCCCGGAATGGAAACCCACCACCAGCCTTACAACTTTCCCCCAAGCCGTAGCCTACTCCTGGCCGGTATGCTGGCACTGACACGTGCGTCAGCACGTAGCCTGACCCTCACACGTTTCCGTACCCTCACCTGTGCCCTAAGCCTTGCCGTTTCCTATCCCTAACCCTAGCCCGGAACAGAAACCCACCACCAGCCCTACACTCTACCCTACGCCATAGCCTATTCCTGGCCCATACACTGGCACTGAGCCGTGCGTCAGCACGTAGCCTGACCCTCCCACGTTTCCGTACCCTCACCTGTGCCCTAAGCCTTGAGGTTCCCTAACCCTAACTCTAGCCCCGAAGAGAAATCCACCAACAGCCCTACAACTTACGACCACGCCGTAGCCTACTCCTGGCCCATATGCTGGCACTGACACGTGCGTCAGCACGTAGCCTGTCCCTCCCACGTTTCCGTAACCTCACCTGTGCCCTAAGCCTTGCCGTTTCCTAACCTTAACCCTAGCCCGGAACGGAAACCCACCACCAGCCCTACACCTTACACTATGCCGTAGCCTACACCTGGCCCGTACGCGGGCAATGACCTGTGCTTCAGCACGTAGCCTGACCCTCCCATGTTACTGTACTCTCACCTGGGCCCTAAGCCTTGCCGTTCCCTAACCCTAACACGTGCCTGGCACGGAATCCCACCCCCAGCCCTACACCTTATTGTATGCCGTAGCCTAGTCCTGGCCCGTACGCTGGCACTGACCCGTGCGTCAACATATAGCCTGACCCTCCCACGTTTCCGTACCCTCACCTGTGCCCTAAGCCTTGCCTTTCCCTAACCCTAACCCTAGCCCGGAACGGAAACCCACCACAATCCCTACACCTTACCATACGCCGTAGCCTACTCCTGGCCCGTATGCTGGCACTGACCCGTGAGTCAGCACGTAGACTGACCCTCCCACATTTCCGTACCCTCACCTGTGCCCTAAGCCTTGCCGTTCCCTCACCCTAACCCTAGCCAAGAACGGAAACCCACCAGCAGCCCTAAACCTTACCCTACACCATAGCCTACTCCTGGCCCATACGGTGGCACTGACCAGTGCGTCAGCACGTAGCCTGACCCTCACACGTTTCCGTACCCTCACCTGTGCCCTAAGCCTTGTCGTTCCCTAACCCTAACCCTAGTCCGGAACGGAAGCCCACCACCAGCCCTACAGCTTACCCCCGATCCATAGCCTATTCCTGGCCCGTACGCTGGCACTGACCCGTGCTTCAGCATGTAGCCTGACCCTCCCACGTTTCCGTACCCTCACCTGTGCCCTAAGCCTTGCCATTCCCTAACCCTAACCCTAGCCCGGACGGAAACCCACCACCAGCCCTACACCTAACCCCCAAGCCGTAGCCTACTCCTGGCTGGTACGCTGGCACTGACCCGTTCATCAGCACGTAGCCTGACTCTCCCACGTTTCCGTACCCTCACCTGTGCCCTAAGCCTTGCCGTTCCCTATCCCTAACCCTAGCCCGGAACGGAAACCCACCACCAGCCCTAAAACTTACCCCAAAGCCGTAGCCTATTCCTGGACCTTATGCTGGCACTGACCCGTGTGTCAGCACGTAGCCTGACCCTCCCACGTTTGCGGACCCTCACCTGTGCCCTAAGCCTTGCCATTCCCTAACCCTAACCCTAGACCGGAACGGAAACCCACCACCAGCCCTACACCTTTCCCTACGCCGTAGCCTATTCCTGGCCCGTACGCAGGCACTGACCCTTTCATCAGCACGTAGCCTGACCCTCCCACGTTTCCGTACCCTCACCTGTGCCCTAAGCCTTGCCGTTCCCTAACCCTAACCCTAGCCCGGCACGGAATCTCACCACCAGCTCTACAGCTTATCGTATGCCGTAGCCTAGTCCTGGCCCGTACGCTGGCACTGACCCGTGTGTCAGCATGTAGCCTGACCCTCCCACGTTTCCGTAACCTCACCTGTGCCCTAAGCATTGCCGTTCCCTAACCCTAACCCTAGCCCGGAACAGAAACCCACCACCAGCCCTACACCTTACCATATGCCGTAGCCTACTCCTGGCCCGTACGCTGGCACTGAACCGAGAGTCAGCACGTAGACTGACCCTCCCACATTTCCGTACCCTCACCTGTGCCCTAAGCCTTGCCGTTCCCTCACCCTAACCCTAGCCAAGAACGGAAACCCACCAGCAGCCCTAAACCTTACCCTACACCATAGCCTACTCCTGGCCCGTACGGTGGCACTGACCAGTGCGTCAGCACGTAGCCTGACCCTCACACGTTTCCGTACCCTCACCTGTGCCCTAAGCCTTGTCGTTCCCTAACCCTAACCCTAGTCCAGAATGGAAGCCCACCACCAGCCCTATAGCTTACCCCCGATCCATAGCCTATTCCTGGCCCGTACGCTGGCACTGACCCATGCTTCAGCATGTAGCCTGATCCTCCCACGTTTCCGTACCCTCACCTGTGCCCTAAGCCTTGCCATTCCCTAACCCTAACCCTAGCCCGGAACGGAAACCCACCACCAGCCCTACACCTAACCCCCAAGCCGTAGCCTACTCCTGGCTGGTACGCTGGCACTGACCCGTTCATCAGCACGTAGCCTGACCCTCCCACGTTTCCGTACCCTCACCTGTGCCCTAAGCCTTGCCGTTCCCTATCCCTAACCCTAGCCCGGAACGGAAACCCACCACCAGCCCTAAAACTTACCCCAAAGCCGTAGCCTATTCCTGGACCTTATGCTGGCACTGACCCGTGCGTCAGCACGTAGCCTGACCCTCCCACGTTTGCGGACCCTCACATGTGCCCTAAGCCTTGCCATTCCCTAACCCTAACCCTAGACCGGAACGGAAACCCACCACCAGCCCTACACCTTTCCCTACGCCGTAGCCTATTCCTGGCCCGTACGCAGGCACTGACCCTTTCATCAGCACGTAGCCTGACACTCCCACGTTTCCGTACCCTCACCTGTGCCCTAAGCCTTGCCGTTCCCTAAGCCTAACCCTAGCCCGGAACGGAAACCCACCACCAGCCCTAAACCTTACCCCCAAGCCGTAGCCTACTCCTGGTCCATACGCTGGCACTGACCTGTGCGTCAGCACGTAGCCTGAACTTCCCACATTACCGTACCCTCACCTGTGCCCTAAGCCTTGCCGTTCCCTAACCCTAACCCTAGTACGGAACGGAAACACACCACAAGCCCTACACCTAACCCCCAAGCCGTAGCCTACTCCTGGCCGGTACGCTGGCACTGACCCGTGCGTCAGCACGTAGCCTGACCCTCCCACGTTTCCGTACCCTCACCTGTGCCCTAAGACTTGCTGTTCCCTAACACTAAACCTAGCCTGGAACGGAAACCCACCACCAGCCCTACACCTTACTCTATGCCGTAGCCTACACCTGGCCCGTACGCGGGCACTGACCCTTTCATCAGCACGTAGCCTGACCCTCCCACGTTTCCGTACCCTCATCTGTGCCCTAAGCCTTGCCGTTCCCTAACCCTAACCCTAGCCCGGAACGGAAAACCACCACCAGCCCTACACCTTAACCTACGCCGTAGCCTAATCCTGGCCTGTACGGTGGCACTGACCCTTGCGTCAGCATGTAGCCTGACCCTCCCACGTTTCCGTACCCTCACCTGTGCCCTAAACCTTGCCGTTCTGTAACCCTAACCCTAGCCCGGAACGGAAAGCCACCACCAGCCCTACACCTTACCCCCAAGCCGTAGCCTACTCCTGGCCCGTTCGGTGGCAGTAACCCTAGCATCAGCAAGTAGCCTGACCCTCCCACGTTTCTGTAACCTCAGACGTGCCCTAAGCCTTGCCGTTCTGTAACCCTAACCCTAGACCGGAACGGAAAGCCACCACCAGCCCTACACCTTTCACTACGCCGTAGCCTTTTCCTGGCTCGTACGCAGGCACTGACACTTTCTTCAGCACTTAGCCTGAACCTCCCAGGTTTCTGTACCCTCACCTGTGCCCTAAGCCTTGCCGTTCACTAACCCTAACCCTAGCCCGGAACGGAAACCCACCACAAGCCCTACAACTTACCCCCAAGCCGTAGCCTACTCCTGGCCGGTACGCTGGCACTGACACGTGCGTCAGCACGTAGCCTGACCCTCACACGTTTCCGTACCCTCACCTGTGCCCTAAGCCTTGCCGTTTCCTAACCCTAACCCTAGCCCGGAACAGAAACCCACCACCAGCCCTACACTCTACCCTACGCCATAGCCTATTCCTGGCCCGTACACTGGCACTGAGCCGTGCATCAGCACGTAGCCTGACCCTCCCACGTTTCCGTACCCTCACCTGTGCCCTAAGCCTTGAGGTTCCCTAACCCTAACTCTAGCCCGGAACAGAAAACCACCAACAGCCCTACAACTTACGACCACTCCGTAGCCTACTCCTGGACCATATGCTGGCACTGACACGTGCGTCAGCACGTAGCCTGTCCCTCCCAGGTTTCCGTAACCTCACCTGTGCCCTAAGCCTTGCCGTTTCCTAACCTTAACCCTAGCCCTGAACGGAAACCCACCACCAGCCCTACACCTTACACTATGCCGTAGCCTACACCTGGCCCGTACGCGTGCACTGACCTGTGCTTCAGCACGTAGCCTGACCCTCCCATATTACTGTACTCTCACCTGGGCCCTAAGCCTTGCCGTTCCCTAACCCTAACCCGAGCCTGGCACGGAATCCCACCCCCAGCCCTACACCTTATCGTATGCCGTAGCCTAGTCCTGGCCCGTACGCTGGCACTGACCCGTGCGTCAACATATAGCCTGACCCTCCCACGTTTCCGTACCCTCACCTGTGCCCTAAGCCTTGCCGTTCCCTAACCCTAACCCTAGCCCAGAACGGAAACCCACCACAATCCCTACACCTTACCATACGCCGTAGCCTACTCCTGGCCCGTACGCTGGCACTGACCCGTGAGTCAGCACGTAGACTGACCCTCCCACATTTCCGTACCCTCACCTGTGCCCTAAGCCTTGCCGTTCCCTCACCCTAACCCTAGCCAAGAACGGAAACCCACCAGCAGCCCTAAACCTTACCCTACACCATAGCCTACTCCTGGCCCGTACCGTGGCACTGACCAGTGCGTCAGCACGTAGCCTGACCCTCACACGTTTCCGTACCCTCACCTTTGCCCTAAGCCTTGTCGTTCCCTAACCCTAACCCTAGTCCGGAACGGAAGCCCACCACCAGCCCTACAGCTTACCCCCGATCCATAGCCTATTCCTGGCCCGTACGCTGGCACTGACCCGTGCTTCAGCATGTAGCCTGACCCTCCCACGTTTCCGTACCCTCTCCTGTGCCCTAAGCCTTGCCATTCCCTAACCCTAACCCTAGACAGGAACGGAAACCCACCACCAGCCCTACAACTCACCCCCAAGCCGTAGCCTACTCCTGGCTGGTACGCTGGCACTGACCCATTAATCAGCACGTAGCCTGACCCTCCCACGTTTCCGTACCCTCACCTGTGCCCTAAGCCTTGCCGTTCCCTATCCCTAACCCTAGCCCGGAACGGAAACCCACCACCAGCCCTAAACCTTACCCCAAAGCCGTAGCCTATTCCTGGACCTTATGCTGGCACTGACCCGTGCGTCAGCACGTAGCCTGACCCTCCCACGTTTGCGGACCCTCACCTGTGCCCTAAGCCTTGCCATTCCCTAACCCTAACCCTAGACCGGAACGGAAACCCACCACCAGCCCTACACCTTTCCCTACGCCGTAGCCTATTCCTGGCCCGTACGCAGGCACTGACCCTTTCATCAGCACGTAGCCTGACCCTCCCACGTTTCCGTACCCTCACCTGTGCCCTAAGCCTTGCCGTTCCCTAACCCTAACCCTAGCCCGGAACGGAAACCCACCACCAGCCCTAATCCTTACCCCCAAGCCGTAGCCTACTCCTGGTCCATACGCTGGCACTGACCTGTGCGTCAGCACGTAGCCTGAACTTCCCACATTACCGTACCCTCACCTGTGCCCTAAGCATTGCCGTTCCCTAACCCTAACCCTAGCCCGGAACGGAAACCCACCACCAGCCCTACACCTTATCCTACGCCGTAGCCTAGTCCTGGCCTGTACGGTGGCACTGACCCTTGCGTTAGCATGTAGCCTGACCCTCCCACGTTTCCGTACCCTCACCTGTGCCCTAAGCCTTGCCGTTCCGAATCCCTAACCCTAGCCCGGAACGGAAACCCACCACCAGCCCTACACCTTACCCCCAAGCCATAGCCTACTCCTGGCCCGTTCGGTGGCACTAACCCTAGCATCAGCAAGTAGCCTGACCCTCCCACGTTTCTGTACCCTCACACGTGCCCTAAGCCTTGCCGTTCTGTAACCCTAACCCTAGACCGGAACGGAAACCCACCACCAGCCCTACACCTTTCCCTACGCCGTAGCCTATTCCTGGCTCGTACGCAGGCACTGACACTTTCATCAGCACTTAGCCTGAACCTCCCAGGTTTCTGTACCCTCACCTGTGCCCTAAGCCTTGCCGTTCACTAACCCTAACCCTAGCCCGGAACGGAAACCCACCACCAGCCCTACAACTTACCCCCAAGCCGTAGCCTACTCCTGGCCGGTACGCTGGCACTGACACGTGCGTCAGCACGTAGCCTGACCCTCACACGTTTCCGTACCCTCACCTGTGCCCTAAACCTTGACGTTCGCTAACCCTAACCCTAACCCGGAACGGAAACCCACCACCATCCCTAGAAATTACCCTCCGCCGTAGCCTACTCCTGGCCTGTATGCTGGAACTGACCCGTGCGTCAGCACGTAGCCTGACCCTCCCACGTTTCCGTACACTCACCTGAGCACTAAGCCTTGCCATTCCGTAACCCTAACCCTAGCCCGGAATGGAAAGCCACCACCAGCCCAACACCTTAACCCCAAGCCGTAGCCTACTCCTGGCCCGTATTCTGGCACTGACACGTGCGTCAGCAAGTAGCCTGACCCTCCCACGTTTCAGGACCCTCAACTGTGCCCTAAGCCTGGCCGTTCCTAACACTAACCCTAGCCCAGAAAGGAAACCCACCACCAGCTCTACAACTTACCCCCAAGCCGTAGCCTACTCGTGGACCGTATGCTGACACTGGCCCGTGCGTCAGCACGTAGCCTGACCCTCCCACGTTTCCGTACACTCACCTGTCCCCTAAGCCTTGCCGTTCCCTAACCCTAACCCTAGCCGGAACGGAAAACCACCACCAGCCCTACACCTTACCATATGTCGTAGCCTACACCTGGCCCGTACGCGGGCACTGAGACGTGCGTCAGCACGTAGCCTGACCCTCCCACGTTTCCGTACCCTCACCCGTGCCGTAAGCCTTGCCGTTCCCTAACCCTAACCCTAGCCCCGAACGGAAACCCACCACCAGCTCTAAAACTTACCGACAAGCCGTAGCCTACTCCTGGCCCGTACACTGGCACTGACCCGTGCGTCAGCACGTAGCCTGACCCTCCCACGTTTCCGTACCCTCACATGTGCCCTAAGCTTTGCCGTTCCCTAACCCTAAATGTAGCCCGGAACGGAAACCCACAACCAGCCCTACACCTTACCCTACGCCGTAGCCTACTCCTGGCCCGTACCCTGGCACTGACCCGTGCGTCAGTAAGTAGCCTGACCCTCCCATGTTTCCGTACCCTCACCTGTGCCCTAAGACTTGACGTTCCCTAACCCTAACCCTATCCCTGAACAGAAACCCACCACCTGCCCTACACCTTAACCTACGCCATAGCCTACTCCTGGCCTGTACGGTGGCACTGACCCTTGCGTCAGCATGTAGCCTGACCCGCCCACGTTTTCGTACCCTCACCTGTGCCCTAAGCCTTGCCGTTCCGTAACCCTAACCCTAGCCCGGAACGGAAACCGACCACCAGCCCTAAACCTTACCCTATGCCGTACCCTACACCTGGCCCATACGCGGGCACTGACATGTGCTTCAGCACGTAGCCTGACCCTCCCATGTTACCGTACCCTCACCTCTGCCCTAAGACTTGCCGTTCCCTAACTCTAACCCTAGCCCGGAATGGAAACCCACCACCAGCCCTAAACCTTACCCACAAGCTGTAGCCTACTCCTGGCCCGTACGCTGGCACTGACGCATGCGTCAGCATGTAGCCTGACACTCCAACGTTTCCGTACCCTCACCTGTGCCCTAAGTCTTGCCGTTCCCTAACCCTAACCCTAGCCCCCAACGGAAACCCACCACCAGCCCTACAACTTACCCCCAAGCCGTAGCCTACTCCTGGTCCATACGCTGGCACTGACATGTGCGTCAGCACGTAGCGTGTCCTTCCCACATTAGCGTAACGTCACCTGTGCCCTAAGCCTTGCCGTTCCTTAACCCTAACACTAGTACGGAAGGGAAACACACCACAAGCACTATACCTAAGCCCCAAGCCATAGCCTACTCCTGGCCCGTACGCTGGCACTGACCCGTGCGTCAGAACGTAGCCTGACCCTCCCACGTTACCTTACCCTCCCCTGTGCCCTAAGCCTTGCTGTTCCCTAACACTAACCCTAGCCTGGAACGGAAACCCACCACCAGCCCTACAACTAACCCCCAAGCTGTAGCCTACTCCTGTCCGGTACGCTGGCACTGACCCGTGCGTCAGCACGTATCCTGACCCTCCCACGTTTCCGTACACTCACCTGTGCCCTAAGCCTTGCTGTTCCCAAACACTAACCGTAGCCCGGAACAGAAAACCACCACCAGCCCTACACCTTACCCTACGCCGTAGCCTACTCCTGGCACGTACGCTGACACTGATCCATGCGTCAGCACGTAGCCTGACCCTCCCACGTTTCCGTACCCTCACCTGTGCCCTAAGCCTTGCCGTTCCCTTACCCTAAACCTAGCCCAGAACGTAAACCCACCACCAGCCCTTCACCTTACCCTACGCCGTAGCCTACTCCTGGCCCGTACGCTGGCACTGACCCGTGCATCAGCACGTAGCCTGACCCTCCCACGTTTCCGTTCCCTCACCTGTGCCCTAAGCCTTGCCGTTCCCTAACTCTAACCCTAGCCCGGAACGGAAACCCACCACCAGTCCTACACTCTATCCTATGCCGTAGCCTATTCCTGGCCCGTACGCGGGCACTGACCCATGCGTCAGCACGTAGCCTGACCCTCCCACGTTTCCGTACCCTCACCTGTGCCCTAAGCATTGACGTTCGCTAACCCTAACCCTAGCCCGGAACAGAAACCCACCACCAGTCCTACAACTTACCACCACGCCGTAGCCTACTCCTGGCCCATATGCTGGCACTGACCCATGCGTCAAAACGTAGCCTGACCCTCCCACGTTTCCGTAACCTCAACTGTGCCCTAAGCCTTGCCGTTCCCTAACCCTAACCCTAGCCCGGAGCAAAAACCCACCACCAGCCCTACACCTTACCCTATGCCGTAGCCTACACCTTGCCCATACGAGGGTAATGACCTGTGCTTCAGCACGTAGCCTGACCCTCCCACGTTTCCGTACCCTCACCTGTGCCCTAAGACTTGCTGTTCCCTAACCCTAACCCTAGCCCGGAATGGAAACCCACCACCAGCCCTACACCTTACCCCCAAGCCGTAGCCTATTCCTGGCCCGTACGCTGGAAATGACCCGTGCGTCAGCACGTAGCCTGACCCTCCCACGTTTGCGGAACCTCACCTGAGCCCTAAGCCTTGCCGTTCCCTAACCCAAACCCTAGCCCTGAACGGAAACCCACCACCAGCCCTACACCTTTCCCTACACCGTAGTCTATTCCTGGCTCGTACGCAGGCACTGACACTTTCATCAGCATGTAGCCTGACACTCCCACGTTTCCGTACCCTCACCTGTGCCCTAAGCCTTGCCGTTCACTAACCCTAACCCTAGCCCAGAACAGAAACCCACCACCAGCCCTACAACTTACCCCCAAGCCGTAGCCTACTCCTGGTCCATACGCTGGCACTGACCCGTGCGTCAGAACGTATCCTGACCCTGCCACGTTGCCGTACCCTCACCTGTGCCCTAAGCCTTGCCGTTCCCTAACCCTAACCCTAGCCCGGAATGGAAAAGCACCACAAGCCCTACAGCTTACCCCCAAGCCGTAGCCTACTCCTGGTCCATACGCTGGCACTGAACTGTGTGTCAGCACGTAGCCTGACCTTCCAACATTACCGTACCCTCACCTGTGCCCTAAGCCTTGACGTTCCCTAACCATAACCCTAGCCCAAAACGGAAAACCACCACCAGCTCTAGACCTTACCCTACGGCGTAGCCTACTCCTGGCCTGTACGCTGACACTGACACGTGCGTCAGCATGTAGCCTGACCCTCCCACGTTTCCGTACCCTCACCTGTGCCCTAAGCTTTGCCGTTCCCTAACCCTAACCCTAGCCCGGAACGGAAACCCACCACCAGCCCTAAACCTTTCCCTACGCCGTAGCCTACTCCTGGCCCGTACGCTGGCACTGACCCGTGCGTCAGCATGTAGACTGACACCCCACGTTTCCATACCCTCACCTGGGCCCTAAACCTTGCCGTTCCCCAACTCTAACCCTAGCCCGGAATGGAAACCCACCACCAGCCCTAAAACTTACCCCCATGCCATAGCCTACTCCTGGCCCGTACACAGGCACTGACCCGTGCGTCAGCACGTAGCCTGACCCTCCCACTTTTCCGTACCCTCAGCTAAGCCCTAAGCCTTGGCCTTCCCTAACTCTAACCCAAGCCCGGAACGGAATCCCACCACCAGCCCTACACCTTAACATATGCCGTAGCCTATTCCTGGCCCGTATGCTGGCACTGACACGTGCGTCAGCACGTAGCCTGACCCTCCCACGTTTCTGTACCCTCACCTGTGCCCTAAGCCTTGCCGTTCCCTAACCCTAACCCTAGCCAGGAACGGAAACCCACCAGAAGCCCTAAACCTTACCATACGCCGGAGCCCAATCATGGCCCGTACGCTGGCACTGACCCGTGAGTCAGCACGTAGCCTGACCCTCCCACGTTTCCGTACCCTCACCTGTGCCCTAAGCCTTGCCATTCCCTCACCATAACCCTAGCCAGGAACGGAAATCCACCAGCAGCCCTAAACCTTACCCTACGCCGTAGCCTACTCCTGGCCCGTACGCTGGCACTGACACGTGCGTCAGCACGTAGCCTGACCCTCACAAATTTCCGTACCCTCACCTGTGCCCTAAGCCTTGCCGTTCCCTAACCCTAACCCTAGTCCGGAACAGAAACACACCACCAACCCTAAAGCTTACCCAAAAGCCATAGACTATTCCTGGCCCGTACGCTGGCACTGACCCGTGCGTAAACATGTAGCCTGACCCTCCCACGTTTCCGTACCCTCACCTGTGCCCTAAGCCTTGCAGTTCCCTAACCCTAACCCTAGCCCGGAACGGAAACCCACCACCAGCCCTACACCTAACCCCCAAGCCGTAGCCTACTCCTAGACGGTACGCTGGCACTGACCCATGCATCTGCACATAGCTTGACCCTCCCACGTTTCTGTACCCTCACCTGTGCCCTAAGACTTGCCGTTCCCTTACCCTAATCCTAGCCAGTAACGGAAACCCACCACCAGCCCTACACCTTACCCCCAAGCCGTAGGCTACTCCTGGACCTTACGCTGGCACTGACCCGTGCGTCAGCACGTAGCCTGACCCTCCCACGTTTGCGGACCCTCACCTGTGCCCTAAGCCTTGCCATTCCCTAACCCTAACCCTAGCCCGGAACGGAAACCCACCACCAGCCCTACACCGTTCCCTACGCCGTAGCCTATTCCTGGCCCATACGCAGGCACTGACACTTTCATCAGCACGTAGCCTGACCCTCCCACGTTTCCGTACCCTCACCTGTGCCCTAAGCCTTGCCGTTCCCAAACCCTAACCCTAGCCCGGAACGGAAACCCACCACCAGCCCTACACTCTATCCTACGCCGTAGCCTATACCTGGCCCGTACGCTGGCACTGACCCGTGCGTCAGCACGTAGCCTGACCCTCCAACGTTTGCATACCCTCACCTGTGCCCTAAGCATTGACGTTCGCTAACCCTAACCCTAGCCCGGAACACAAACCCACCACCAGCCCTACACCTTACCACCACGCCGTAGCCTACTCCTGGCCCGTACGCAGGCACTGACCCTTTCATCAGCACGTAGCCTGACCCTCCCACGTTTCCGTACCCACATCTGTGCCCTAAGCCTTGCAGTTCCCTAACCCTAACCCTAGCCCGGAACGGAAACCCACCACCAGCCCTAAACCTTATCCTACACCGTAGCCTAGTCCTGGCCTGTACGGTGGCACTGACCCTTGCGTCAGCATGTAGCCTGACCCTCCCACGTTTCAGGACCCTCAACTGTGCCCTAAGCCTGGCCGTTCCGAATCCCTAACCCTAGCCCGGAACGGAAACCCACCACCAGCCCTAAACCTTACCCCCAAGCCATAGCCTACTCCTGGCCCGTTCGGTGGCACTAACCCTAGCATCAGCAAGTAGCCTGACCCTCCCACGTTTCCGTACACTCACCTGTCCCCTAAGCCTTGCCGTTCCCTAACCCTAACCCTAGCCGGAACGGAAAACCACCACCAGCCCTACACCTTACCATATGTCGTAGCCTACACCTGGCCCGTACGCGGGCACTGAGACGTGCGTCAGCACGTAGCCTGACCCTCCCACGTTTCCGTACCCTCACCCGTGCCGTAAGCCTTGCCGTTCCCTAACCCTAACCCTAGCCCCGAACGGAAACCCACCACCAGCTCTAAAACTTACCGACAAGCCGTAGCCTACTCCTGGCCCGTACACTGGCACTGACCCGTGCGTCAGCACGTAGCCTGACCCTCCCACGTTTCCGTACCCTCACATGTGCCCTAAGCTTTGCCGTTCCCTAACCCTAAATGTAGCCCGGAACGGAAACCCACAACCAGCCCTACACCTTACCCTACGCCGTAGCCTACTCCTGGCCCGTACCCTGGCACTGACCCGTGCGTCAGTAAGTAGCCTGACCCTCCCATGTTTCCGTACCCTCACCTGTGCCCTAAGACTTGACGTTCCCTAACCCTAACCCTATCCCTGAACAGAAACCCACCACCTGCCCTACACCTTAACCTACGCCATAGCCTACTCCTGGCCTGTACGGTGGCACTGACCCTTGCGTCAGCATGTAGCCTGACCCGCCCACGTTTTCGTACCCTCACCTGTGCCCTAAGCCTTGCCGTTCCGTAACCCTAACCCTAGCCCGGAACGGAAACCGACCACCAGCCCTAAACCTTACCCTATGCCGTACCCTACACCTGGCCCATACGCGGGCACTGACATGTGCTTCAGCACGTAGCCTGACCCTCCCATGTTACCGTACCCTCACCTCTGCCCTAAGACTTGCCGTTCCCTAACTCTAACCCTAGCCCGGAATGGAAACCCACCACCAGCCCTAAACCTTACCCACAAGCTGTAGCCTACTCCTGGCCCGTACGCTGGCACTGACGCATGCGTCAGCATGTAGCCTGACACTCCAACGTTTCCGTACCCTCACCTGTGCCCTAAGTCTTGCCGTTCCCTAACCCTAACCCTAGCCCCCAACGGAAACCCACCACCAGCCCTACAACTTACCCCCAAGCCGTAGCCTACTCCTGGTCCATACGCTGGCACTGACATGTGCGTCAGCACGTAGCGTGTCCTTCCCACATTAGCGTAACGTCACCTGTGCCCTAAGCCTTGCCGTTCCTTAACCCTAACACTAGTACGGAAGGGAAACACACCACAAGCACTATACCTAAGCCCCAAGCCATAGCCTACTCCTGGCCCGTACGCTGGCACTGACCCGTGCGCCAGAACGTAGCCTGACCCTCCCACGTTACCTTACCCTCCCCTGTGCCCTAAGCCTTGCTGTTCCCTAACACTAACCCTAGCCTGGAACGGAAACCCACCACCAGCCCTACAACTAACCCCCAAGCTGTAGCCTACTCCTGTCCGGTACGCTGGCACTGACCCGTGCGTCAGCACGTATCCTGACCCTCCCACGTTTCCGTACACTCACCTGTGCCCTAAGCCTTGCTGTTCCCAAACACTAACCGTAGCCCGGAACAGAAAACCACCACCAGCCCTACACCTTACCCTACGCCGTAGCCTACTCCTGGCACGTACGCTGACACTGATCCATGCGTCAGCACGTAGCCTGACCCTCCCACGTTTCCGTACCCTCACCTGTGCCCTAAGCCTTGCCGTTCCCTTACCCTAAACCTAGCCCAGAACGGAAACCCACCACCAGCCCTTCACCTTACCCTACGCCGTAGCCTACTCCTGGCCCGTACGCTGGCACTGACCCGTGCATCAGCACGTAGCCTGACCCTCCCACGTTTCCGTTCCCTCACCTGTGCCCTAAGCCTTGCCGTTCCCTAACCCTAACCCTAGCCCGGAACGGAAACCCACCACCAGTCCTACACTCTATCCTATGCCGTAGCCTATTCCTGGCCCGTACGCGGGCACTGACCCATGCGTCAGCACGTAGCCTGACCCTCCCACGTTTCCGTACCCTCACCTGTGCCCTAAGCATTGACGTTCGCTAACCCTAACCCTAGCCCGGAACAGAAACCCACCACCAGTCCTACAACTTACCACCACGCCGTAGCCTACTCCTGGCCCATATGCTGGCACTGACCCATGCGTCAAAACGTAGCCTGACCCTCCCACGTTTCCGTAACCTCAACTGTGCCCTAAGCCTTGCCGTTCCCTAACCCTAACCCTAGCCCGGAGCAAAAACCCACCACCAGCCCTACACCTTACCCTATGCCGTAGCCTACACCTTGCCCATACGAGGGTAATGACCTGTGCTTCAGCACGTAGCCTGACCCTCCCACGTTTCCGTACCCTCACCTGTGCCCTAAGACTTGCTGTTCCCTAACCCTAACCCTAGCCCGGAATGGAAACCCACCACCAGCCCTACACCTTACCCCCAAGCCGTAGCCTATTCCTGGCCCGTACGCTGGAAATGACCCGTGCGTCAGCACGTAGCCTGACCCTCCCACGTTTGCGGAACCTCACCTGAGCCCTAAGCCTTGCCGTTCCCTAACCCAAACCCTAGCCCTGAACGGAAACCCACCACCAGCCCTACACCTTTCCCTACACCGTAGTCTATTCCTGGCTCGTACGCAGGCACTGACACTTTCATCAGCATGTAGCCTGACACTCCCACGTTTCCGTACCCTCACCTGTGCCCTAAGCCTTGCCGTTCACTAACCCTAACCCTAGCCCAGAACAGAAACCCACCACCAGCCCTACAACTTACCCCCAAGCCGTAGCCTACTCCTGGTCCATACGCTGGCACTGACCCGTGCGTCAGAACGTATCCTGACCCTGCCACGTTGCCGTACCCTCACCTGTGCCCTAAGCCTTGCCGTTCCCTAACCCTAACCCTAGCCCGGAATGGAAAAGCACCACAAGCCCTACAGCTTACCCCCAAGCCGTAGCCTACTCCTGGTCCATACGCTGGCACTGAACTGTGTGTCAGCACGTAGCCTGACCTTCCAACATTACCGTACCCTCACCTGTGCCCTAAGCCTTGACGTTCCCTAACCATAACCCTAGCCCAAAACGGAAAACCACCACCAGCTCTAGACCTTACCCTACGGCGTAGCCTACTCCTGGCCTGTACGCTGACACTGACACGTGCGTCAGCATGTAGCCTGACCCTCCCACGTTTCCGTACCCTCACCTGTGCCCTAAGCTTTGCCGTTCCCTAACCCTAACCCTAGCCCGGAACGGAAACCCACCACCAGCCCTAAACCTTTCCCTACGCCGTAGCCTACTCCTGGCCCGTACGCTGGCACTGACCCGTGCGTCAGCATGTAGACTGACACCCCACGTTTCCATACCCTCACCTGGGCCCTAAACCTTGCCGTTCCCCAACTCTAACCCTAGCCCGGAATGGAAACCCACCACCAGCCCTAAAACTTACCCCCATGCCATAGCCTACTCCTGGCCCGTACACAGGCACTGACCCGTGCGTCAGCACGTAGCCTGACCCTCCCACTTTTCCGTACCCTCAGCTAAGCCCTAAGCCTTGGCCTTCCCTAACTCTAACCCAAGCCCGGAACGGAATCCCACCACCAGCCCTACACCTTAACATATGCCGTAGCCTATTCCTGGCCCGTATGCTGGCACTGACACGTGCGTCAGCACGTAGCCTGACCCTCCCACGTTTCTGTACCCTCACCTGTGCCCTAAGCCTTGCCGTTCCCTAACCCTAACCCTAGCCAGGAACGGAAACCCACCAGAAGCCCTAAACCTTACCATACGCCGGAGCCCAATCATGGCCCGTACGCTGGCACTGACCCGTGAGTCAGCACGTAGCCTGACCCTCCCACGTTTCCGTACCCTCACCTGTGCCCTAAGCCTTGCCATTCCCTCACCATAACCCTAGCCAGGAACGGAAATCCACCAGCAGCCCTAAACCTTACCCTACGCCGTAGCCTACTCCTGGCCCGTACGCTGGCACTGACCCGTGCGTCAGCACGTAGCCTGACCCTCACAAATTTCCGTACCCTCACCTGTGCCCTAAGCCTTGCCGTTCCCTAACCCTAACCCTAGTCCGGAACAGAAACACACCACCAACCCTAAAGCTTACCCAAAAGCCATAGACTATTCCTGGCCCGTACGCTGGCACTGACCCGTGCGTAAACATGTAGCCTGACCCTCCCACGTTTCCGTACCCTCACCTGTGCCCTAAGCCTTGCAGTTCCCTAACCCTAACCCTAGCCCGGAACGGAAACCCACCACCAGCCCTACACCTAACCCCCAAGCCGTAGCCTACTCCTAGACGGTACGCTGGCACTGACCCATGCATCTGCACATAGCTTGACCCTCCCACGTTTCTGTACCCTCACCTGTGCCCTAAGACTTGCCGTTCCCTTACCCTAATCCTAGCCAGTAACGGAAACCCACCACCAGCCCTACACCTTACCCCCAAGCCGTAGGCTACTCCTGGACCTTACGCTGGCACTGACCCGTGCGTCAGCACGTAGCCTGACCCTCCCACGTTTGCGGACCCTCACCTGTGCCCTAAGCCTTGCCATTCCCTAACCCTAACCCTAGCCCGGAACGGAAACCCACCACCAGCCCTACACCGTTCCCTACGCCGTAGCCTATTCCTGGCCCATACGCAGGCACTGACACTTTCATCAGCACGTAGCCTGACCCTCCCACGTTTCCGTACCCTCACCTGTGCCCTAAGCCTTGCCGTTCCCAAACCCTAACCCTAGCCCGGAACGGAAACCCACCACCAGCCCTACACTCTATCCTACGCCGTAGCCTATACCTGGCCCGTACGCTGGCACTGACCCGTGCGTCAGCACGTAGCCTGACCCTCCAACGTTTGCATACCCTCACCTGTGCCCTAAGCATTGACGTTCGCTAACCCTAACCCTAGCCCGGAACACAAACCCACCACCAGCCCTACACCTTACCACCACGCCGTAGCCTACTCCTGGCCCGTACGCAGGCACTGACCCTTTCATCAGCACGTAGCCTGACCCTCCCACGTTTCCGTACCCACATCTGTGCCCTAAGCCTTGCAGTTCCCTAACCCTAACCCTAGCCCGGAACGGAAACCCACCACCAGCCCTAAACCTTATCCTACACCGTAGCCTAGTCCTGGCCTGTACGGTGGCACTGACCCTTGCGTCAGCATGTAGCCTGACCCTCCCACGTTTCCGTACCCTCACCTGTGCCCTAAGCCTTGCCGTTCCGAATCCCTAACCCTAGCCCGGAACGGAAACCCACCACCAGCCCTACACCTTACCCCCAAGCCATAGCCTACTCCTGGCCCGTTCGGTGGCACTAACCCTAGCATCAGCAAGTAGCCTGACCCTCCCACGTTTCTGTACCCTCACACGTGCCCTAAGCCTTGCCGTTCTGTAACCCTAACCCTAGACCGGAACGGAAACCCACCACCAGCCCTACACCTTTCCCTACGCCGTAGCCTATTCCTGGCTCGTACGCAGGCACTGACACTTTCATCAGCACTTAGCCTGAACCTCCCAGGTTTCTGTACCCTCACCTGTGCCCTAAGCCTTGCCGTTCACTAACCCTAACCCTAGCCCGGAATGGAAACCCACCACCAGCCTTACAACTTACCCCCAAGCCGTAGCCTACTCCTGGCCGGTATGCTGGCACTGACACGTGCGTCAGCACGTAGCCTGACCCTCACACGTTTCCGTACCCTCACCTGTGCCCTAAGCCTTGCCGTTTCCTATCCCTAACCCTAGCCCGGAACAGAAACCCACCACCAGCCCTACACTCTACCCTACGCCATAGCCTATTCCTGGCCCATACACTGGCACTGAGCCGTGCGTCAGCACGTAGCCTGACCCTCCCACGTTTCCGTACCCTCACCTGTGCCCTAAGCCTTGAGGTTCCCTAACCCTAACTCTAGCCCCGAACAGAAAACCACCAACAGCCCTACAACTTACGACCACGCCGTAGCCTACTCCTGGCCCATATGCTGGCACTGACACGTGCGTCAGCACGTAGCCTGTCCCTCCCACGTTTCCGTAACCTCACCTGTGCCCTAAGCCTTGCCGTTTCCTAACCTTAACCCTAGCCCGGAACGGAAACCCACCACCAGCCCTACACCTTACACTATGCCGTAGCCTACACCTGGCCCGTACGCGGGCACTGACCTGTGCTTCAGCACGTAGCCTGACCCTCCCATGTTACTGTACTCTCACCTGGGCCCTAAGCCTTGCCGTTCCCTAACCCTAACCCGAGCCTGGCACGGAATCCCACCCCCAGCCCTACACCTTATCGTATGCCGTAGCCTAGTCCTGGCCCGTACGCTGGCACTGACCCGTGCGTCAACATATAGCCTGACCCTCCCACGTTTCCGTACCCTCACCTGTGCCCTAAGCCTTGCCGTTCCCTAAGCCTAACCCTAGCCCGGAACGGAAACCCACCACCAGCCCTAAACCTTACCACCAAGCCGTAGCCTACTCCTGGTCCATACGCTGGCACTGACCCGTGCGTCAGCACGTAGCCTGACCCTCCCACGTTTCCGTACCCTCACCTGTGCCCTAAGCCTTGCCGTTCCCTAACCCTAACCCTAGCCCGGAACGGAAACCCACCACTAGCCCTAAACCTTTCCCTACGCCGTAGCCTACACCTGGCCCGTACGCTGGCACTGACCCATGCGTCAGCACGTTGTCTGACCCTCCCACGTTTCCGTACCCTCACCTAGGCCCTAAGCCTTGCCGTTTCCTAACCCTAACCCTAGCCCATGAACGGAAACCCACCACCAGCCCTACACCTTACCCTACGCCATAGCATACTCCTGGCCCGTACGCTGGCACTGACCCGTGTGTCAGCACGTAGCCTAACCCTCTCAGGTTTCCGAACCCTCACCTGTGCTGTAAGCCTTGCCGTTCCCTAACCCTAACCCTAGCCCTGAACGGAAACCCACCACCAGCCCTACAACTTACCCCCAAGCCGTAGCCTACTCCTGGCCGGTACACTGGCACTGACCCGTGTGTCAGCATGTAGCCTGACCCTCCCTCGTTTCCGTACCCTCACCTGTGCCCTAAGCCTTGCCGTTCCCTAACCCTAACCCTAGTCCGGAACGGAAACACACCACCAGCCCTACACCTAACCCCCAAGCCGTAGCTTACTCCCGGCCAGTACGCTGGCACTGACCCGTGCATCATCACGTAGCCTGACCCTCCCACGTTTCCGTACAATCACCTGTGCCCTAAGCCTTGCCGTTCCCTAACCCTAATCGTAGCCCGGAACGGAAACCCACCACCAGTCCTACACCTTACCCCCAAGCCGTAGCCTACTCCTGGCCCGTACGCTGGCACAGACCCGTGCGTCAGCACGAAGCCTGACCCTCCCACGTTTGCGGACACTCACCTGTGCCCTAAGCCTTGCCGTTCCCTAACCCTAACCCTAGCCCGGAACCGAAACCCACCACCAGCCCTACACCTTTCCCTACGCCGTAGCCTATTCCTGGCTCATACGCAGGCACTGACCCTTTCATCAGCAAGTAGACTGACCCTCCCACGTTTCCGTACCCTCACCTGTGCCCTAAGCCTTGCCATTCACTAACCCTAACCCTAGCCCGGAACGGAAACCCACCACCAGCCCTACACCTTACTCTATGCCGTAGCCTACACCTGGCCCGTACGCGGGCACTGACCTGTGCTTCAGCACGTAGCCTGACCCTCCCATGTTACCGTACGCTCACCTGTGCCCTAAGCCTTGTCGTTCCCTAACCCTAACCCTAGCCCAGCACGGAATCTCACCACCAGCTCTACAGCTTATCGTATGCTGTAGCCTAGTCCTGGCCCGTACGCTGGCACTGACCCGTGTGTCAGCATGTAGCCTGACCCTCCAACGTTTGCGTACCCTCACCTGTGCCCTAAGCATTGACGTTCGCTAACCCTAACCCTAGCCCGGAACACAAACCCACCACCAGCCCTACACCTTACCACCACGCCGTAGCCTACTCCTGGACCATATGCTGGCACTGACCCGTGCGTCAGCACGTAGCCTGACCCTCCCACGTTTCCGTAACCTCACCTGTGCCCTAAGCCTTGCCGTTCCCTAACCCTAACCCTAGCCCGGAACGGAAACACACCACCAGCCCTAAATCATACCCACAAGCCGTAGCCTACTCCTGGCCCATACGCTGGCAATGACCCGTGCGTCAGCACGTAGCCTGACCCTCCCACGTTTCAGTACCCTCACCTGTGCCCTAAGCCTTGCCGTTCCCTAACCCTAACCATAGCCCGGAACGAAAACCCACCACCAGCCTTACACCTTACCCTACGCCGTAGCCTACTCCTGGTCCATATGCTGGCAGTGACCCGTACGTCAGCACGTAGCCTGACCCGCCCACGTTTCCGTACCCTCACCTGTGCCGTAAGCCTTGCCGTTCCCTAACCCTAACCCTAGCCCGGAACGGAAAACCACCACCAGCCCTAAACCTTTCCCTACTCCGTAGCCTACTCCTCGCCCGTACGCTCGCAATAACCCCTGCGTCAGCATTTAGCTTGACACTCCCACGTTTCCGTACCCTCACCTGGGCCCTAAGCCTTGCCGTTCCCTAACACTAACCGTAGCCCGGAACGGAAACCCACCACCAGCCCTACACCTTACCCTACGCCGTAGCCTACTCCTGGCCCGAACGCTGGCACTGACCCGTGCGTCAGCACGTAGACTGACCCTCCCACGTTTCCGTAACCTCACCTGTGCCCTAAGCCTTGCCTTTCCCTAACCCTAACCCTAGCCCGGAACAAAAACCCACCACCAGCCCTACACCCGACACCAAGCCGTAGCCTATTCCTGGCCCGTACGCAGGCACTGACCCTTTCATCAGCACGTAGCCTGACCCTCCCACGTTTCCGTACCCACATCTGTGCCCTAAGCCTTGCAGTTCCCTAACCCTAACCCTAGCCCGGAACGGAAACCCACCACCAGCCCTACACCTTTTCCTACACCGTAGCCTAGTCCTGGCCTGTACGGTGGCACTGACACTTGCGTCAGCATGTAGCCTGAACCACCCACGTTTCCGTACCCTCACCTGTGCCCTAAGCCTTGCCGTTCCGAATCCCTAACCCTAGCCCGGAACGGAAACCCACCACCAGCCCTACACCTTACCCCCAAGCCATAGCCTACTCCTGGCCCGTTCGGTGGCACTAACCCTAGCATCAGCAAGTAGCCTGACCCTCCCACGTTTCTGTATCATCACACGTGCCCTAAGCCTTGCCGTTCTGTAACCCTAACCCTAGACCGGAACGGAAACCCACCACCAGCCCTACACCTTTCCCTACGCCGTAGCCTATTCCTGGCTCGTACGCAGGCACTGACACTTTCATCAGCACTTAGCCTGAACCTCCCAGGTTTCTGTACCCTCACCTGTGCCCTAAGCCTTGCCGTTCACTAACCCTAACCCTAGCCCGGAATGGAAACCCACCACCAGCCTTACAACTTACCCCCAAGCCGTAGCCTACTCCTGGCCGGTATGCTGGCACTGACACGTGCGTCAGCACGTAGCCTGACCCTCACACGTTTCCGTACCCTCACCTGTGCCCTAAGCCTTGCCGTTTCCTATCCCTAACCCTAGCCCGGAACAGAAACCCACCACCAGCCCTACACTCTACCCTACGCCATAGCCTATTCCTGGCTCGTACACTGGCACTGAGCCGTGCGTCAGCACGTAGCCTGACCCTCCCACGTTTCCGTACCCTCACCTGTGCCCTAAGCCTTGAGGTTCCCTAACCCTAACTCTAGCCCCGAAGAGAAATCCACCAACAGCCCTACAACTTACGACCACGCCGTAGCCTACTCCTGGCCCATATGCTGGCACTGACACGTGCGTCAGCACGTAGCCTGTCCCTCCCACGTTTCCGTAACCTCACCTGTGCCCTAAGCCTTGCCGTTTCCTAACCTTAACCCTAGCCCGGAACGGAAACCCACCACCAGCCCTACACCTTACACTATGCTGTAGCCTACACCTGGCCCGTACGCGGGCAATGACCTGTGCTTCAGCACGTAGCCTGACCCTCCCATGTTACTGTACTCTCACCTGGGCCCTAAGCCTTGCCGTTCCCTAACCCTAACACGAGCCTGGCACGGAATCCCACCCCCAGCCCTACACCTTATTGTATGCCGTAGCCTAGTCCTGGCCCGTACGCTGGCACTGACCCGTGCGTCAACATATAGCCTGACCCTCCCACGTTTCCATACCCTCACCTGTGCCCTAAGCCTTGCCTTTCCCTAACCCTAACCCTAGCCCGGAACGGAAACCCACCACAATCCCTACACCTTACCATACGCCGTAGCCTACTCCTGGCCCGTACGCTGGCACTGACCCGTGAGTCAGCACGTAGACTGACCCTCCCACATTTCCGTACCCTCACCTGTGCCCTAAGCCTTGCCGTTCCCTCACCCTAACCCTAGCCAAGAACGGAAACCCACCAGCAGCCCTAAACCTTACCCTACACCATAGCCTACTCCTGGCCCATACGGTGGCACTGACCAGTGCGTCAGCACGTAGCCTGACCCTCACACGTTTCCGTACCCTCACCTGTGCCCTAAGCCTTGTCGTTCCCTAACCCTAACCCTAGTCCGGAACGGAAGCCCACCACCAGCCCTACAGCTTACCCCCGATCCATAGCCTATTCCTGGCCCGTACGCTGGCACTGACCCGTGCTTCAGCATGTAGCCTGACCCTCCCACGTTTCCGTACCCTCACCTGTGCCCTAAGCCTTGCCATTCCCTAACCCTAACCCTAGCCCGGACGGAAACCCACCACCAGCCCTACACCTAACCCCCAAGCCGTAGCCTACTCCTGGCTGGTACGCTGGCACTGACCCGTTCATCAGCACGTAGCCTGACTCTCCCACGTTTCCGTACCCTCACCTGTGCCCTAAGCCTTGCCGTTCCCTATCCCTAACCCTAGCCCGGAACGGAAACCCACCACCAGCCCTAAAACTTACCCCAAAGCCGTAGCCTATTCCTGGACCTTATGCTGGCACTGACCCGTGCGTCAGCACGTAGCCTGACCCTCCCACGTTTGCGGACCCTCACCTGTGCCCTAAGCCTTGCCATTCCCTAACCCTAACCCTAGACCGGAACGGAAACCCACCACCAGCCCTACACCTTTCCCTACGCCGTAGCCTATTCCTGGCCCGTACGCAGGCACTGACCCTTTCATCAGCACGTAGCCTGACCCTCCCACGTTTCCGTACCCTCACCTGTGCCCTAAGCCTTGCCGTTCCCTAACCCTAACCCTAGCCCGGCACGGAATCTCACCACCAGCTCTACAGCTTATCGTATGCCGTAGCCTAGTCCTGGCCCGTACGCTGGCACTGACCCGTGTGTCAGCATGTAGCCTGACCCTCCCACGTTTCCGTAACCTCACCTGTGCCCTAAGCATTG
Organism: Mesoplodon mirus; assembly: GCF_964341445.2. NCBI lineage: Eukaryota > Metazoa > Chordata > Mammalia > Artiodactyla > Ziphiidae > Mesoplodon > Mesoplodon mirus. The sequence continues at coordinate 5,432 of NW_028295510.1, read as the reverse complement.
CCGTTCCCTAACCCTAACCCTAGCCCGGAACAGAAACCCACCACCAGCCCTACACCTTACCATATGCCGTAGCCTACTCCTGGCCCGTACGCTGGCACTGAACCGAGAGTCAGCACGTAGACTGACCCTCCCACATTTCCGTACCCTCACCTGTGCCCTAAGCCTTGCCGTTCCCTCACCCTAACCCTAGCCAAGAACGGAAACCCACCAGCAGCCCTAAACCTTACCCTACACCATAGCCTACTCCTGGCCCGTACGGTGGCACTGACCAGTGCGTCAGCACGTAGCCTGACCCTCCCACGTTTCCGTACCCTCACCTGTGCCCTAAGCCTTGCCATTCCCTAACCCTAACCCTAGCCCGGAACGGAAACCCACCACCAGCCCTACACCTAACCCCCAAGCCGTAGCCTACTCCTGGCTGGTACGCTGGCACTGACCCGTTCATCAGCACGTAGCCTGACCCTCCCACGTTTCCGTACCCTCACCTGTGCCCTAAGCCTTGCCGTTCCCTATCCCTAACCCTAGCCCGGAACGGAAACCCACCACCAGCCCTAAAACTTACCCCAAAGCCGTAGCCTATTCCTGGACCTTATGCTGGCACTGACCCGTGCGTCAGCACGTAGCCTGACCCTCCCACGTTTGCGGACCCTCAAATGTGCCCTAAGCCTTGCCATTCCCTAACCCTAACCCTAGACCGGAACGGAAACCCACCACCAGCCCTACACCTTTCCCTACGCCGTAGCCTATTCCTGGCCCGTACGCAGGCACTGACCCTTTCATCAGCACGTAGCCTGACACTCCCACGTTTCCGTACCCTCACCTGTGCCCTAAGCCTTGCCGTTCCCTAAGCCTAACCCTAGCCCGGAACGGAAACCCACCACCAGCCCTAAACCTTACCCCCAAGCCGTAGCCTACTCGTGGTCCATACGCTGGCACTGACCTGTGCGTCAGCACGTAGCCTGAACTTCCCACATTACCGTACCCTCACCTGTGCCCTAAGCCTTGCCGTTCCCTAACTCTAACCCTAGTACGGAACGGAAACACACCACAAGCCCTACACCTAACCCCCAAGCCGTAGCCTACTCCTGGCCGGTACGCTGGCACTGACCCGTGCGTCAGCACGTAGCCTGACCCTCCCACGTTTCCGTACCCTCACCTGTGCCCTAAGACTTGCTGTTCCCTAACACTAAACCTAGCCTGGAACGGAAACCCACCACCAGCCCTACACCTTACTCTATGCCGTAGCCTACACCTGGCCCGTACGCGGGCACTGATCTGTGCTTCAGCACGTAGCCTGACCCTCCCATGTTACCGTATGCTCACCTGTGCCCTAAGCCTTGTCGTTCCCTAACCCTAACCCTAGCACGGCACGGAATCTCACCACCAGCTCTACAGCTTATCGTATGCCGTAGCCTAGTCCTGGCCCGTACGCTGGCACTGACCCGTGTGTCAGCATGTAGCCTGACCCTCCCACGTTTCCGTAACCTCACCTGTGCCCTAAGCATTGCCGTTCCCTAACCCTAACCCTAGCCCGGAACAGAAACCCACCACCAGCCCTACACCTTACCCCAAGCCGTAGCCTATTCCTTGCCCGTACGCAGGCACTGACCCTTTCATCAGCACGTAGCCTGACCCTCCCACGTTTCCGTACCCTCATCTGTGCCCTAAGCCTTGCCGTTCCCTAACCCTAACCCTAGCCCGGAACGGAAAACCACCACCAGCCCTACACCTTAACCTACGCCGTAGCCTAAACCTGGCCTGTACGGTGGCACTGACCTTTGCGTCAGCATGTAGCCTGACCCTCCCACGTTTCCGTACCCTCACCTGTGCCCTAAACCTTGCCGTTCTGTAACCCTAACCCTAGCCCGGAACGGAAAGCCACCACCAGCCCTACACCTTACCCCCAAGCCGTAGCCTACTCCTGGCCCGTTCGGTGGCAGTAACCCTAGCATCAGCAAGTAGCCTGACCCTCCCACGTTTCTGTACCCTCACACGTGCCCTAAGCCTTGCCGTTCTGTAACCCTAACCCTAGACCGGAACGGAAAGCCACCACCAGCCCTACACCTTTCCCTACGCCGTAGCCTTTTCCTGGCTCGTACGCAGGCACTGACACTTTCTTCAGCACTTAGCCTGAACCTCCCAGGTTTCTGTACCCTCACCTGTGCCCTAAGCCTTGCCGTTCACTAACCCTAACCCTAGCCCGGAAGGGAAACCCACCACAAGCCCTACAACTTACCCCCAAGCCGTAGCCTACTCCTGGCCGGTACGCTGGCACTGACACGTGCGTCAGCACGTAGCCTGACCCTCACACGTTTCCGTACCCTCACCTGTGCCCTAAGCCTTGCCGTTTCCTAACCCTAACCCTAGCCCGGAACAGAAACCCACCACCAGCCCTACACTCTACCCTACGCCATAGCCTATTCCTGGCCCGTACACTGGCACTGAGCCGTGCATCAGCACGTAGCCTGACCCTCCCACGTTTCCGTACCCTCACCTGTGCCCTAAGCCTTGAGGTTCCCTAACCCTAACTCTAGCCCGGAACAGAAAACCACCAACAGCCCTACAACTTACGACCACTCCGTAGCCTACTCCTGGACCATATGCTGGCACTGACACGTGCGTCAGCACGTAGCCTGTCCCTCCCAGGTTTCCGTAACCTCACCTGTGCCCTAAGCCTTGCCGTTTCCTAACCTTAACCCTAGCCCTGAACGGAAACCCACCACCAGCCCTACACCTTACACTATGCCGTAGCCTACACCTGGCCCGTACGCGTGCACTGACCTGTGCTTCAGCACGTAGCCTGACCCTCCCATATTACTGTACTCTCACCTGGGCCCTAAGCCTTGCCGTTCCCTAACCCTAACCCTAGCCCAGAACGGAAACCCACCACAATCCCTACACCTTACCATACGCCGTAGCCTACTCCTGGCCCGTACGCTGGCACTGACCCGTGAGTCAGCACGTAGACTGACCCTCCCACATTTCCGTACCCTCACCTGTGCCCTAAGCCTTGCCGTTCCCTCACCCTAACCCTAGCCAAGAACGGAAACCCACCAGCAGCCCTAAACCTTACCCTACACCATAGCCTACTCCTGGCCCGTACCGTGGCACTGACCAGTGCGTCAGCACGTAGCCTGACCCTCACACGTTTCCGTACCCTCACCTGTGCCCTAAGCCTTGTCGTTCCCTAACCCTAACCCTAGTCCGGAACGGAAGCCCACCACCAGCCCTACAGCTTACCCCCGATCCATAGCCTATTCCTGGCCCGTACGCTGGCACTGACCCGTGCTTCAGCATGTAGCCTGACCCTCCCACGTTTCCGTACCCTCTCCTGTGCCCTAAGCCTTGCCATTCCCTAACCCTAACCCTAGCCCGGAACGGAAACCCACCACCAGCCCTACAACTAACCCCCAAGCCGTAGCCTACTCCTGGCTGGTACGCTGGCACTGACCCATTAATCAGCACGTAGCCTGACCCTCCCACGTTTCCGTACCCTCACCTGTGCCCTAAGCCTTGCCGTTCCCTATCCCTAACCCTAGCCCGGAACGGAAACCCACCACCAGCCCTAAACCTTACCCCAAAGCCGTAGCCTATTCCTGGACCTTATGCTGGCACTGACCCGTGCGTCAGCACGTAGCCTGACCCTCCCACGTTTGCGGACCCTCACATGTGCCCTAAGCCTTGCCATTCCCTAACCCTAACCCTAGACCGGAACGGAAACCCACCACCAGCCCTACACCTTTCCCTACGCCGTAGCCTATTCCTGGCCCGTACGCAGGCACTGACCCTTTCATCAGCACGTAGCCTGACCCTCCCACGTTTCCGTACCCTCACCTGTGCCCTAAGCCTTGCCGTTCCCTAACCCTAACCCTAGCCCGGAACGGAAACCCACCACCAGCCCTAAACCTTACCCCCAAGCCGTAGCCTACTCCTGGTCCATACGTTGGCACTGACCTGTGCGTCAGCACGTAGCCTGAACTTCCCACATTACCGTACCCTCACCTGTGCCCTAAGCATTGCCGTTCCCTAACCCTAACCCTAGCCCGGAACGGAAACCCACCACCAGCCCTACACCTTATCCTACGCCGTAGCCTAGTCCTGGCCTGTACGGTGGCACTGACCCTTGCGTCAGCATGTAGCCTGACCCTCCCACGTTTCCGTACCCTCACCTGTGCCCTAAGCCTTGCCGTTCCGAATCCCTAACCCTAGCCCGGAACGGAAACCCACCACCAGCCCTACACCTTACCCCCAAGCCATAGCCTACTCCTGGCCCGTTCGGTGGCACTAACCCTAGCATCAGCAAGTAGCCTGACCCTCCCACGTTTCTGTACCCTCACACGTGCCCTAAGCCTTGCCGTTCTGTAACCCTAACCCTAGACCGGAACGGAAACCCACCACCAGCCCTACACCTTTCCCTACGCCGTAGCCTATTCCTGGCTCGTACGCAGGCACTGACACTTTCATCAGCACTTAGCCTGAACCTCCCAGGTTTCTGTACCCTCACCTGTGCCCTAAGCCTTGCCGTTCACTAACCCTAACCCTAGCCCGGAACGGAAACCCACCACCAGCCCTACAACTTACCCCCAAGCCGTAGCCTACTCCTGGCCGGTACGCTGGCACTGACAGGTGCGTCAGCACGTAGCCTGACCCTCACACGTTTCCGTACCCTCACCTGTGCCCTAAGCCTTGCCGTTTCCTAACCCTAACCCTAGCCCGGAACAGAAACCCACCACCAGCCCTACACTCTACCCTACGCCTTAGCCTATTCCTGGCCCGTACACTGGCACTGAGCCGTGCGTCAGCACGTAGCCTGACCCTCCCACGTTTCCGTACCCTCACCTGTGCCCTAAGCCTTGAGGTTCCCTAACCCTAACTCTAGCCCGGAACAGAAAACCACCAACAGCCCTACAACTTACGACCACGCCGTAGCCTACTCCTGGCCCATATACTGGCACTGATACATGCGTCAGCAGGTAGCCTGTCCCTCCCACGTTTCCGTAACCTCACCTGTGCCCTAAGCCTTGCCGTTTCCTAACCTTAACCCTAGCCCGGAACGGAAACCCACCACCAGCCCTACACCTTACACTATGCCGTAGCCTACACCTGGCCCGTACGTGGGCACTGACCTGTGCTTCAGCACGTAGCCTGACCCTCCCATGTTACTGTACTCTCACCTGGGCCCTAAGCCTTGCCGTTCCCTAACCCTAACCTGAGCCTGGCACGGAATCCCACCCCCAGCCCTACACCTTATCGTATGCCGTAGCCTAGTCCTGGCCCGTACGCTGGCACTGACCCGTGCATCAACATATAGCCTGACCCTCCCACGTTTCCGTACCCTCACCTGTGCCCTAAGCCTTGCCGTTCCCTAACCCTAACCCTAGCCATGAACGGAAACCCACCAGCAGCCCTAATCCTTACCCTACACCATAGCC